>NC_136519.1:69662379-69846796 GCF_053919585.1 Euprymna scolopes
AAGACACACGAAAAATACGTGATATTAATATCAAAGTAAAACGGGTTCAATTAAAACGTGCACATTGTTATCTGATTAATATAATACTATAATATTATAATATTATAATATATTAATAATATAATTATTAATTAATATATATTATTATATAATCATTAATTAATATAGTGGGAACTATGCAAGTCTCAACATGGTACTTCCTTTTCAGGAATCTTTTTTGTCTACTTAATAAGTGCATGCACGTCTGGAGCTCACGAATAATCCACTTTATTTTTACACAGTGATACCAAAAATTCCACACCAACAATAGTTCACATAAAATTCTCAATCTATTATGCAATCGACCCATATTTGGAACAAATATATCTACCAGGTTAGAAACATTCTATCACCTGTCAGTATTTTTCATCTTTACAAAGGTACCGTTCGCATATTTACAGTGTCTACCAGGTTCAATATTCTGTCCAATCGCTGCAGTTTGCATACATATAATTGTTTTACAAGTACTTCAGTGAATAATTCTCTGACGAACCACCTCAATATAAATATTTCTAATAAGCCTGACAATCAGGAAAATATCATTTCACAGAAGAAATCTCAAATAATCTTTCCACTTTTTGAAATTTCTCTCTGCTTTTTGTTTCCACTGCCATGCATAAATTTAAATGCTCTTAAAAAAACATGCTGTTACACAACTCTTTACTTAAAATGCCGGTATGAAATTGGCCCCTAATTCAGAATAGCTCTTAACGATCAATGGCACTGTGCCCCTTGTTTGGGGTGGATATATGTCAAATAAAAATAGAAATAAAACAAATTATTTAATTTATCCCTTACTTGGAATTGAGTCACATTTCGAAAAGAATTCTGGTAGAAATTATCAGCTATGCGTTGAATGCAACGAAGTTCAATCTTTTGAACGATTCAGTCGAAACGATCCTTCATATAATTCGATATTACCTACTTCCACTCTTCAATATTGAAGAAACTACTAATTAACAGTATCAACTATGCCAAGAATATCGCGTATATTTCAGTTGAGTGGGTGAGCGTAGTTTTATCTTGCTGTAAATCCATTTTGACAGTTAAACATGAAAGTTGGATTGAATCAACAGCAACTTCGAATGAACTCGCAGTTAGTAAGGCAATCTTCGACAGTAGCATAGTAGAGATACATAAAAGAGCAATAATAATAATAGTAGAGATACATAAAAGAGCAATAATAATAATAGTAGAGATACATAAAAGAGCAATAATAATAATAGTAGAGATACATAAAAGAGCAATAATAATAATAGTAGAGATACATAAAAGAGCAATAATAATAATAGTAGAGATACATAAAAGAGCAATAATAATAATAGTAGAGATACATAAAAGAGCAATAATAATAATAGTAGAGATACATAAAAGAGCAATAATAATAATAGTAGAGATACATAAAAGAGCAATAATAATAATAGTAGAGATACATAAAAGAGCAATAATAATAATAGTAGAGATACATAAAAGAGCAATAATAATAATAGTGGATATTCCGATACACTGAAATACAACGGAGATAAGATAATAAAAATCCAAGAAGCTGCAAAGTGATAAGGTTTAACCCTCCGTTTTGCAAATTTTCTAATATAAATATTAATAATTTTTTACTGAGAATTTTAGACAAATACTTCAGCTCAGAAAAAAACCTGCACAATAATTTTAAAAGCAAATCAGTAAATGTTATTTATTCCTGGACAAAAACTTGGACAGCACAATACGCTCACACAACCAGAAAATATTAGACACGAAAAGAAATAACAAAACTGTTATTGTCAAACCAGGATTGAATGCCCACAGAATGGCAATTATAAGGTCGAATAAGTAATCTTTAAAGCAACCATACCACCATAATGCCAAGAAAGTATACATCGAGATATCGGGGCGGGGGCAGTTGAAAACAGCCATTCTACGTTCACAGACACTCGTTCCTAGAGCCTTCAATGAAAAAGACCGAATTGGCTAAAGAATGGTGGGCCCTTAAAGACAAGGGGCTGGCGCCAGTTGTCACCCGCTCTGTTCTCTGTAAGTCTAGTACTTCTAAGGGATTTAAACATAGGTGCAATATCTGCCTAGAAGAGAAGATTATAATACTCAGATGAAGATACACAAACCTATTAAATAATAGAAACAAACTGGTAGTTAGATGTAAGCATATACATTAATTTAAGATCAGAAGTCCCTAAATTCAGAACCGATCACATAGGATCGAACTCACTGGTATCGATTGTTAAAAGTTACTCTTCTGATAATCCGTCAATCTAATACTTGTTGAACGACTAGAATGAATACTATTAGAAGGTGGCACACTTCGTATGATATAGGATAATTGAGAGTTTCAGTTATTAATATTGTTTGGTAGACTGAAATGCAAGACTTAAGATTGACATGAATGTGACAAAGATCGGTGTAAAACCGGAAAACTAAAGTAAAGTAAAAGGCCATAAGACAGACACGATATTACAGATATATTGACATGTTTATGCTCAACCTACTGGTTAAACTGAATTTTATACAACGATAAGATATAAGACTAAATGTTGTAGGTTTTCTTAAACAGAGGTAGAATTAAAAGATGTAAAATCGGATCTTGGGGTCACGAAATTGACCGGAATATGTATAAGGAGAGGCAGATACAAGATTTTTTATAAACGGTTTTTTATATATATTAATTCTGGGGTGCATATATGATTATCTATAGACGCGCTCTCGAGTACGGTATGCTTAGGTGCTCAGATATTTCTACTTACACACCACATAGTTGCCGCATATACCGTTATATAATCATATCATATATATTCATATAAAAAATGGTATGTTTATATAGCGTTATATGTGGCCGTAGCCCTGCAATTATGTGGGTGGGTACATAGACATGGCGACAAAAGAAAAAAAAAGTAGAAACTTAGATGTATGGATATATGTATATGTGGTTATGTGATTGCAGGTAAGTTGTGTTTGTAGAGATATATGTGTGTGTGTGTGTGTGCGCGCGCGCCCGTGTATATCTGCATGCATGTATGTATATATGTGTGTATATGTGTGCGTATGTAGGTGTGCATTACAGAATTCATGATATTTAAAAGCTTAATGTACTTAATATGCGGATATATGTGTATGAATGTGTGCGGGTATATATATATATATATATATATATATATATATATATATATATATATATATATATATATATATATATATAAAGCTGAACATCTGTCTGTGTGTGCCTGGTCACGAATAGGCTCCTATATGGTTGACTATTATAGAAAACTGATCACATATAATGATAGAAGATGTATCGAGACACAGGAATGGGTATGTTTGATTTGGCATAATGATGAGTCATTAAAAAATTGTAGTTGCGTACGCACATGGTCCACAAAGTATGGAAATAAAAAAATTTTAAATTAAAAAAAAGCATTTACAAGTGTTTTGATATAGATGTACATAATAATATTTTGATATGTTTTAACTTAAATAGGGATGGTATGATAAAATTGTGGAGTCTGCGTTCGCGCCTGGCCTCCATAGAATGGAAACAGGCACAAACTGTAATAAAGACTTTTCATATCTATCTGCGTATATATACGTTGATAATTATGTTTCAGTTTGAAAAAATATGGTATAATAAAATTATGGGGTGTTCGTTCGCACCTGACCTCCATAGAATGGAAATATGTCATAAGGTTTAACAAGGTTTTTTTAATATAGATCCACAGAATATTGTGATAAGTGTTTCAGTGTGAAACGTATGGTATAATAAATTATGGGGTTTATCAATTTTATTTTTACTTTCATCATATTTTTCTTTGGTTTTGATACCCCTAAATTCGAAGCTATCTCTTTACAACCCTTCCTTTTATCATACTTTCATAAATCAGAGTCCATTTTCTGTAGGCTGTTTTTGAACCCAGTCAACGACGGGTACTTTTGCTCGTATATATATATATATATATATATATATATATATATATATATATATATATATAGTGAGAGACAGACAGACATACAGAAATGGATTTACTGAGATATACATGGGTTTGTGAGAGCGGGTGTGGGTATATATAGTGGTATGTGTGTGTGCAATGTTAAGGATGTGTGTTAAGTTACAAGCATACAGAAAATATCTAAGCGAGAAAGAGATATTTTCTCAAGAGGACTGGCCACCTAAATTCTTAATGATAATGGCCAGTTAGAACTTCAGGTCACAACCAGACATATATACTATAAATATAGGGTTTATAGGGTTTACATGCAAGTGCTGTTTTTGAAATTGCTAGCATACTAAGAAAACGAGAGAGAATAAAGAATAATATGCCGACAATTTTTCGAGAACTTTGACAGGTCACTCCGTTTACGTTTTTTTTTTTAATCTCTTCTTTGATTTTTTCTTGTTTCTCTCTCTCTCTCTTTCTCTCTCTCTCTCTCTCTCTCTCTCTCTGTACTATTTCTCTTTCTCTTTTTATCCACCCCCTCGCATGCATGCCTATTGCTAATGGTCCCCCTCTTCCATCTTGTCAACTTGTATTCCTTGTCCTCTTCCCTCTCCCGGATTTTATTTTGATACTTCTCAAGTTCGTTCCTCAATAACCCTTTCACCTTTTCTCTCTCCTTTTTCCTTGCTTCTTACTGATTTTTCTAATAAATACAAACATTAGTTGTGAATTTTTTCATTGTCTAAATCAGATGCGAATCTGAATATGCCATCTCGTTTGAAAAGGCCCGTTCTTACGTTGAAATAAATTTATAATGAGATTGGGTTGAGTTTTTGTTGTATTCTTTCTTTTAACGATTATATGTATGTGGTCGTATAATTAATTAATGATAAACAATTAATTATTATCCAAATCCGGAGCACTCTAAGTGATTATACTAATTCGAATCTTATGCGACAAGTAGAAAAATCAACCTTATTTATATCAATTCAAGCGGACATCATAGTCAACTGTCTTAACAGTGTTCAATCAATCACGTAGTTAACGGCTTATATAATTTATTTCAAAGGGCTCCACCGAAAGAAATATATAATTATTTTATATAATAATATATAATAATAATAATAATAATAATAATAATAATAATAATAATATAAAGAAGAAGAAGAAGAAGAAGAAGAAGAAGAAGAAGAAGGAGGAGGAGGAGGAGAAGAACATATTGTAAACTTTCTTCACACTGAAAAGTCTGTTAAGATGAAACGTACGTATGTGAATCGATGATCGATCAATGTCTCTGTTCAGGCTCAAGAGACAAGGGACATCTCTGTAAGGGTAGTTGCGCGCGTAATTGTGATATAAGGGTGTCGCAACTCTAAACCACATTTCTTTTGAATCAGCACTGCTTGCTTAATTTCGTAATAATTAATTTAATAATGAATATGTAATTTTTACTCACATACGTATACGGAATAATCACATTTATACAACGGTTTCCGTAAGATAACTGAAATTAAACAACGTTGGGCGTGGTCAGTATGTGACCATTTAGGAATTTCAGGCGCTGTAAGTGCTCTCCGCTTATCTCGTCAGTCTTAGGTCTCTCTTTGCCATTAAATCCAAGCAGTGCCGATTCAAAAGAAATGTGATTGGAGTTGCGACACCTTTACATCACAATTACGAGCGTAACTACACTTACAGAGATGTCCCTTGTCTCTTGAGTCTGAACGAAGACATCGATCGATCATCGATCCACATACGTACGTTTAATCTTAACAAACTCTTCAGTGTGAAGAAAGTTCACAATATGTTCTTCTTCTCCTCCTTCTTCTTTTTCTTCTTCTTCTTCTTCTTCTTATTATTATTATTATTTATGAATAAATGTTTTTTATCGACTGACATATATATATTTGATATTCACTAGCAATCATCAGTGTAGTTCATATGATTACGGATGCTTTGTTAAATTTGAACATTCAGTCAATTTCTCGCACTTAAGGTAAAGTCAAAACATTCTATTTCAATTTAATTCAACTTTAAACTAAAAATGTATTATCGTTTTATATACTGACTAGCGGTACCTGTGGCAATTTCACAGCGGATTCTATCATATGAAATATATTGATGTTGGAATTTTGTGGATGTTTACCGTAAATGGAGACGCCCTGATATTATTGTAGCTATTTTGTTAAAACTGCAAAATATTTATCTAAGCTAGGAGGGACGCCCAGCGTAGCCTGGCGTAGCACGGCGTAGCCCGGTCGCAAAATACGCTCAAATATGATATTTTAATTTATGCAGATTGCGTATATATTATTATAGAGTCAACTTTTTATCGATTCTTATATGTTATAAAGTTGTGATTTCAAAAGTAAAATATATCCATATAACTTGGGTGCATCAGCTTGAATCGTAACCGAAAACAAAAGTCCAGAAAAAACATATGTATATATATATATATATATATATATATATATATATATATATATATATATAACTTGAGTTCCATCAGCTATAATCGAAACCGAAACCAAAACTTATGTAGAATTCTTGTTACAATTATTTATTTTTTAAAAAATAGATGACTTGAGTGTCATCAGCTGTAATCGAAACCGAAATGAAAACTTATGAAAAATTTTTGGAAAAATTATTTATTACAAGAAATGAAAGGTCATAACAATTAAACGATAGTTACTCAGAAGGAAAAAGGTGTAAGCGTGACATACAAAATAACACAAATGTTATCATATTAGCGAGGCTTAAAACTTCAGAAGAATGTCACTTTTACACCCAAATATTTCCACGGATCGTTGTATGTTCGCCGAATAATAGAATTTTATTTTATTATTTTCTAATGTAATTCATAGTAGCTGAGGAGTTGAATAATGGGCTGTACTATCAAACATGACTCTGTGATTGGCTTCGGATCCTTTGACAGTGGAGAGAAAGAGAAAAAGATACGTCCGGTGTTGTTGACTGTAGTTGAAAATCTAAAGCAGATGTGAATTTCGTTTCGCATTAATTTTAAATAAAAGTTCAGTTACATCTTTGAAAATATTTCGCAAGGTTAATTTGAATATTTTAGAAAACCCAAAAGAAATGGAAATATGTTATTAAATGATTAATATCATTTTAATTTTTTCTGAGAATTTTGGTGTCGCACCAAACCACGCACATTGACTTCAGACTTATAACAGCCGTCAACAACACCCGATGTATCGTATTTTCTTTTTTTTTCGTGTAAGGCGGATCCCTCAGGGTTAATACCATTATATAAATGAAGAAAAACTTTGAAATAGTTGTCTTTGAAAAGGTTTTTTTTTTTTACAATGAAAGTTTATTTAAGATTATCTATTTAATAACGCAAGAGAGTAATGTCAGAATTAATTCATATCATTGCACACAGATGGAGCAAAGACTGTTCGATATTTCTGACTGAAACTTGGTGGGCAAGTCATGTCAATTCCATTGATATTTTGTTATACTCGCCTTTTATTTAGATTGGTAATGTAATTATATTTAGTCATGTGTGCCAAATAGTGCCGTTAATTTGAGAGTTTCCCCTACCCAACCCTGCTGATACAGAAACATAGGGCATAGTTAAGACGATCGAATATTAAGTCAGTCAATTGGCTGCGTCTATTGAACGGGCAGTAACGACCTATCAACTGATCGAATCTATCGCTAGAAGGTCATTAAAGGAAATGACGAGCTGTTCAGAAAAAGACAAGGTTACTTTGCCTTCCCAATTATGGCGTTTGTTGAGACGTGACGCAGACGCCTAGTTGACATATATCAAAGTGGAGGGAAGTCATTTAAAGAGTCAGTTCTGAACAAGGACCCCTGCACCAATTTCATTATTATACGAATCATTAATTTATAACTGCTACGAGTTTTCTTTCTTCTTCTTTTTATCCTTGTTATTATAGATGCGTCCTCGCATGTTTGGGAAGGTCTTGTCCGTAAGATGTTTAATGTTTCGTTGCATGGCATATCAACCCTTTTCGGGTTAATGACGAATCCGGTAATTTAGGAAATCGGTGTTATGCTTCGAGTTCTTTATATCTTTAATATTTATACATGGTATTTTTTAGTTGCTTTGTGGTGGAAAATTCTTTGCTTTTTTTTGTTGCTTTTTTTGTTGTTTTTTTTTTTGTTTGCTTTCTGTTTTGCTTTGCAGAAGATGATTGGGATTTGTAAAATGAAAGAAAAAAACAATAACATAAATGTGTGTTGCATTTTAAGTCATGAAGACGGTATCTTCAGATGGCCTAATCTGATAGCACTACTTATCCACAAGAGAATGTATCGATGGATAACTTGTTAGATCGATACATCTGTCATGCTTCAATTATCAATAAGATTTGTATGGCTAAACACAGAGGTAGAATGGAAACTTTATTTTATGTTGTTTTCAATAAAAATGTTTTTCGTTCACACATATTCTACTTCCTCTTCTCCTCCATCTGTCTCTTCTAACCATGCATTTGTTGGTTTGGAGGTTGATTATTACTTAGCATTATTTATTCATTTCGTATGAATCAGATGATCAGTGTTGGCATTCGTTTCCCTGATATCTTTCTAGTTAGAAATCTTTTTAGAACCACATGGGGTACTTACGAAAGATATCATGTGAGGGTTGCCAACCTCTCTAAGTGAAAATGTTTCTGTTGATCGAACTGAATTCGAAATTGACATACCCAGATTGTCAGTCGGAGTTGTTAACCTCTTAGCTACCGTCAGCTTCTTGATGTTGAAGTTGATTTTTTTGTGAAGTTTCCTTTGGACATATTATGCAATTCTATATCTCGTGGTGCTTCTAATGAATGTTACTGCTTGACACCTCCATCCTCGTCGTAAGTTTTAAACCAGACCACATTCTCATTATTGATTTTCATCTGTTTATAATTCTAGCATTGTCCATCATAATCATTACTTGAATCTATATCATCGGAGTGATACTCCTTGAGAAGTGCTAGTATTATCTGCAAAACAGCAATATCTGAGACTCTATATTCTCAGAGAATTCGTGACTCATGATACTTGATCTAATCTCAAAAGGCCCGCAGATTTTTGAAGAATCTACAATAGTTAAAGGTTTTTTTAGTAAAGTTTTTTAAGATCTTTTTTTTTTTTAAAGATTTTGAAGAATCTACAATAGGTAAATTTTTTTATGTTTGTTTTTTTTAAGATTTTTTTGTTTTTTTTAAATATTTTTTAAGAATCTACAGTAGTTCAAAGTTTTTTGTTTAAAGAGTTTTTTGTTTTTTTAAAGATTTTTGAAGAATCTACAATAGTTAAAAGTTTGTTTATTTTAAGATATTTTTGTTTTTTGAAGATTTTTGAAGAATCTACAATAGTTAAAAGTTTGTTTTTGTTAATAACGTTTTTTTTTAAGATTTTTGAAGAATGCACAATAGTTTAAAGTTTGTTTTTTAAGAAAGTTTTTTAAAGATTTTTTGTTTGTTTTTTTGAAGATTTTGGAAAAATCTACAATAGTTTTTTTAAGAAAGTTTTTTTTTAAGATTTTTGAAGAATCTACAATAGTTAAAAAGTTTTTTTTAAGAAAGTTTGTTTTTTGAAGACTTTTTTTTAAGAAAGTTTTTTTTGAAGATTTTTGAAGAATGCACAATAGTTAAAAAGTTTTTTTAAGAAAGTTTATTTTTTGCAGACTTTTGTTTTTTAAGAAAGTTTTTTTTAAGATTTTTGAAGAATCTACAATAGTTAAAATGTTTTTTTTAAGAAAGTTTGTTTTTTGAAGACTTTTGTTTTTTTAAGAAAGTTTTTTTTTAAGATTTTTGAAGAATCTACAATAGTTAAAATGTTTTTTTTAAGAAAGTTTGTTTTTTGAAGACTTTTTTTTAAGATAGTTTTTTTTTTAAGATTTTTGAAGAATCTACAATAGTTAAAAAGTTCTTTTAAGAAAGTTTATTTTTTGCAGACTTTTGTTTTTTTAAGAAAGTTTTTTTTAAAGATGTTTGAAGAATCTACAATAGTTAAAAAGTTTTTTTTAAGAAAGTTTGTTTTTTGAAGACTTTTGTTTTTTTAAGAAAGTTTTTTTTTAAGATTTTTGAAGAATCTACAATAGTTAAAATGTTTTTTTTTAAGAAAGTTTGTTTTTTGAAGACTTTTGGGATTTTTTGGAAGATTTTTTAAGAATCTACAATAGTTAAAATTTGTTTGTTTTTTTTCTAATTTTTCATGATCTCTAAATTGTTCTCCCTTCTTTGCTCGTTTTTACTTTTCTGTGTGAACAATTCTTCGTTTGTTGACTACGTTTGGTTTTCGTTGTCTCTCATCATCACCCCGAAGATAACTGCTAAGGGTCATTCTGATCCTGACCAGTCTAAGACTTTCAGACTTGATTGAATTCCTGCTGTCGTTCTTAAATATGATGTTCTTGATCTTCTATCTTCTCTGTTTGTTCCAATCATGTTGTTAGAAAGAATTCTTTGGTATTCATATCGTAAAAATGCTGCTGATACATCTGATCTAATAATTATCATCAGTTCTCTGTCTTTCATTAGCCAGGTTTTTGAAAGGTCGGTCAACATGTGGCTTGTTTATTTTATAGAAAGTTTGAGCCTCTTTAGTAATGTTCAGTATAGCTTAATTATTTTTGTTTAACTGTTGATTGCTTAACCGTTCCAACTGAGCAGACCTGTAGGTTTCTGGATAATTGGGGAGAGAGTAAGACTATTGCGCTTGATATTTTAAAGGCGTTTAACAGGGCATTGCATTCTGGTCTTCTTCACAAACTTTGGAATTGTAATATTAGCGGCAAAGCTGGGCATTTTTAGGTATTTACTTTCTTTACGAAGTTTGCGAACCATAGATTTTTACTCCGAAATGTCTTTCCCTATTTTGTGTTTCTTGTCTATTTAACATCCAACATTCTTCATTCCTGCATTAATGATCTTCCAGAAATCAGATAATTAAGATTTAAAGTTGGATTATAGTGCTGATAACAACATTCAAGTGATGTCGTAGATTAGAGTACAAAGTGACGTGTTTCTTTTTAAACCTGCTAAGATTTACTTTAATCTTTCAATCGTAGGCGTGTCTCTTTTCTTTCTGAGATCGTGATGAAAGACTGTTCTTGCAGATGAAGTCAGACTAAAAAAATTTTTTCTTTCTTTCTGTAGAATTAGTTTTAAAGTTCGTACATTGAATTCATTGCTCTTTCTGTTTTTTTGTAAAGTAAACTCTCGATCAATTCAAACACTTTCTCAACCCCGAGACTATTCTGAACTACTACAAACCTATGATCAAACACTGTAATGTTGGCAGATTTAGATTGATGAAACCATGTCTCATTCAAAAGCGCATCTGAAATTTGATTGTCTTCTTTACACGTTTGTTCCCACAGATGTGATGTTGTTAGTCTCGGCATCTTCTATAAGTACTATTGTGGCGACTACCTCGTTGTACTACATCCGATAAGTTCTTTCAAACAACTACTGTTTTGCTCCAACTTGTCAATTGATATCTTCTTCTTTTGTGTTAATTATCTTTCACTCTGTTTAGCTTCTGCCTACACTAACTTCCATGAAGAAGAAACGAATAAGACTTTCGTTATGCCAATCATCCTTACGTTTGAAAGAGCAGTTTCCTTGATATGCCAGGCTTGAATTTGCGATTTTTTTACTCTTTTTTTCATCCCAAGGAAAGCAGATTTTCACTACTACATAAGGGGAGGGCTATTATTTTGGCATCGTGCCTAAAATATGACTGTGGAGAATTGAGCTGCAATATGTCTGTTGACATCGCATTAAAACTTCTGCAGGTTTGTACAGTCAGAAAAGTAGAAAACAGGATGGAAATTCGAAAGTCTAGCATTCCGAGGAAAGAAACTATTATAGTAGAAGGCTTTTCGCATCTAGGTACCGTAAAAGTGAAGGGTGGGATTTTGCTCCTCATCGAGTAGTCGGGCGTAAATATGTCGAAAGGGCACAAGTATTATAAGTTCATCAGAGCACATTTAGTTAAAATGCTTGTAAAACAAGCAGAGGGGTGTAACATTACTGTGATAGGACGTGGGTTGGGGATGTAATTTTCGGTATATGTCACGCTTAAATAAGATATAGAATTTTCATTCCATCTGTGTGAAATGTTTGAAATAGCATTTATTCGTTTTCTTACGCTTCCGTTTGGAATAAAAATTGTGTTAGTTTGTCACATGTTTGAAATAGAATATTTGTGTGTTTGTCAAACTTATTTCGAAATATAATATTGGTGATATTTCTCGATTAAATTTAAGTGGCATCTTTATTACTTAATTTGCATTTAGTCTGTCAGGCTTGTTTGCAGTATAATTTTTAATCCATCTATAATGCTTAAGTAATGCTACGGGTCAGTTGAGAATAGCAATTTGGTTAGTCTGTCAAGTTTAAGTCCAAGTAAGCATTTTCAGTAGTTTGTTAAGCTTAAGTTTGGAATTATTTGCAAGGTCTGTAACACATACGTTTTAAATAGAACTTTTGCTGGTTCGTCATGCTTAATTTTAGAATACCAGCTTGGTGGGTTGCCATTCTTAATTTTGAAATGGAATTTTAGTTGATACGTGATGCTACAGTTTAAAATAGCATTTTCGCTTAAGTTTTAAATAGAAATATCGCTGCTCTACCCGGCTTAATTTTTAATTAGCATTTTTGTTAGTATCAAATGCTCATATTTGAAATAGTATTTTCGTTTGTCTAGTATGCTTATGTTAAAAATAGAATGTTCGGTGGTCTGGAAAAGTTAAGCTTAGAATTTGCATTTAGTCTGTCAGGCTTGTTTGCAGTATAATTTTTAGTTCATCTATAATGCTTAAGTTAGAAATCAAATTTTCGTTGGTCTGAAATCATTCATTATATACAAATACTGTAGAACCCCTAAGATACGGTTTTTCAGGTTACATTGGGGAATAGTTTTTACGGCCTCTGGTTACGGTATTTTCCCCGCCTTACGATGTTATTTATAATGTTATTTGATTATATGCATGTGTATTACATATTGTACTGTATTTTGTTACTAATTTTTTTACTGCCGTATCCCGGGGTTCTACTTATACGAGTAGTTATATAAAAAGCATTATGCCTTTGCTAAACGTGCAGATAAAATAAAAGTGTGTTATTTTGATAAGGGTTAAATTAATTCGACAGGATCATTCAGTTTTTAAAGTTTCAGTTTGAAACAGTCTTTTCGTTGGACAGGTCCATTTGAATTTTAAATAGCATTTTATAAACGCGCAAACTGAATGGACTCAACCGTTTCGTCATTCGTGTTTATTTATGTTAACTCTCTTTCTCCCCTCCTACTCTTTCTAAATTTTTTTCCGCTTCACACACCCTTTCCTCTCCTCTTTTTATCGTAGAAATTGATCCGTCACGGCTTAGCCATCTTGCGGGTCTGATGGGGTTTGCTCAGTGCCATGTCCGCCTTTACGCCGAAACATATGGATATTCTATAGATGAATTTATGGCAAATTGATCCCCGTTCTGCGTTGGTCTTGTTGTGTGTGGGTGTACGACAGTGCCGCGCGCTTTTTGCCTTGCTGATTTGCTTTGTGATGGTTCGAAGTTTAGCGAGGACATTCATTTAAACTTGCTTCATTCGCGAAGCAAAACTACGTTGTCCCTGCCCAAGTTCCTCAATTCAGGAATCCGACCGCACACGTGAACGATCACACACACACACACATGTTTGCATACGCTTATCCCGGCCGAGATTCAACCTCAGTGAACTGTGTCTCATGTCAATATCACTTCTCATTGTCTTTCTTTCCGTGTACTTCTCTCTCCTCTTTCTCTCTGTCTCTATCTCCCTCTAGAGAAGCATCTATTAATGACTTCCTCTCATCACTTTCTTTATCTTCTCTCTTTATTTTTCACTCTTGCTACCTACCCTCCTCTCTCTTTCTCTTTCTCTATCTCTCTCACTCTCTCTCTCTCTCTTTCTTTCATGCATACATCTATTATAATATAGTCGTGTTTCTATGTGTATGATATTCTGTACTGTATTTTATCATTAATTTTCTTGCTGTATCCCGGGGTTCTACAGTATTAGAAGCATTACTAATTACAGCTAAGAAATCATATATTAATAAAATCAACTCCAATAACAATAAATTTTTAAAATTCTTTTAAAAGTGAGGTAAATAATTAATATATTTATTAGCATGTTATTCACTGATAAAATATAACATTTCTAAAGATATCCTAAAATCCGTTCTGCTAATCATATATATATATATATATATATATATATATATATATATATATATATATATATATATATATTGTCATCCACATATAGTACTGTTTCGCTGTTACTCATCAACGCGGCTAGATAGGCAACTGCCTCGAGCCAGGATCGAAACCCAAATGACAGTCAAGGCTTCTCACCAATACGCTATACGGCTGCTACTGTGTGGGGTAATTAATTAACGGTGTTTGACATCGTTCAAATGCCTCTGTTCTATTTGTGTACACGAAGAGCTTCGCTTAACACGCTAATGGCAGTTTGTATATCACTTCCCAATATGCTCAATCCAAAATAGGGAGCATTATATATATATATATATATATATATATATATATATATATATATATATATAATCAAAAAAGATACAGCGTTTACCTGATATAAGCAATGGTAAACTTCAATCTCATATAAATACCGTATTTATATATAGATATTTTAATCCCAACCAAATAAAAAAGCTCAAAACCGCAATTTATTATAGTCACAAATTGCAAACAATTATATATATATATATATATATATATATATATGAACAAATGATTAATAAAATATGTTAAAAGACATCTTGAAAAAGAGTTAAAAACATATGTAATTTTAAAAAAGGAAGCACAAGATAAGTGGATAGTCCTTAATCCGCGGAGTTTCGAAGAAATACTCTCCTTCTCATCAGAGGGCAGGAATTAGCAAAATGCAGGATCGGATTTTGCATATAAAAGTATTTAATGAAACTACAAGTAAGTCAAAGATCTTACTTGGTTAAAAAAACGGTGAAGTAAGGGGAACAGGAGGCAAAAGAAAAATAATAAAAAGATTTCACATGAATGGATAGTCCGGTGAAGGGTAAAAATCTAAAAATGGTAAAATCCAAAACGGTCGAATTTAAAATTTCAATCCACTGGGTAAATTCCAAATGGTCCAAAATCATCCAAAAGGCAGAGTTCCTTGGAAAAAAGTGCAAATGGAATGAATTGCAAATCATTAAAAGAAAAATACTAGAGATAATATTTGAAACACGTCTGTCAAGGCTGGATGAATCAAAAAAATTAAGGCTTAAAAAAACCCGAAAAAACGGTAACAATTTAAATTTGAAAAGCAAGGTCAAACTGACCCAGACAAAAAGCGCGAAAGTTAGCGTTAATAATTAGGTCAGCTTAGATATGCACGTGAAAGTCTCAGAAATAAATTAAGAAAACTGATCAGAAGAACAAATAAATGGCCAAGTTCAAGAAATGGGGCGTCTGTTATAAATATACATACATATATACATATATATGTACATATATATATATACACAAACACACACATACATATATATATATATATATATATATATAAATAAAAAATAAATAAATAAATAAATAAAAATATAAAAAATATATATATATAAAATAAAAAATAAAAATAAATAAATAGAAAATTATATATATACAGTCACATACGTGCATACACAAATACATACATACAGACAGACAGACCCACACACAAATGCACACATACATGCATATACATACAAACACGCATATAAATATATATACACATATATGAATACATATACAATAACACACACACATATATATACATATATATACAAACACACACGCATGCATAAACATATACACATATCCAAAAACATATACAAGTTAAACAAAAAACATACATACTTACATACAAAATAAGAGGAGAGGCCGGTATCTGCAAACTCCGGAATAGGCAAATAAACGTGTATGTAAATGCATATAGTTAAATATAAGTAAACAAATACATAGAATAAAAATGAGTAGGTTGATGTATATATTTAATTAATCGGTATACTTATACCATAAAACGGAGACAGCAGATGGAAAACTGGCCAAAGAAATAAAGAAAAAAAAAAGAAAAAAGAAAAAAATAAATAAAAATTAAAAAAATTAAAAATATAAAAAGCTTAGAAGGTAAGATTATAAAAAAATTATGGGAAAAGATATATATTTGAAGAGTTAAATTAATAGCTATGTGATTTCAAATTTACCATATTTAAACTTGGACATATGTTTGCAATAAGAGATCAGTTCGTTTTTAGAGTTTATTATATCACTACTTTGAGGGGAGGTTATAATAGTTATAGCTTCAGATGTACACAGGTGACAAGACTTAGATCCTGGAGTATAAGACTTAACTTTTTTTAGGATTGTCCATTTAATTGAAAAGTGGGTATTGGTAGAGTTAAGCTTTTTAACCAGTGTAGTTAGAGAAGTTCCCTGGTTATTATTTGAATTTTGGTTATTGAAAGAAAAAGTGTGGTTTGAAATTCTTTTCTTTATTAAAGTTGAAGTAGCACCTATATATGTATATGTTTTATTAATAGTTCGGGGTCGAGAATTAATATTAATTTGTTGATTTATACTGGGAAGAGAATTTAAATTTTGTTCATTTTGATGAACAGAGGGTAGGACAGTAATTGTATCAGGATTGGTTTGGAGGGGATAATTAGTGTTATCAGTGTTAGGATGGCTTCTATGAAAAATATTATTATTATTATTATTATTATTATTATTATTATTATAGCTGGTTGTATGATTGAAAATATATATATATATATATATATATTTATATATATAATCAAAAAAGATACAGCGTTTACTCGATATAAGTAATGGTAAACTTCAATCTCATATAAATACCGTATTTATATATAGATATTTTAATCCCAACCAAATAAAAAAGCTCAAAACGGCAATTTATTATAGTCACAAATTGCAAAGATGTGCATGTCATTTAAAAAACAACGAGTGAAGAAATGTAGAAAATGTAAAAAAAAAAAAAATTTTTAAATGGGCATAAAATAAAAGAATAAAATCCAAATGTAAATTCAGTTGAATATAATTAGTCCGGTTGGAAACTTTTCAGCACAGCTAAAATAATGGAAATTGTTTTTGAGGGTAATGCAGTTGTCCAAATGTGGGTTGATGCCCAGTTTAGTGGATTCGAGAAATAAGATGGACGATTATTTTCGCATTTCGGATTAGCTTTGGAAGAATCTTCATGCAATCTGCAATTTTATGCCCCGTCTGTTTTTACTATTTTTTACATTTTTTTCACTCGTTGTTTTTAAATGACATGTACATCTTTGCAATATATGACTATAACAAATTGCGGTTTCATTTAATGCCATAACCAGCAAATTCTAGTATTGATACAAATAAAATTTGATGATTTCTTTCTCTCATCGCATGAGAATAATAGCAAGAATAGCATTATTTGAAACCCCGCGGAATAAGGACTTTGTAAATTGTTTTTTGGAGTATTCAGTCGAACAATAAATTTCAACTTGCAGTTTTAATTTCTTTTCTCATATATATATATATATATATATATATATATATATATATATATATATATATATATATATGTGTGTGTGTATATATATATACATATATATATACATATGTATATACATATACATATATATATATATATATATATATATATATATATATATATATATATATATATATATATATACTGTGTGTGCAAAATTAAGACTTCAAGACAAGGTGTTGATGGCAACAAAAAGTGTATTTCATTTTACGTTACAATTGTTTCAATGTCCAGTTCGACAATTTCAAGCATTATATCGTTTGAAATTTTTCAAACACCAGCATTTCTTCAGACTTTATGAATAACCATTCTTTTGGCAATGTAGCATTTTTTGAATAGAAAAAAAAGGGGGAATCCCTAACGGGAAAAGCATGCGAGAAACATTTACCTTGGTTGTAGTGACGGCTTTTCCCGTTAAGGACCCCTCCTTTTTTTCTTTCTATTCAAAAAATGCTACATTGCCAAAATTGTTTTTATTGATAAAGTCTGAAGAAATGCTGGTTTTTGAAAATTTTCAAACGATATAATTCTTGAAATTGTCGAACTAGACATTGAAACAATTGTAACATAAAATGAAATATACTTTTTGTTGCCATCAACACCTTGTCTTGAAGTCTTGATTTTGCACACACAGTATATTAATGCTCAATTATGAAATGTGATAATTTTGTAGCTTAATCCTTAAGTCAACCATTTTTGGCTTAAAACCTATTGGTATATGAAAATTTACTGAATTACACGAACTCAGTATATTACATATAAGTCTATATATATATATATATATATATATATATATATATATATATATATATATTTAAACAATAAAAGAATAGTCCTCCTCTCTAGTACATTTTCTGGGCTACTTTAAAATGGGCCAGCCTTAATAAAAACAATTTTTCTCCAAAAATATTCTTTTAAATTTTGCAAATATCCAGTAATTGCTTCTGACCAGTTCTGGAGAATAGTCTGGATTCTTAAGCAATTAGAAGTCCAATTCATATAGTTTTTCATCGTTGCCAATTTTGCTGTGACACAGTGCATTTTCTTAGTGAAAGAACGTTTTTCCAATCTTATTTATAAGTACTTTTAATGATTCTGTGATTAAAACTGGCCTATAATGATATATACTATTCGCAATTGGTAATTGATAAACGAAATAACTACCGAATCCAAAAATACAGTTGTTTAAATCTATAATCGCTACGGACAGCAAATTACTTTTTTGACTTCTGTGGATCTCTTACACCCACTGTCACATATTGTTTCAAAACTCATTCTTACGTTGAAACAGCTGAATCTAACGCTGAATCGTGGACTTATTGTTGTTTTTATTCGATTGTGAGAAATGTGGCAACCATTTTGAACTACAAATCTCCATACAAAATGGTGAATACACTGCATTTTTACATCTTCAACTCATTTGCTATCTTACACAACTACAATTTGCCGTTGTGTAAAAGGTGTTTGTCGTCGTTTCATTCTGCTTTCTGGGAAATTTGAGCGACCGGAGTTTTCAGCAACATCTATGCCTGTATAATCGTGACAATAACCGTTGTAAATGTATGTTATTTTAATCACTGTAAATGTATGTCATCTGTTACTGGAGTAAAGTTCAAATAACAGTAATCAATTGATGGCTTAGCTTGAATAGTATATTTATTCATCAGAAGTCATTGCTTTGTCAACACAGTTAACTCAGATTTTTCCACTGGTTTCTGTTTTACAGGTGTTTGAACTGAGTCAGGTGTGAAAAGGAGTCTGTTGAATGTCGAGCAGTGATCAGGTTTTTGTATTTGAAAGGACGCACACCACAGGAGACTTTTGATGAACTGAAAGAAACTTATGGTGATAATGCCCCATCATATGACCTTTTAAAACGCTGGCATCGTGAATTCAAACATGACCGGAAGTCTGTGGAAACAACTCCCAGACCTGGTCGCCCCCCCCTCTTTTGCCATTGATGAGGCATCTGTCCGTCAAGTTGAGGCTGCCATTTTGGAAGATCGGCGCATTACTAATAGCCAAATAGCCCGAGATGTCAAGATTAGTACAGGGTATGTGGAAACTATCATTCATGACCATTTGCATATGCATAAGGTGTCTGCCAGATGGATTCGCAGGTTGCTCACACCATTCCAGAAGCGAGAACGTGTTGAGTGCTTGAGGATGAATTTGGAGATGTGCTAAGATGAGTCAAAGTTTTTCAAAAGACTGATTACACAGGATGAAATCTGGGCCCATCACTATGATCCAGAGACCAAAGCCCAGTCAATGCAGTGGAAGCACTTGGACTCACCACCTCCAAAAAGGCAAGGGTGCAGCCCTCCGCTGGCAAGGTCATGCTCACAGTCTTCTGGGACCAGGACGGAGTAATGATGACAGATTTCCTGGTACCACAATTACATGAGCCTATTATGCTTCACTTTTGAGGAAATGAGGAAAGCTATCAAAATCAAGAGGCGGAGCAAGGTCAGCAAAGGTACCCTCCTCCTGGAGGACAACGCTCCGGCCCACAACTTGCATGTTGCCAGATCAGAAGCACGGGCGTGTGGTTATGAAATCCTACCACAACCTCCCTACTCTCCTGACCTTGCACCCTCTGACTTTCACCTCTTCCCAACCATGAAGTTGTTTTTGAAAGGAAAGCGTTTCGCAGATGGTGCAGCCTTGATTTCTGAAGTCACGTCGTGGTTGAATGACCAACCTGGGGTGTTCTACAAAAACGGTCTCCAGAGCTGCATCAAACGATGGAATAAATGCATAAATCTGGGTGGTTCCTATGCAGAGAAAGACTAATAACTATGTACAGTTTCGTTGCTCTACTGCTATGGGAAGTGGGCGAGGGGCATTACTTATTGCACGCCCCTCGTATTTCTGCGACATTTTCGAATTACAATGTTTACAACTTTTGATTGGTTTACAATTTTAAATACCGAAACGCTTTTGTTGGAATAGAAAAGTTTTTAAACAAAAGAAGACATTTACAATAATCGCTAATTTTTTACCGTCTTATTTCAATATTTTTATCATCCGTTTCAAATTTTTTACCGTCCTATACCAAACTAACAAAAGTTAATTTTCCTTTTTGTTTGATAAAACTTGATATTTGCTTCTTTTTTTTTCGCTAAATTATAACATTATTACGAACAATAATTTTTGTTTTCTGCCGATTGCTTTTAAAGTACGTGAGAATACCTGGCATATAGATGTCGCGAAAAATGAATTAAAAACGCATAACAAAATAGGTTGTTTCCCCACAGAGCAAATAAGGCACAAGGACGTTTTATAATGTGAAGAGAGGTGGAAGGGGCACCAGCTCCTCCGAGGGGCAACTGGATAGTGACAATCGGTGTGAAGGATTCTCCTACATTGCCCCCACATATGGTCTTTGATTGCAGTATCTGCTGGAACAGATACTCCTTTTTGATCTTGGCCCGATAGCTACCTTCTCTGATAGCTTGTATTTATTTGCTTCTCCACTGAACAAATTAGGCACAATGCCGTTTTTTAATGTGGAAAAAGGAGGAAAGGGGGACCAGCTTCCCCGAGGGGGAACTGGATAGTGACAATTAGTATGAAGAGTTTTCCCTACATTGACGAAAACTGATTGCTACAAAAGCAATGCCCCCACATATGGTCTCTGACTGCAGTATCTGCTAGAACAAGTACTACATTTTGATCTTGGCCCGAAGGCCACCTTGTCGATAGTCAAGATTTCTCAATAGATTAAATAGGCTTTTATTCCATCAGGTTATTAAAACATACCAGATTTTTTGTTTGTTTTATAAACATTTTTTACTATGTTGATGGAATCGCAGTTAATTAAAGCTACAATCGAAACATTTCAAATTATCATAAATGTATATTATTGTTTTTATCTTTCTAGATTTCTTTCTTCATCTTATTTGTGAGTCTGTTACACTTTAATTTTGCAAATACTCTCTTTTCTCTCTCTCTCTCTCTCTCTCTCTCTTTATTTCTTAATATATATATATTAATATATATTTGTATAATAAGGTAGCATTCTTTATATATATATATATATATATATATATATATATTCCTATAATAAGGCAGCATTCTTTCTTACTTTCATTCTTTATACAAGTCTAGTTAAATATCAGCGTTGAGCTCTGCATTTTTTGTTCCATTTTTTTCATTATAGCAGGATAAGTTTCTCGCGTTTTCCGAGAGAGAGTAGAGAAATTTGCAACGGTTTCAACCCACATTGGTCATCTTCAGGTACTATGCTATAGTGAATGTTCATTGGTAGATTGACTGATAAGATGAGACGCCTATAAACATTTGACTACACCGTCTGCACCCCTAAACCCATTCTGATGGTTGATGTTTTGTTTATTGTTTTTTGCTCAAATGAGCAATGCTTCAAGGATGGGTAGGCACAGGTTGCGATATTACGACGAGGATGGTCGTGGTTTCTAAATTCTTTCTTGGGTGCCTTGTGTGCAGTTAAGTGTTGATAGATTGCTTAGGACAGGTGGCATGTGAGACGGAAGAAAATAGTCATATGAGTCATGCCGACATCTGTGCTTTATTTGGAGACACATTCCCCTAATGGACATTTAAATTCATATATGACATTACGTGTTTTTCCCCCGACACAAGGTTTCTTCTATTAGTAAGTTTTACTTTTTGTAGTAAATAATAAATCGTAGTTTATAGTTTTTATCGATGGAAGAAATATACTTGTGAATGATATTTTTCATTAACTTTTCATCTATTTTATAGTTGACGTGCATTTGGTTTCAATATATATATATATATATATATATATATATATATATATATATATATATATATATATATATATAAAGCAATCCTTTTTTTGCTTAGTAACACATGTTTCGGTTACCGAATCGTATCAAGATCCAGTAATGTCATCAGACTTTACAGAAATTATTATTATGATTAGGAAAATCGATATTAGAAAAAGCAAAAAAGAAAAAGAAATTTCAATTCTAATTCGACAACATTAAATTATTAGTAAACAATTAGCAAAAACCTGAAGAAAGTCCTCAATACACTATTTTTATTACCGTTTTATCTTCTTAGTTACACATGTTTCGGTTACCGAATCGTATCAACGATGCATTAATTTCGTCAGACTTTAACAGAAGTGGTTATTATAATTGAAAAAACGATAATAGAAAAAACCCGGAAAAAGTGGGGTTTTAATTCTGATTTGAAAACATTTAAGTTTTAAGGTTTAATAATTAAATAAGCATTGAAAAGGGGTGAGGTTGAGTTAAAAATATTCAATCGAACACGGATCAGAGTAGAGGAAGTGGAGAGAGAGAGGGGGAGGGAGAGGATAGAATGGAAGGGAAGGTGTAAAATGCGTAAGACTTTAAAGGTGAGGGTAAGGGATAGAAAGAGAGAGATAAGGACTGAATGGAAAAGGGAAATATAATATATATATATATATATATATATATTTAACTGTTTAAACTTATATCATATTTGTATTTGTAAGCTATTGCTTTCTAGTATCAAACTACTAATTAAACATTTCATATTTATTTTTTTATTAGATAACAAGTACAACTCATTTGAGCATTTAAGTCAAATGACTTTATGAGTTGTTTTATGTATAGATACGCCAGTGTGTAGTTCTATATTGATTAAAAACATACTTAATTATTTTAATATTATTGTAAGTGCTTCTAATAAAGTGATAGCATTCTGAATGGGACAAAATAAGGGCATAATCTTAAAGTTATGCTATATTTCTCTCACCTTACTTGAACACTTTATGTGCAATTACCGCTTCGGTGGGTTTGTATTAAACCTTATGTACACTTTGCTGTCACGCTGTTGACCTTTTAGCAAATTGGTTAACGGCGTTAGTTTTTAAGATTAAGGGTTGTAAATTCGAACCCTTTGGTACGGTAGGTCAGGTGTTTAAATCTATACTGGTAAGTCTTCAAAAGACAAAACAAGCTTATCTAGACACCAATGGATGTTATTTAATCATATATATAAATAGGTTTCATAGATATAAATTACTAATGTGGTTATATATGTCTGTATCTATAGGATTCATTCTTAAACTAATTAACTAACCAATGTGATTGATGCACAGATGATAGTATCATTTGCATGCATGTGCAATATGATTTGGGGCGTTGTTGCTGGAGATTAGGAAGAGAGTTGAGCCCGGAATTAACGCCTGAGTCATGCCAGCGTTAATACTGTGAGTTTCGGATTTCTGCCCACACACGACTACTTTAATACACCTGTCAAAGAGAAAGGAGTTTATATTTAAGAGGTCCATTTCAGTTATTCTGTAGCTGGAAGTTTTGTTAAGTAGACCTTTATGCCAAACCCTATCAAATGCTTTAGATATGGCAGAAAACTATTTCTCTAAAAACGATGCCAACGTCAATAGATTCATTTGTGATATATTACCGTCAGCTGTTGCTCTCAGAACAAAAACCATATTGCTTGTCGCTAAATAGGCTGATTTTGTTAGGTGTTTAACAAAACCTTTATTTATCACAGACTAAAGCAACTTAAACCTGATACACAGGAGGCTAATTGGTGTGTACTAAAATGTAGAAGACCAATGCCTCATGTTATTAAATACTAAGCAGACTGCCCAGGTTTCCCAAGGTGGACAGGAGCATTATTCGTAAAGCAATATTTAAATTACTTTTTTAAGCACTGTGATTAGAATGTTTTAGGGCCAGTTGATTTGCTGGAATCAAAATACTTGAAACATCTCGGATCTATACGAGATGAATGTTGCTCAAAATACTTTTACTATGGTAGGTAATTCAGGATGTAGGCGGCCCTTATCGCACAGTGTGGAGTTTGATGCGAAGTTTGGATTGTCGATGTCGGATGCTGACGTAATGGCCCCAAGTATATTGATGATGGCTGAGATAGAAGATAAATATCTGTTCAAAACCCTGCTTGTCCTACGTCTAAATTCGTAGGAATCTAGTCTCTGCTCAACTACTTTAGACTTTTAGTTAGGGCAAAAGACTCTCACTCGTTGTATATAACATTTTTGCAGTGATTACTGGCAGTCCTAAATACGACTTTTAGTTTTTTAACTTCTGTTTCGTTTAAACCAATTTAAATAGTAATTTCTTTGTGGAATTGAAACAGCACAGTGGTGTATAATGATTGACTACTGAGTATTAGTTGGGATTTCTTAGTTGTTTATACCGACAGGCAATCTGTAAAATCGAATAGTACAAAAGACACGTCCTTTTTTTAACATATGAACGTACACAGATTGTTCCAGTCGGCCATCGAGTAGAAATACACAGTGCGATGGAGAGGGGCATCTGATCTCTTGTTATCCTCTGTTGAATTGAAACAACGCAGTAATCGAAGGATCTCAACGGAAGATGAAAAATGTTCAGAAAAAAGATCTAGAAGGCTTTCAAATTGTCTATTATTATCGGCGACGCGAGTGAGTTCGTCAACAGTTTGAGTTAGATCATAGGCAAGGGAGAAATCATGACAAAATCTCCCTTCATAATCAGTCTTGTTCGAGTGGACCAGCCATTCAACGTTGAAATCTCCACAGACACGAATGTTGGCAGAGGGATGAACAGACAAGATATGGTCAATTTTCTCCGCGATGCTCTCAAATATAGTCACACCATCGTTATGAGGACGATATGGTGTAAATATGGACGCAATGCTGAGAGCAAATGCTACTCAGAAGCATATGGATGGTAGTTTAGGATCTTCTTTAGAGATGTCTCTGCCATAAGGGATGACATTCGTAATGTATGTACATATTCCACGTCCGTTGTGATCAAGAGGGTCAGGTTTATTGATTAAATCAAAATAACTTTTAATCGAGAAATCGTCTAAGCAAACAGTTAAACGAATGCCAGTTCAGGTCAGGTTTCGTCTTCCGTAATTGAATTTTAACTTCTGGAAGGTTGGTGTTCCTGATTTTGGAGAAGGAGACATTGGTTGTCTACGTTGGAAATGGAAATTCGGATTCTCGTTTTAAGATTTTTAAAATTGTTTTTTTCTTTTATTTGTTCATGGTGAGGTTGGTAAATTTTGTGGAAAAAGTCAGTGGAATTATTGAGAGAAGAACATAGAGAGAAAGAAAGAAAAAAAAGTAAATATTTTTCCATCGACAAGAGAAAAGTCGTTACAGTTCTTACTAATATGGCATGTCTAGATTTTTAAAAGAAGTTTTAGGCAATAATTGAGCCTCGTTTTAAATTCAAATAATGTACATGTGTATTCAATTTTATCCATTTTAGTGAGATTCTGTGAATTTCAATATCTTCTGAAACTTTTCTAGAATTAAAATCATGTAATTGGCTACTCGAGAATAAGAGTTGAAAAGTGCACAGTAGTCAAATTCGGGAAAGAGGATGGAACCGATTTAACGGGAGGATGAGTTATTCAGCGACTCCAACCTATTTTGTTATATATATATATATATATATATATATATATATATATATTTATTAAAAAATATATATTACCACTTATCAAGGCCCATAGGCCACTCGAGGATGAGAGTTGAAAAGTGCACAGTAGTCAAATTCGGGAAAGAGGATGGAACCGCTTTAACGGGAGGGTGACTTCTTCAGCGACTCCAACCTATTTTGTTATATATATATTTATATCTATATTTATTAAAAAATATATATTACCACTTATCAAGGCCCATAGGCTACTCGAGGATGAGAGTTGAAAAGTGCACAGTAGTCAAATTCGGGAAAGAGGATGGAACCGCTTTAACGGGAGGATGAGTTATTCAGCAACTCCAACCTATTTTGTTATATATATGGCTCATTCCATCTCAAATCGACAAATTTGGGGGGGGGGGGCAGAAACCATGTCCAACACGGATTTTTTTCAAATTCGCTACACTTATAGATCTCCATAATAGGAATTGAATGGAACCTGTTACACATCTCAAGGTCAAGGGATTTCTGAGATATGACCTTGACCTTTTTAAAAAATGTGAATTTTTATGGAAAAGTGACCAACTTTAAAAGACGATATCTCTGTTATTTATGGGCCTACAAAGTTCATTTATATATCATTCTAAAGTACTTGGATAGATCTACCATTTTATTTGCGGATATTTTTTTCAAGGTCAAATTTTTAAAAGTTGACCTTGACCTTGACCTTTAACCTAAATTATTTCAAAAAACGGTATTTGAATTTTTTTCAAATTTTGACAAAAGATTTGTCTATCTTATGACAGTATATATTTCAAATTTCATGATGGGTTTTGAACTGGAACCATTCCTACAAGCGTTTTAAAGAAGTGGGCTAAATTCAAAATGGCGGAATGTAGTACCTGCTACTTCATATAAAAACATTTTGGTATTTCACAATATGGTCATGTTTGATATCTTTGTAAAGCTAATTTAACGCTGATTAATATATACATAAAACCATGGTCACAAAATCCATATAAAAACATTTATGTTGATGAAACTGAATTTTCTTTAAATTTGTTTATTGCAACACATATTTTGTTATGAAAAAAAAGTGATATAATTTGTGTTGGGACAGTTAATCGAAATCTCGAAATCGAAATCGGAACTTTTTGGGGTATCAGAATCAGAAAACTAATATGCCATTCCCCAAAAAATGTTTCTCTGTTATATTGCTGATACTAAAAGATTAAATGAAGAATATTTTTTAAGCTATCAGTAAAAGTAAAACCTAATAACATAAACATGTGATGTGGATTTATTTTAGGTGTGTGAAAAAAACCATAAAACATGACCTTTCCGTTTGTCCATTCCTTCAGCATTGACAAATCTGACAAGAAAGTGCTAAAAGCTATTAAATTTCAATAAGTTAGTGGACTGAATGAAAGTTTTATCACCTCTATGCCAGACAAGCTTTGGTGACAACGTTCCTTTGATTTTTGAAGTCTCTGTTTGTTTACTGGGCGAGGCTGCTGCCTGCTTACTGGCTAGGGGGATAGGTAAAGATAAAAAGCAATAAGATTAGAAAAAAACAATATTATTGAAACCACTTTCCCAGTTGTCTTGTGTAGAATCAAGAATGCGCTTACCTCCCCTCTCCACTATTATGGACCAGCCTACAATTAGTCAGGCATGGTGGGTTATTCCATTTAGAGGCGCCTGATTGGCTAAACATGCCTGGAGAGGCAGGTGCCTCTCTACAAATGCCAGCTGTTCTGGCATTCATGGTTTTTGGTTCCAGACTTCTGCCAGAGAACTCCACTTCCCCATTGGATCAGCTATTTACTATTATGATGTTTTCACTGACGTCATATCCGTGTATTTTATGGACTTCTTATCTCACGAATCTTAGCTTATTTCTAGACAATGTCTCTTTGTGAAATTTGTCTTTAACATATCCCGATTAAAGCGTAGCAATATATATTTAACTCTGAAAGTATAATGCAGTGAATTAACGACACGTCTGTCTTGCCCAAATTAATAGCAGTATTTCTACTGGGAACATTTGAGACCTTCACCTGACCCCTATCGTATCACATTAAAACAACGTCAACATAACAGAGTAAACAGTTACACGTTTTTAGGGGGGTAATAAAAATTGAATATTGAATAAATATTTTCTTAGAGGAATGAGTTCATATTTTTCTCGGTAGCTGTACAATCGAATTTTCGCTTAGCGTATCTTTTCAAAACACACTCAAAAAATGGTTCACACACAAACAGTATTGACATATTATCATATTCTGAGACAAACAAATAGAACTTAGAAGACCAGATATGTTAATAAAGGGTATCTCAGTATAAATATGATCACATTTACACGTGAGTAATAACTCCGCCAAAATAATTGATATCTATACTTTTTTAAGTTTAATAAAAAGTATGTTTTAAAATCATGCACAATCTTACCATTAAAATCAATAATGACCAATTGAATATATTTTTAAGGATGTGTGGTAAGTTATGAAGCTCGTTATTTTCTATCAGACCTCGTCAATAATAAGCAATGTGAGTTCTATGTATCTCAAGCGCATAATAATGACCTTCAGCGGCTACTGCACTTCTATAGTGCGCGACGTATGCAACCATTTTTAAAAATGGCATACTTGGAACGTTTTATTTTGAAAATGTTGTTGAAGAGAGTGGCAGTATTTATATTATGAGTGGATAT
This sequence comes from Euprymna scolopes, assembly GCF_053919585.1. Taxonomy (NCBI): domain Eukaryota; kingdom Metazoa; phylum Mollusca; class Cephalopoda; order Sepiida; family Sepiolidae; genus Euprymna; species Euprymna scolopes. The sequence goes on from NC_136519.1 coordinate 69,691,086, forward strand.
AGTTATAGAGATTGGCAGAATGGGTCATAGTCATAGAGATTGAATTGATAACGAGATCGAAAAGGATGAAGATGGTGAAAGGTAAATGAGAATATATTTGGAGAGAGAGAGTTACGGTCAATTAAGAGTGTTACATTATGGTATGTAACTATTTTACATACACTTTGTTCCTATTATGGCATTTAGCAGGATGATCAATACTTTGGAAAAGACATTATGGAATGACTGAATCGTCGATTTGTTCGACAACTGATCAGCAAATGTCACCATATTATATATATATATATATATATATATATATATATAAATATATATATATATATATATATATATATATATATATATATATATATTTATCGTATGTGAAAAACGCTTCACAAAAAATTGCAGCACTCAGGGTAGCTCTTACTCAAAAAGAGGTGTGGATTAAAGATGAAAGGGTGTATCAAGCGAATCGACAACTTCGCGTCGAACATGCACATTTTTAATAGAAATCGCTTTAAACTAGGCATGAAGCCACGTTATACAACGAACTTGAAAAATACTACTTGGAGGTCAAAAGCCAGCCAACGATATATGTAAGATGAATAGGTTCCGGCCCCAAAAAATAGCAATTCTTTCCAATTTTTTGAAACTATGCTCAATGATGGTAAGGACTAAAGGATAAAATAAAAAGAAGCTAGAATATTGAGGCTGCAGATTATAAACTCAATGTCCACTTTCTACTCTCTTAAATTTAGAATATGTCTTGTAAACTGTTCATATTATGACACACTTTTATAGATGGTAAACGAAAACATTTCAAGTGTTGAAGGGAAGTAATAAAGAAAAATAGCAAAAGATTAACTGCTTTTAACATTTAAAAAAAGGCTTTTTTACATGGAATTAAAAAATGCTTTTAACAGAGAAGTAAAAAGATGCTTTTAACATAGAAGTAAAAAGATACTTTTAACATAGAAGTAAAAAGATGCTTTTAACGAAAATGATTTTAACATAGAATTAAAAAAATGCTTTTAACATAGAATTATAAAATGCTTTTAACATGGAATTTAACGAAAATGCTTTTAACATAGAATTAAAAAAATGCTTTTAACATAGAATTATAAAATGCTTTTAACATGGAATTTAACGAAAATGATTTTAACATGAAACTAAAAAGAAAATGCTTTTAACATGGAATTAAAAAAATGCTTTTAACATGGAATTTAACAAAAATGCTTTTAATATGGAATTAAAAAAATGCTTTTAACATGAAATTAAAAAAAATGCTTTTAACATAGAATTAAAAAAAAGGGTTTTAACATGGAATTTAACAAAAATGCTTTTAACGTGGAATTAAAAAAATGCTTTTAACATGAAATTAAAAAAAAATGCTTTTAACATAGAATTAAAAAAAGGGTTTTAACATGGAATTTAACAAAAATGCTTTTAACATGAAATTCAAAAAAATGCTTTTAACATAGAATTAAAAAAAGGCTTTTAACATGGAATTTAACAAAAATGCTTTTAACATGAAATTCAAAAAAATGCTTTTACCATAGAATTAAAAAAGGGTTTTAACATGGAATTTAACAAAAATGCTTTTAACATGAAATTCAAAAAAATGCTTTTAACATGGCATTAAAAAAAATGCTTTTAACATAAAATTAAAAAATGCTTTTAACATGGAATCCAATAAAAATGCTTTTTACATGAAATTAAAAAAAAATGCTTTTACTTGGAATTAAAAAAATGCTTTTACATGGAATTGAACAAAATGCTTTTGACATGGAATTAAAAAAATACTTTTAACATAAAATTAAAAAATATACTTTCAACGTCGAATTAAAAATTCTTTTAACATGAAATAAAAATGCTTTTAACATGAAATTCAAAAATAAAATGCTTTTAATATGGAATAAAACAATGTTTTAACATGGAATTCAAAAGAAATATCTTAACATGGAATTAAAAAATTGTTTTTAAAATGAAATTCGAAAACATGCTTTTAACATGGAATTCTAAAAAATGTTTTTAACATGGAATTAAAAAACACTTTTAACGTGGAATTAAAAAAAAATGCCTTCAACATAGAATTAAAAAAATGATTTTAACATGGAATTAAAAAAATGCTTTTAATATGGAATTTCAAAAAATCCTTTTAATATAAATTTTAAAAAATGGTTTTTACATGGGATTCAAAAAATTGCTTTTAACATGCAAGAAAAAAATTATTTAAACATGAAATTCAAAAAAATGCTTTCAACATGGAATTAAAAAAATTTGCTTTTAACATTAAATTAAAAAATGCTTTTTAAATAAAATTCAAAAACATGCTTTTAACATGAAATTAAAATAAATTTGCTTTTAATATTAAATTCAAAAAAAGCTTTTTAGACGAAATTCAAAAACATGCTTTTAACAAGGAATTTAAAAAAATGCTTTTATCATGGAATTTAAAAAAAAATGCTTTTTCTATGGAATTAAAAAAATTTAAACATGGAATTAAAAATACTTTTTACATTGAATTAAAAAAAATGCATTTAACATGGAAATCAATAAAAATTGGTTTTAACATGAAATTCCAAAAAAATGATTTTAACATGAAATAAAAAAATGATTTTAACATAAAAAAATGCTTTTAACATAAAATAAAAAAAATGCTTTTAACATGAAATTTAAAAAATGCTTTAAACATGGAATTAAAAAAATGCTTTTAGCATGAAATTCAAAAAAAATTCCTTTAACATGGAATTAAAAAAAATGCTTTTAACATGAAATTAAAAAAAATGTCTTTTACATGAAATTCAAAAAAACAATGCTTTTAACATGAAATTAAAAAAAAATGCCTTCAACATGGAATTAAAAAAACTGCTTTTAACATGAAATTCAAAAAAAATGACTTTAACAGGAAATTAAAAAAAAAATGCTTTTAACATGAAATTTAAAAAATGCTTTTTACATTGAATTCAAAAAATTACTTTTACATGGAATTAAAAAATGCTTTTTCATGGAATTGAACAAAATGCTTTTGACATGGAATTAAAAAAAATGCTTTTATCATAAAATTGAAAAAATATACTTTCAACATCGAATTAAAAATTTCTTTTAACATGAAATAAAAATGTTTTTAACATGAAATTCAAAAATAAAATGCTTTTAATATAGAAGTAAAAAATGTTTTAACATGGAATTCAAAATAAATATCTTAACCTGGAATTAAAAAAATGTTTTTAAAATGAAATTCGAAAAAATGCTTTTAACATGGAATTCTAAAAAATGCTTTTAACATGTAATTAAAAAACAATTTTTACGTGGAATTAAAAAAATGCCTTCAACATAGAATTAAAAAAAATGATTTTTACATGGAATTAAAAAAATGCTTTTAATATGGAATTTCAAAAAATCCTTTTAGTATAAAATTTTTAAAAAAAATGGTTTTTACATGGGATTCAAAAAATTGCTTTTAACATGCAAAAAAAAAATTATTTAAACATTAAATTCAAAAAAATGCTTTTAACATGGAATTAAAAAAAATTGCTTTAACATTAAATTAAAAAAAGCTTTTTAGATGAAATTCAAAAACATGCTTTTAACATGGAAATCAATAAAAAATGCTTTCAACATGAAATTCAAAAAAATGATTTTAACATGAAATAAAAAAAAAATGATTTTAACATGAAAAAAATGCTTTTAACATGAAATAAAAAAAATGCTTTTAACATGAAATTAAAAAAAATGCTTTAAACATGGAATTAAAAAAATGTTTTTAACATGAAATTCAAAAAATGCTTTTAACATGGAATTAAAAAAAATGCTTTTAACATGAAATTAAAAAAAATGCCTTTAACATGAAATTCAAAAAAAAATGCTTTTAACAGGAAATTCAAAAAAAATCCCTTTAACATGAAATTAAAAAAAAATGCTTTTTACATGAAATTTAACAAAAATGCTTTTAACATGGAATCAAAAAAATGCTTTTAACATGGAATTCCAAAAAAAATGCTTTTTACATGGAATTATAAAAAATGCTTTTAACATTAAATTAAAAAAATGCTTTTAACATGGAATTACAAAATCATTTTAACATGGAATTAAAAAAATGTGTTTTACATTGAATTCAAAAAATGCTTTTAACATGAAATTCAAAAAAAATTTAACATTTAATTAAAAAAAATGCTTTTAACATAAAATTTAAAAAATGCTTTTAACATGAAATTCAAAAAAAATGCTTTTAACATGGAATTAAAAAATGCTTTTAACATGGAATTAAAAAAATAGTATGGAATTCAAAAAAATGCTTTTAATATTAAATTTTAAAAAATGCTTTTAACATGGAATTAAAAAAATTCTTTTAACATGGAATTAAAAAGATGCCTTTAACATGGAATTAAAAAATTCTTTTAAGATGGAATTAAAAATGCTTTTAACATGGAATTAAAAAATTCTTTTAACATTGAATTAAAAAAATGTTTTTAACATGGAATTAAAAAATGCTTTTAACATGGAATTAAAAAGATGCTTTTAACATGGAATTGAAAAGATGCTTTTAACATGGAATTAAAAAAAAGCTTTTAACATGGAATTAAAAAATTATTTTAACATAGAATTAAAAAAATGCTTTTAATATGGAATTTAAAAGATGTTTTTTACATGGAATTAAAAAAATGCTTTTAACATCGAATTAAAAAATTCTTTTAACATGGAATTAAAAAAATGCTTTTAACATTAAATTTAAAAAAATGCTTTTAACATGACATTTATAAAATGCTTTTAACAGGGAATTAAAAAAATTCTTTTAACATTAAATTTTTAAAAATGCTTTAAAATGGAATTAAAAAATGCTTTTAACATGGAATTAAAAAATGCTTTTAACATGGAATTAAAAAGATGCGTTTGACGTGGAATTCAAAAAAATCCCCCTAAGCGGTGACTGTCTTTTTTTTAGGTCATCAGAAACAATTATAGTAATTTACAAATTTATAAAATAAAACACTGAATGTTAACACTGGCTTTATTTGTCTAATGTTTTACAAGGTGTGTACACTAGTTAATGGTAAAAAATGTCTATTTACTTTTGTCATGCTTGTGTGAGACTGGCTGACGAAGCATTGCAAATGGAGATGCTATAAAGCAATATAAACGAACATTTCAGATAAAACGTCGTGAGTATCAGCTTACGTTTCGACACTATTTACAAAAACATTAAGAAAGTGGGAAACTGGAGAGAGAAACAATGGAGTTAAGTTGTTATCTTATCAAAGATTGAACTCTGGCCTCTGGCGCCACTGACAAAAAATTCGACACCATCTTGTTCAATCGTTCATGCTTATTCGAAAGCCATTAATTACAAATGTGGACATGATAATTAGTTTCATACATATGACGAATATCTGCTAAGTAACGGGATTGGGTTTGTAAAGTATTTGTTATATACATGTATTTATTTGCATAATTTTATTGATTTATTATAAAATGTCTTTTTATATTGTTATTTATTTTATTAACATTGTTTAAAATATCTTTCTATATATACAAAGTTGTGATATATATATATATATATATATATATATATATATATATATATATATATATATATATATATATATATATATATATCAGAAGGGAGACCAGATATTGTCTGGGACTGAGTAATATTTTCATTGTAATCGAAATCGACTGATTGTCTGTTCTAGTTGGAAATCCCTCACGGCGAACCAGGAGGAAGCTTCATATGCTTCTTCCTAGTGACTTAGTCCATAATACATTTTAGTCTACATTGCACTGTAGAGAATCTACTGTTAATTTTATAAAATTATTTTTTCCTATATAATATATTGAATTAAAATTTAAAATGCAAAAGTCAAGTATCATGCTTCAATTGTGCTCTAAATAGAAACATTCATTTCGAACGCACCCCTGTCATATAAAAGAACTTACTGTTTATTCCTAGCCTTGCTGTTTGTGCGATGGTACTAGCTTGACTCTGAGTTTAAAATGAAAAAGTTGTGTCATGCTACAATATGCTTTAAACAGAAACATTCATTTCGAATATGTTCCTGTCATATCAAAGAATCTACTGTAGATATTCTGTGTCTGGCCTTTCGACTTGTGTGGTAATAAAACTTTTCAAATGCACTTGTGATGTAAGGCTGCATAAGTTTTTAACTTTGGTCAAAATCATCTGCTGATTCTTTCACCAAATAATTTCGATTATCGCTTATCGATACTTATCGGCGACATTCCGATACAAAACCTATCTAAGAATATTGTCAAGCACATAAAGTACATTCGTGTTAAATTCCAAAAGAATCGGCGCAGCTGCTTTTGATTCCATACTGAAAGAACTCACACGCGCGCACTCACAGACTAAATTCCTTTTATATAATAGTTTAGGTACTCGGATATTCCTAAGAATGTATAAAATCATTTATAGAAACTTTCTTAAAAATAGGGTGAATTGAATAAACCCTTTAATAAAAATATCTGCACTTCCAAAAACCTACCTGCATCCATACGAGGATATAATAACACTAAAATAGGATGTTTTTATAAGAAAAAGATATGGACGTATAGAGACCAAAATATCATTGAAAATAACTGTAATTGTTGAATTAAGAATAATTGTCCATTAAGCAGAAACCGTTTAATTACAAATGTAGTATATAAATGTACCGTAATCACTGAAAAATGCTATTAAGACTTATATCGGATCTGCTACCACTATTTTCAAGGAGAGATACAGAAACTACATGATTTATTTTTCAAAATTTAAACCAACGGATAAGATGAATAGATGGATAATTAAATGTATAAAATAAATAAAGTAAAAAATAATACATAAATAATAAACAAATAAACAAACATATTAAGTGTAAATAATTATATATTCACATAGCAATGTTTTAGTATATATACATCTGTTTTGCATAGAGGAGGTAATGTGCTGAAATTTAAAAAGTAATAATTATCCTTTATCTAGTTTGGAAAGTTGATTATTCCTATTGAACTTTTGCATTGAGATATAAAAAAATGTTTAGTTTATAATAAATATTATATGGATGAAGGATTTGAATCTCAAATATAAAGGCGAGAAGTCCAAAAATGAAATCTACTTATTTATCTTGTTACGTCGTTTTAACAGAAAAAGTTGTTTACTCTAGGTAAATCATGAATAGTAATATAATAATCGTTTTGCTTATTGCTAGATTATCTAAATAAATATAAGAAGAGATGGTGATATGTGTGTGTCAGTGTGTCTATGTGAAAGTATTTAACCGATAAACTCTTATACTACTGGTCACTGAAACTACCAGGAAATTGTAATCATGCATGACGTAATCTTTGTTTGGATGGATGAGTAAGGAGTACAGAAATATATCGCCAAGTTGAAATGCAAAATGTTCATTTCAACTAGCCAGCATATTTCTAATATTTTTTCGCATACGCAAATTCATTAATAACTTGAATTGGTTAAATTTTAAATCTTTCTTATCCGGCTGTCGATAACTACACTTGGTACATATTCTAGTTTTGGCATCGAAATCATTTTTATACTTTTGAATTCTATGATATGAAATCTGCATGAAATAAAACAATTTAATTTTACGACCGTACTATATATATTTTCTATTACTAATATATTTTCCTATTGTATATACATACATACATTTATTTTATAAAATATTATGAATAAAAAATTAATATATATATATATATATATATATATACTGTGTGTATACTGTTAAAGAATGACTTTCATTTCAAGCCAGAATTGAAACATCTCCGCAAATATGTAGCAAGAATATATGTATGAATGAAGTATTATACCAAATAAATGTACGGCTCCATTTATTAGATAGCATTTTTATAGAAATGCATGCTGTTCCACTGGATTATACCACATGGAGTTGGACACCATCATTATATATATACACACTAGAAAAAATACCCGTTGTTGACTGGGTTCAAAAACAGCCTACAGAAAATTCATGAAAGAAAAGGTTATAAAAAGGAATGGTTGTAAAGAGATAGCTTTGAATTTGGGGGTATCAAAACCAAAGAAAATATAATGAAAGTAAAAATATAATAGGTAAACCCTATAATTTATTATACCATACCTGTTCACACTAAAACACTTACCACAATATTCTGTGGATCTATATTAAAAAAAACCCTTGTTAAACTTTGTGACATATTTCCATTCTATGGAGGTCAGGTGCGAACGAACACCCCATAATTTTATTATACCATATTTTTCAAACTGAAACATAATTATCAAAGTATACTTACGCAGATAGATATGAAAAGTATTTATTAAAGTCTGTGTCTCTTTCCATTCTATGGAGGCTAGGCGCGAACGCAGACCCCAAAATTTTATTATACCATCCCTATTTAAGTTGAAACATACTTATAAAAGTATTATTATGTACATCTATATCAAAAACATGTGTAAACGTTTTTCTTTAATTTTTACATTTTTTATGTCCATACTGTGTGAACCAGGCGCGAACGCAGACCCCACAATTTTAATGAACCACCGTTCTGCCAGATCAAACATACCCATTCCTCTGTTTCGATACATCTTCTATCATGTGTAATCAGCTTTTTAAAATAGTCAACCATATAGAAGCCTATTCGTGACCAGACACACATATACACACACAACCACACACACACACACACATACAGACATACATTCAGCTTTATATCATAGATATATATGGGGGGTATTCGTGCGTGCGTGTGTCTATGTGTGTGTGCGTCTGCACGCACCTGTGTGTATAACATAAATACCCAGAATTAGGAGCAAATTGAGTGATAATGAAAGAAAGAAACAGAAAGACAGAATGAAAGAAAGAAATAGAGATAGAAAGACAAAAAAAGTAAAATACACATATATAAATTTTCTCTCGAAAGACTCCAAGGTGGCGCTCGGCCTTTGCACAAAGCCATTCACTCCCCACCCCCTGTCAATCCATCTAGGCCAATGCATATGGATGATGCGACTTCCTAGACGCTATAAGTCACGTCGTTGGGGCATAGATTACATCTAATTTGTCCAGCTTGAAGGATGGCATGACGTTTAGAGACGATTTTGCAGGATAAAACAGCCGTGTAAAATTAGGAGATACCCAAAGACGCCATCTTGAAGGCGAAAACAAATATCATGTAACGTTCATTTGTACAGAACACAGGTAAATATATATATATATATATATATATATATATATATGCATGTATATATGCATGTATATATGCATGCATATATATGTATGCATATATATACATGCACACTTATACATATATATATAGGTATTTATATATATATATATACATGCATACTTATATATATATATACATGCACACATGTATGCACACATATATGCATTAGTATATATGCCTGTATATATACATACATATATATACATGCAGACATATATATATATATATATATATATATATATATATATATATAATCCCTGTAAGGTAGCCACAGAGTAAATATCCACAAAGTCTTTGCTATTCTAATATAATGGTTCTTGTCAATATATAGAGCTCTACATATAATATAAAGTGTTTTTTACATAAATATACGAACTTTTCAGTCAAAACAAAGTCAAAGGTTTCCAAGAAGATGAATCCTATTTTTTTATACTGTGAAATTTTGCAAAATAAATCTCCATAAATGTCACGTTACTAAATTCATATTTTCTAGCAAACTTACAATTAAAAGTTATTAAACCGACGTTATTGAAATATATCCTGAATATATATATATGCTTTCTCTTCTCCCTGAAATTTGAATTAACCCTATCCCTGAGTACTATATATATAAAAAAATTTATTATGAAATTAAAAAAAATTGATAAAACTTTTGAAAATAAAAACAAAAAGATTGATAAAAGTTTTGAAATTAAAAGCAAAACAATTGATAAAACTTTTGAAAATAAAAACAAAAAGATTGATAAAAGTTTTGAAATTAAAAACAAAAAAATTGATAAAACTTTTGAAAATAAAAACAAAAAGATTGATAAAAGTTTTGAAATTAAAAGCAAAAAAATTGATAAAACTTTTGAAAATAAAAACAAAAAGATTGATAAAAGTTTTGAAAATAAAAACAAAAAAATTGATAAAACTTTTGAAAATAAAAACAAAAAGATTGATAAAAGTTTTGAAAATAAAAACAAAAAAATTGATAAAACTTTTGAAAGTAAAAACAAAAAAACTTGATAAAACTTTTGAAAATAAAAACAAAAAAATTGATAAAACTTTTGAAAATAAAAACAAAAAAATTGATAAAACTTTTGATAATAAAAACAAAAAAATTGATAAAACTTTTAAAAAACAAAAAATTGATAAAACTTTTGAAAATAAAAACAAAAAGATTGATAAAAGTTTTGAAAATAAAAACAAAAAAATTGATAAAACTTTTGAAAATAAAAACAAAAAGATTGATAAAAGTTTTGAAAATAAAAACAAAAAAATTGATAAAACTTTTGAAAATAAAAACAAAAAAATTGATAAAAGTTTTGAAAATAAAAACAAAAAAATTGATAAAACTTTTGAAAATAAAAACAAAAAGATTGATAAAACTTTTGAAATTAAAAGCAAAAAAATTGATAAAACTTTTGAAAATAAAAACAAAAAGATTGATAAAACTTTTAAAATAAAAACAAAAAGATTGATAAAAGTTTTGAAAATAAAAACAAAAAAATTGATAAAACTTTTGAAAATAAAAACAAAAAGATTGATAAAAGTTTTGAAAATAAAAACAAAAAAATTGATAAAACTTTTGAAAATAAAAACAAAAAGATTGATAAAAGTTTTGAAAATAAAAACAAAAAAATTGATAAAACTTTTGAAAATAAAAACAAAAAGATTGATAAAAGTTTTGAAAATAAAAACAAAAAAATTGATAAAAGTTTTGAAAATAAAAACAAAAAGATTGATAAAACTTTTGAAAATAAAAACAAAAAAATTGATAAAACTTTTGAAAATAAAAACAAAAAGATTGATAAAACTTTTGAAATTAAAAGCAAAAAAATTGATAAAACTTTTGAAAATAAAAACAAAAAGATTGATAAAACTTTTAAAATAAAAACAAAAAGATTGATAAAAGTTTTGAAAATAAAAACAAAAAAATTGATAAAACTTTTGAAAATAAAAACAAAAAGATTGATAAAAGTTTTGAAAATAAAAACAAAAAAATTGATAAAACTTTTGAAAATAAAAACAAAAAGATTGATAAAAGTTTTGAAAATAAAAACAAAAAAATTGATAAAACTTTTGAAAATAAAAACAAAAAAATTGATAAAAGTTTTGAAAATAAAAACAAAAAAATTGATAAAACTTTTGAAAATAAAAACAAAAAGATTAATAAAAGTTTTGAAAATAAAAACAAAAAAATTGATAAAACTTTTGAAAATAAAAACAAAAAGATTGATAAAAGTTTTGAAAATAAAAACAAAAAAATTGATAAAACTTTTGAAAATAAAAACAAAAAGATTGATAAAAGTTTTGAAAATAAAAACAAAAAAATTGATAAAACTTTTGAAAATAAAAACAAAAAAATTGATAAAACTTTTGAAAATAAAAACAAAAAGATTGATAAAACTTTTGAAAATAAAAACAAAAAAAATGATAAAACTTTTGAAAATAAAAACAAAAAAAATGATAAAACTTTTGAAAATAAAAACAAAAAATTGATAAAACTTTTGAAAATAAAAACAAAAAGATTGGTAAAACTTTTGAAAATAAAAACAAAAAAAATTGATAAAACTTTTGAAAATAAAAACAAAAAAAATGATAAAACTTTTGAAAATAAAAACAAAAAAAATGATAAAACTTTTGAAAATAAAAACAAAAAAAATGATAAAACTTTTGAAAATAAAAACAAAACATTGATAAAACTTTTGAAAATTAAAACAAAAAAATTGATAAAACTTTTGAAAATAAAAACAAAAAAAATTGATAAAACTTTTGAAAATAAAAACAAAAAAATTGATAAAACTTTTGATAATAAAAACAAAAAGATTGATAAAACTTTTGAAAATAAAAGCAAAAAAATTGATAAAACTTTTGATAATAAAAACAAAAAAATTGATAAAACTTTTGAAAATAAAAACAAAAAGATTGATAAAACTTTTGAAAATAAAAACAAAAAATTGATAAAATTTTGATAATAAAAACAAAAAAATTGATAAAACTTTTAAAAAACAAAAAATTGATAAAACTTTTGAAAATAAAACCAAAAAGATTGATAAAACTTTTGAAAATAAAAACAAAAAAATTGATAAAACTTTTAAAAAACAAAAAATTGATAAAACTTTTGAAAATAAAAACAAAAAGATTGATAAAACTTTTAAAAAACAAAAAATTGATAAAACTTTTGATAAAAAAAACAAAAAAATTGATAAAACTTTTGAAAATAAACACAAAAAAAGATTGATAAAACTTTTGAAAATAAAAACAAAAAGATTGATAAAACTTTTTAAAATAAAAACAAAAAATTGATAAAACTTTTGATAATAAAAACAAAAATATTGGTAAAACTTTTGAAAATAAACACAAAAAAGATTGATAAAACTTTTGAAAATAAAAACAAAAAGATTGATAAAACTTTTGCAAATAATAACAAAAAAATTGATAAAACATTTGAAAATAAAACAAAAAAATTGATAAAACTTTTGAAAATAATAACAAAAAAATTGATAAAACTTTTGAAAAAAAAAACAAAAAGATTGATAAAACTTTTGAAAATAAAAACTAAAAATTGATAAAACTTTTGAAAATAAAAACAAAAAAATTGATAAAATTTTTGAAAATAAAAACAAAAAGATTGGTAAAACTTTCGAAAATAAAAACAAAAAAAATGATAAAACTTTTGAAAATAAAAACAAAAAACTTGATAAAACTTTTGAAAATAAAACAAAAAAATTGATAAAACTCTGTGAAAATAAAACAAAAAAATTGATAAAACCTTTGAAAATAAAAACAAAAAGATTGATAAAACTTTTGAAAATAAAACAAAAAAATTGATAAAACTTTTGAAAATAAAACAAAAAAATTGATAAAACTTTTGAAAGTTAAAGCAAAAAAACTTGATAAAACATTTTAAAATAAAAACAAAAAGATTGATAAAAGTTTTGAAAATAAAAACAAAAAGATTGATAAAACTTCTGAAAGTAAAAACAAAAAAATTGATAAAACTTTTAAAAATAAAAACAAAAAAAATGATAAAAGTTTTGAAAGTAAAAACAAAAAACTTGATAAAACTTTTTGAAAATAAAACAAAAAAAATGATAAAACTTTTGAAAATAAAAACAAAAAGATTGATAAAACTTTTGAAAATAAAACAAAAAAAATGATAAAACTTTTGAAAAAAAAAAAAAAAGATTGGTAAAACTTTTGAAAATAAAAACAAAAAAAATTGATAAAACTTTTGAAAATAAAAACAAAAAAATTGATAAAACTTTTGAAAATAAAACAAAAAAATTGATAAAACTTTTGAAAATAAAAACAAAAAGATTGATAAAACTTTTGAAAATAAAACAAAAAAATTGATAAAAGTTTTGAAAATAAAACAAAAAAATTGATAAAACTTTTGAAAGTTAAAACAAAAAAACTTGATAAAACTTTTGATAATAAAACAAAAAGATTGATAAAACTTTTGAAAATAAAAACAAAAAGATTGGTAAAACTTTCGAAAATAAAAAAAAAAAAATTGATAAAACTTTTGAAAATAAAAACAAAAAAAATGATAAAACTTTTGAAAGTAAAAACAAAAAAATTGATAAAACTTTTTGAAAATAAAAACAAAAAAATTGATAAAACTTTTGAAAATAAAAACAAAAAGATTGATAAAACTTTTGAAAATAAAACAAAAAAAATGATAAAACTTTTGAAAATAAAACAAAAAATGATAAAACTTTTGATAATAAAAACAAAAAATTGATAAAACTTTTGAAAATAAAAACAAAAAAACTTGATAAAACTTTTGAAAATAAAACAAAAAAATTGATAAAACTTTTGAAAATAAAACAAAAAAATTGATAAAACTTTTGAAAATAAAACAAAAAAATTGATAAAACTTTTGAAAATAAAACAAAAAAATTGATAAAACTTTTGAAAATAAAACAAAAAAAATTGATAAAACTTTTGAAAGTAAAAACACAAAAACTTGATAAAACATTTGAAAATAAAAACAAAAAGATTGATAAAACTACTGAAAATAAAAACAAAAAAATTATAAAACTTTTGAAAATAAAAACAAAAATATTGGTAAAACTTTTGAAAATAAAAATAAAAAAATTGATAAAACTTTTGAAAATAAAAACAAAAAAACTTGATAAAACTTTTGATAATAAAAACAAAAAGATTGGTAAAACTTTTGAAAATAAAAACAAAAAACTTGATAAAACTTTGAAAGTAAAAACAAAAAAATTGATAAAACTTTTGAAAATAAAAACAAAAAGATTGGTAAAACTTTTAAAAATAAAAACAAAAAAACTTGATAAAACTTTTGAAAGTAAAAACAAAAAAACTTGATAAAACTTTTGAAAATAAAAACAAAACAATTGATAAAACTTTTGATAATAAAAACAAAAAGATTGGTAAAACTTTTGAAAATAAAAACAAAAAAACTTGATAAAACTTTGGAAAGTAAAAACAAAAAAACTTGATAAAACTTTTGAAAATAAAAACAAAAAGATTGATAAAACTTTTGAAAATAAAAACAAAAAAACTTGATAAAACTTTTGAAAATAAAAACAATAAAATGATAAAACTTTTGATAATAAAAACAAAAAGATTGATAAAACTTTTGAAAATAAAAGCAAAAAAATTGATAAAACTTTTGATAATAAAAACAAAAAAATTGATAAAACTTTTGAAAATAAAAACAAAAAGATTGATAAAACTTTTAAAATAAAAACAAAAAAATTGATAAAACTTTTGAAAATAAAAACAAAAAGATTGGTAAAACTTTTAAAATAAAAACAAAAAAATTGATAAAACTTTTGAAAATAAAAACAAAAAGATTGATAAAACTTTTGAAAATAAAAACAAAAAAATTGATAAAACTTTTAAAAAACAAAAAATTGATAAAACTTTTGATAATAAAAACAAATAAATTGATAATACTTTTAAAAAACAAAAAATTGATAAAACTTTTGATAATAAAAACAAAAAAATTGATAAAACTTTTGAAAATAAACACAAAAAAAGATTGATAAAACTTTTGAAAATAAAAACAAAAAGATTGATAAAACTTTTGAAAATAAAAACAAAAAATTGATAAAACTTTTGATAATAAAAACAAAAAAATTGATAAAACTTTTAAAAAACAAAAAATTGATAAAACTTTTGATAATAAAAACAAAAAAATTGATAAAACTTTTGAAAATAAACACAAAAAAAGATTGATAAAACTTTTGAAAATAAAAACAAAAAGATTGATAAAACTTTTGAAAATAAAAACAAAAAATTGATAAAACTTTTGATAATGAAAACAAAAAAATGGATAAAACTTTTGAAAATAAACACAAAAAAAGATTGATAAAACTTTTGAAAATAAAAACAAAAAGATTGATAAAACTTTTGAAAATAAAACAAAAAAATTGATAAAACTTTTGAAAATAATAACAAAAAAATTGATAAAACTTTTGAAAATAAAAACAAAAAGATTGATAAAACTTTTGAAAATAAAAACTAAAAATTGATAAAACTTTTGAAAATAAAAACAAAAAAATTGATAAAATTTTTGAAAATAAAAACAAAAAGATTGGTAAAACTTTCGAAAACAAAAACAAAAAAAATGATAAAACTTTTGAAAATAAAAACAAAAAACTTGATAAAACTTTTGAAAATAAAACAAAAAAATTGATAAAACTCTGTGAAAATAAAACAAAAAAATTGATAAAACCTTTGAAAATAAAAACAAAAAGATTGATAAAACTTTTGAAAATAAAACAAAAAAATTGATAAAACTTTTGAAAATAAAACAAAAAAATTGATAAAACTTTTGAAAGTTAAAGCAAAAAAACTTGATAAAACATTTGAAAATAAAAACAAAAAGATTGATAAAAGTTTTGAAAATAAAAACAAAAAGATTGATAAAACTTCTGAAAGTAAAAACAAAAAAATTGATAAAACTTTTAAAAATAAAAACAAAAAAAATGATAAAAGTTTTGAAAGTAAAAACAAAAAACTTGATAAAACTTTTTGAAAATAAAACAAAAAAAATGATAAAACTTTTGAAAATAAAAACAAAAGGATTGATAAAACTTTTGAAAATAAAACAAAAAAAATGATAAAACTTTTGAAAATAAAAACAAAAAGATTGGTAAAACTTTTGAAAATAAAAACAAAAAAAATTGATAAAACTTTTGAAAATAAAAACAAAAAAATTGATAAAACTTTTGAAAATAAAACAAAAAATTGATAAAACTTTTGAAAATAAAAACAAAAAGATTGATAAAACTTTTGAAAATAAAACAAAAAAATTGATAAAACTTTTGAAAATAAAACAAGAAAATTGATAAAACTTTTGAAAGTTAAAGCAAAAAAACTTGATAAAACATTTGAAAATAAAAACAAAAAGATTGATAAAAGTTTTGAAAATAAAAACAAAAAGATTGATAAAACTTCTGAAAGTAAAAACAAAAAAATTGATAAAACTTTTAAAAATAAAAACAAAAAAAATGATAAAAGTTTTGAAAGTAAAAACAAAAAACTTGATAAAACTTTTTGAAAATAAAACAAAAAAAATGATAAAACTTTTGAAAATAAAAACAAAAGGATTGATAAAACTTTTGAAAATAAAACAAAAAAAATGATAAAACTTTTGAAAATAAAAACAAAAAGATTGGTAAAACTTTTGAAAATAAAAACAAAAAAAATTGATAAAACTTTTGAAAATAAAAACAAAAAAATTGATAAAACTTTTGAAAATAAAACAAAAAATTGATAAAACTTTTGAAAATAAAAACAAAAAGATTGATAAAACTTTTGAAAATAAAACAAAAAAATTGATAAAAGTTTTGAAAATAAAACAAAAAAATTGATAAAACTTTTGAAAGTTAAAACAAAAAAACTTGATAAAACTTTTGATAATAAAACAAAAAGATTGATAAAACTTTTGAAAATAAAAACAAAAAGATTGGTAAAACTTTCGAAAATAAAAACAAAAAAATTGATAAAACTTTTGAAAATAAAAACAAAAAAAATGATAAAACTGTTGAAAATAAAAACAAAAAGATTGATAAAACTTTTGAAAATAAAAACAAAAAAAATTGGTAAAACTTTTGAAAATAAAACAAAAAAATTGGTAAAACTTTTGAAAATAAAAACAAAAAAAATGATAAAACTTTTGAAAATAAAAACAAAAAGATTGGTAAAACTTTCGAAAGTAAAAACAAAAAAATTGATAAAACTTTTTGAAAATAAAAACAAAAAAATTGATAAAACTTTTGAAAATAAAAACAAAAAGATTGATAAAACTTTTTAAAATAAAACAAAAAAAATGATAAAACTTTTGAAAATAAAACAAAAAATGATAAAACTTTTGATAATAAAAACAAAAAATTGATAAAACTTTTGAAAATAAAACAAAAAAATTGATAAAACTTTTGAAAATAAAACAAAAAACTTGATAAAACTTTTGAAAATAAAACAAAATAATTGATAAAACTTTTGAAAATAAAACAAAAAAATTGATAAAACTTTTGAAAATAAAACAAAAAAATTGATAAAACTTTTGAAAATAAAACAAAAAAAATTGATAAAACTTTTGAAAGTAAAAACAAAAAAACTTGATAAAACTTTTGAAAATAAAAACAAAAAGATTGATAAAACTTTTGAAAATAAAAACAAAAAAAATTATAAAACTTTTGAAAGTAAAAACAAAAAACTTGATAAAACTTTTGAAAATAAAAACAAAAATATTGGTAAAACTTTTGAAAATAAAAATAAAAAAATTGATAAAACTTTTGAAAATAAAAACAAAAAAACTTGATAAAACTTTTGATAATAAAAACAAAAAGATTGGTAAAACTTTTGAAAATAAAAACAAAAAACTTGATAAAACTTTTGAAAGTAAAAACAAAAAAATTGATAAAACTTTTGAAAATAAAAACAAAAAGATTGGTAAAACTTTTAAAAATAAAAACAAAAAAACTTGATAAAACTTTTGAAAGTAAAAACAAAAAAACTTGATAAAACTTTTGAAAATAAAAACAAAAAAATTGATAAAACTTTTGATAATAAAAACAAAAAGATTGGTAAAACTTTTGAAAATAAAAACAAAAAAACTTGATAAAACTTTTGAAAGTAAAAACAAAAAAACTTGATAAAACTTTTCAAAATAAAAACAAAAAGATTGATAAAACTTTTGAAAATAAAAACAAAAAAACTTGATAAAACTTTTGATAATAAAAACAAAAAGATTGATAAAAGTTTTGATAATAAAAACAAACAAAATGATAACACTTTTGATAATAAAAACAAAAATTGATAAAAGTTTTGAAAATAAAAACAAAAAGATTGGTAAAACTTTTGAAAATAAAAACAAAAAAATTGATAAAACTTTGGAAAGTAAAAACAAAAAAATTGATAAAACTTTTGAAAATAAAAAGAAAAAAATTGATAAAACTTTTGAAAATAAAACAAAAAAAATTGATAAAACTTTTGAAAGTAAAAACAAAAAAACTTGATAAAACTTTTGAAAATAAAAACAAAAAGATTGATAAAACTTTTGAAAATAAAAACAAAAAAAATTATAAAACTTTTGAAAGTAAAAACAAAAAACTTGATAAAACTTTTGAAAATAAAAACAAAAATATTGGTAAAACTTTTGAAAATAAAAATAAAAAAATTGATAAAACTTTTGAAAATAAAAACAAAAAAACTTGATAAAACTTTTGATAATAAAAACAAAAAGATTGGTAAAACTTTTGAAAATAAAAACAAAAAACTTGATAAAACTTTTGAAAGTAAAAACAAAAAAATTGATAAAACTTTTGAAAATAAAAACAAAAAGATTGGTAAAACTTTTAAAAATAAAAACAAAAAAACTTGATAAAACTTTTGAAAGTAAAAACAAAAAAACTTGATAAAACTTTTGAAAATAAAAACAAAAAAATTGATAAAACTTTTGATAATAAAAACAAAAAGATTGGTAAAACTTTTGAAAATAAAAACAAAAAAACTTGATAAAACTTTTGAAAGTAAAAACAAAAAAACTTGATAAAACTTTTCAAAATAAAAACAAAAAGATTGATAAAACTTTTGAAAATAAAAACAAAAAAACTTGATAAAACTTTTGATAATAAAAACAAAAAGATTGATAAAAGTTTTGATAATAAAAACAAACAAAATGATAACACTTTTGATAATAAAAACAAAAATTGATAAAAGTTTTGAAAATAAAAACAAAAAGATTGGTAAAACTTTTGAAAATAAAAACAAAAAAATTGATAAAACTTTGGAAAGTAAAAACAAAAAAATTGATAAAACTTTTGAAAATAAAAACAAAAAAATTGATAAAACTTTTGAAAATAAAAACAAAAAAATTGATAAAACTTTTGAAAATAAAAACAAAAAATGATAAAACTTTTGATAATAAAAACAAAAAATTGATAAAACTTTTGAAAATAAAACAAAAAAATTGATAAAACTTTTGAAAATAAAACAAAAAAATTGATAAAACTTTTGAAAATAAAACAAAAAAATTGATAAAACTTTTGAAAATAAAACAAAAAAATTGATAAAACTTTTGAAAATAAAACAAAAAAATTGATAAAACTTTTGAAAATAAAACAAAAAAAATTGATAAAACTTTTGAAAGTAAAAACAAAAAACTTGATAAAACTTTTGAAAATAAAAACAAAAAGATTGATAAAACTTTTGAAAATAAAAACAAAAAAAATTATAAAACTTTTGAAAGTAAAAACAAAAAAACTTGATAAAACTTTTGAAAATAAAAACAAAAATATTGGTAAAACTTTTGAAAATAAAAATAAAAAAATTGATAAAACTTTTGAAAATAAAAACAAAAAAACTTGATAAAACTTTTGATAATAAAAACAAAAAGATTGGTAAAACTTTTGAAAATAAAAACAAAAAACTTGATAAAACTTTTGAAAGTAAAAACAAAAAAATTGATAAAACTTTTGAAAATAAAAACAAAAAGATTGGTAAAACTTTTAAAAATAAAAACAAAAAAACTTGATAAAACTTTTGAAAGTAAAAACAAAAAAACTTGATAAAACTTTTGAAAATAAAAACAAAAAAATTCATAAAACTTTTGATAATAAAAACAAAAAGATTGGTAAAACTTTTGAAAATAAAAACAAAAAAACTTGATAAAACTTTTGAAAGTAAAAACAAAAAAACTTGATAAAACTTTCGAAAATAAAAACAAAAAGATTGATAAAACTTTTGAAAATAAAAACAAAAAAACTTGATAAAACTTTTGATAATAAAAACAAAAAGATTGATAAAAGTTTTTATAATAAAAACAAACAAAATGATAAAACTTTTGATAATAAAAACAAAAATTGATAAAAGTTTTGAAAATAAAAACAAAAAGATTGGTAAAACTTTTGAAAATAAAAACAAAAAAATTGATAAAACTTTTGAAAGTAAAAACAAAAAAATTGATAAAACTTTTGAAAATAAAAACAAAAAAATTGATAAAACTTTTGAAAATAAAAACAAAAAAAATGATAAAACTTTTGATAATAAAAACAAAAAAAATGATAAAACTTTTGAAAATAAAAACAAAAAAATTGATAAAACTTTTGAAAATAAAAACAAAAAAATTGATAAAACTTTTGAAAATAAAAACAAAAAAAATGATAAAACTTTTGAAAATAAAAACAAAAAAAATGATAAAACTTTTGATAATAAAAACAAAAATTGATAAAACTTTTGAAAATAAAAACAAAAAAAATGATAAAACTTTTGAAAGTAAAAACAAAAAGATTGATAAAAGTTTTGAAAATAAAAACAAAAAAATTGATAAAACTTTTGAAAATAAAAACAAAAAAAATGATAAAACTTTTGAAAATAAAAACAAAAAAATTGATAAAACTTTTGAAAGTAAAAACAAAAAAACTTGATAAAACTTTTGAAAATAAAAACAAAAAAAATGATAAAACTTTTGATAATAAAAACAAAAATTGATAAAACTTTTGAAAATAAAAACAAAAAATTGATAAAACTTTTGAAAATAAAAACAAAAAGATTGGTAAAACTTTTGAAAATAAAAACAAAAAAATTGGTAAAACTTTTGAAAATAAAAACAATAAAATGATAAAACTTTTGAAAATAAAAACAAAAAAAATGATAACGCTTGTTTAAGGCACAATTCTTCCATCAGCTAAGTTTTTTTATACTCACTTACACCTCAAACAAGGCATATCGCCACTTGGGCGTAAGGGCTACTAATTGTAACTACGCCTTAGAAAAATTAACAAGATGTTGGCTCACATAATATTTGAATGTCTGCATATCAATGTGGCCAGGCAAGCAGATATCAGCAAGGGAACTCCTAAGTCTTGCTGTTCGAAAAAAAAAATATTAAAATAGAAAGCTTCCTGGCATTTAGAGACCTCAACAATATTATCAGGGCGGTCGTTAATGAATATCAGGAATAATAGTGATTCAAGGATAACCCCCTGAAGCACTTTTTTCATTAATGTTATGTTATTTGGATGAACGTCTATCAATGACAACCTGGATGGTCTTTTTGTCTAAGAAGGATCTAATCATATTTAGTATTCGTCCATATATGCTATAATTTTATGGGCAGCCTTTCGTGCCAGACTTTGTCAAAGGCCTTGGATATATTAAGGACTGCATCCATGACTTCGCCCGTCTTATCAAGTTCAGAGACGACTGTTAAAATATCTGAAGTGGGACGACATTGCCTAAACCCATACTGTTTGTCAGAGAGGAGATTAGCTTTTCCGAGATGGTGGACTTGATTGATTAAGGTCTCAAAAATTTAAGCGATAAGAGGGAGGAGGCTAAAAGGGCGATAATTAGGATAGTCAGTCCTTAAACCAGAATTCTCGTACACAAAAATCATCTTCCAGCTGTTAGGGAAGCAAGCTTCAACAAGACATTTGTTATAGAGTTTGCACAGTACTGGGGCTAGCTCAGCTGAGCATGTCTTATTATAACAGGGATAAGATCAAAAAGTCTAAAATTTTTATGATATTGTGGACATAAAAGAAGGTCATTTTGAGATCATCAAGTGTGGCGTCAGTCCGCATTGTAAAATTTGCGAGGGAGTTATTTGTTTGCTCTAAAGTGGAGTAGGGGGCGAATCACCGGCCAAGCAGTTCCGTTTTCTCAGTTGTCGTGCATGTGATATTCTCAGTTGCCGTGCATGTGATATTCTCAGTTGTCGTGCATATGATATTCTAGAAATTACTGATTGCTGTTTATTCACTACATTATTATAAAATTTCCAGAAAGCACGAGTTCTTATCATCTGCGATTTCATATGTTCTCTGGTTATTTCAGCATGCCTTCTTTTGGCTGTTGCTATTTCTCTCTTACAATGATTTCTAGTATCTATGCATATTTGTATTTGATCCATGGTGTATTAACCGGCTGAATGCATGCTGTTTTTGTGCAATGGCAGCGACATAATCTGTAGTTAACCATGGAGTGAGTGGGGCTTGCTATAATACTTCTGTGTGCCCCATTCAGTTGTTTCATTGGCACATTGTTCAGCAGGAAGAGAGATAATATTGGTCAATGAGGCATCTTTCATTGCTTACCAGTCAGTCTTTTTGTAGTACCATCTCGTTTTGAGTAATGACTCTTCATCTTCGGGTTGGGATTGAAGTATGATGTCTACTGATACAATAGGTGGTATGCTTTTCAAAGTGGATTATGGGCATTAGTCACACAATCCTCGGGTAATGTGGTAAGGAACTAGGAGGTGGGTTGGGTAGATGACTGTCTGTGTGAAGTAATGGGCTATAGAAAAGCTACAAGTACAGTGTTCAGCTGCATCTGTGCAACCTGAGAAACCAAGCCATTTTATGGTGGACATTAAAATCACCAATGCCATGTATTTCGGCGTTACTATCTAAGAAGTGTGCTGCATCTATACTATCAAATACATGATCGATTAAAGCACTTTAGCGCAGATCGGAAACATATAATCTACCCTAATAACGAGGGAGATCGACAGAAAGTTAATCTGTCAAATATAACTATTACTACTGCTGTTATTTCCACTACTACTACTGCTACTATTACCACTATCACCACCGCTATTAATAATCCTACTAAGAAATGTGACCCCTAATATTTTCAGAGTGTTAATGACCGACCTTCCGAAAACGTTTTATGACGATAATAGTGACAACAATTATTATGATGACGATGATGATGATGATGATGCTGACAAAGGTAAGATAGAAGACGTTTACGATGATGATTGTAAAAGTCGAATGACGAAAGGAATGATGATAATAAAACTAAAGTAGATTACGTTGACGATGATTATTATGGTGATGTAGGCGGTGATAATGACAAAAATAAGGTAGGCGATGGTGACGAGAATGAGAAAAATAAACTAATCCACTTTAGCGATGGTGATAGTAAAAATAAATTAAGCGTAATTAAAGATGATGAGGAAAATGACGAAATCACTCCGTTTAAAAAAAAATATAGTATCTGAGATTAATTTAAAAAAAACACTATCTGAATGCGTCGCGAAGCATATCGTGCTTATGAAGGAATTGAAATCTCCGTTGGGCGTAAAAATAGTTAGACTTAAATTTAACGTTTATTTACAACAATCCTTTGAAGCTTTGTGGGTGTCTCACTTGAAACATAAACCAATAACTCAAAATTTAGTCACTATAAAAATTAGGACTAAAGCATCCTACTGCAAAACTCCATAGAGATCACCTCACTTAAATTGGTGCTTGGTCAGGCAAGATTCGATTCTTGTCACTAAAAAGAGAAGAAACCAAAATCTGTACGAAAACCGTACTAGACACCCATCTATATTTTCGTGAAAAAGTGTCACTTAATTTGGTTGAGGGATTTCACATAATCCCTAAACTGAGTTATATATTTAACATAGAAACAATAAATAAATAAAGGTAAATTTTAATTTAATTTTATACCAGGGAAGAGTGTTTTATTATTTTGTTTTGAATTGTTGTCGGCGTAAAAATAATGTATAAAGAGAGAGAGAGAGATAATATATATAGAGAGAAAGGGGGGACACACAGCCAGCACGTCCGCGTAAATGTATGCACCGTGAAGAAGAAGAAGAAGAAGAAGAAGAAGAAGAAGAAGAAGAAGAAGAAGAAGAAGAAATAACCGAAACCGAAGATTACTAGAAAGAGATAGTTGGCAGACGAAGGAGTTGGAGATGACACGAGTTGAAGATGGCTAAAGAGTTGAGCTGACGGCAGGATAAGGTAGAAAACGGATTATTTCGCTTTGTCTCGAAGTGAGACGAACGAATAATACGAATGGAGAAGAAATAAGAAAGAGAGAATAAGAAAAAAAACAAACTAAAGATATTTTTCTACTAGTGACAATAATGTAGAGGGACGAATTTCTACTATATCCTGTTACTGCGGCAGTCGAGAAAAATACGCGTGAAGAGGCGAAAATTTATCAGCGCAAATATTGGATAAGAAATATTAAATAAATTGCGAAGAGGGTGAATAAAATAAAAAAGACATATCTAATAAGAATGAATGGTTGCAAACTTACATATATAAAAAGGAAAAGAACTGTGAGTTTACACACCCTTTTCTTTCTCTCTATTTCTCTCACGTACGAACTATTATTTTGCTTTGTTTCTTTTTTAGCCATTGATACATTTTCTCTCGGTATAAGTAAATGTTGAAAAATTTTACCGTTGTTATACGTTGTTTTGCTTTGTTCGATTGTTTTTATTTATGTGAATAAATTTTGTTTAGAAATTTTATCATTTGTGTTTCCGTTTTCCTTTTTACTGTGTTTCCGTCTTGCACATCGAAGCCCAATTGACCTTTTATTCAGAGTTCAACGATTTTACTTTTATAAACTCTACCAAACTCCTCCGCCAATTTTGGTTCGAAACACTTGAAATCTAAGATGCAGATTACTTGGACATGAATCAACTTTTTGATTGGAGCCAAAACAATAAATGTTAAGGAACAAAATTGGGGCCAAAGTTTTAAAAATTTTACCTCTGCGATCTCTTCAAAATTATTCAACCAATTTTTTTCTAAACATTTGAAATTTTACATCAAGTATATTCAGACATAGGGCCAGCTTTTTAATCGGTTTTTGTCAGAAAATTTGGCTGCCAAGGGGTCAAAGTTTAAAAGATTTTACCTTTTCGGTCTGTAGCAAACTATTCAGCCAATTTTGGGTCTAAACATTTTAAATTTTAGATAAAGGGTATTCAAACATACAGCAAGCTTTGTAATCAGTTTGTGTGTGAAAATTCGGCTGCCAAAAGGTACTGGTTAAATGAGTTTACGTTTGAAGACTCTAGCAAACTCCTCCGCCAATTTTGGGTATAAACACTTGAAATGTTAGATATAGGTAACCTGGACCTGAATCAAACTTGTTAATATATATATATATATATATATATATATATATATATATATATATATATATATATATATATATATATATATATATACCAGCAAAAGTACTCGTCGCTGACTGGGTTCAAAAACAGCCTACAGAAAATGGACTCTGATTAATGAAAGTATGATAGCTTATGAAAAGGAACGGTTGTAAAGAGATAGCTTCGAATTTGGGGGTATCAAAACCAAAGCAAAATATGATGAAAGTAAAAATAGATAAACCCCATAATTTATTTTTCCATACCTGTTCACACTGAAACACTTATCACAATATTCTGTGGATCTATATTAAAAAACCTTGTTACACTTTGTGACATATTTCCATTCTATGGAGGTCAGGTGCGAACGAACACCCCATAATTTTATTATATCATATTTCTTCCAACTGAAACATAATTATCAAAGTATACTTACGCAGATAGATATGAAAAGTCTTTATTAAAGTCTGTGCCTATTTCCATTCTATGGAGGCCAGGCGCGAACGCAGACCCCACAATTTTATTATATCATCCCTATTTAAGTTGGAACATACTTATCAAAGTATTATTATGTACATCTATATCAAAAACACTTGTAAACGTTTTTTTTTTATTTTTTTATTTTTTATGTCCATACTTTGTGGACCAGGCGCGAACGCAAACCCCACAATTTTAATGAACCATTGTTCTGCCAGATCAAACATACCCATTCCTGTGTCTCGATCCATCTTCTATCATTATATGTAATCAGTTTTGTTTTTTTAAATAGTCAACCATATAAGAGTCTATTCGTGACCAGACACACACACACACACACATACACACAGACATTCAGCTTTATATATATATATATATATATATATATATATATATATATATATGCACATAAAGTTATGAGCAGTATATAGGGGCCGAGTAAAACCTGGCTGAACTGCTATTAATAAGTTAAATCTCAATACTTTTTATAAACACTGTCACCTACTGTAAATTTTTGCATGGTCGCTAATACTAGTCGGCGTTATTACTTACCATGTTGCCATATCTGAGAAGAAGACTTTAACTTGACACATAAACACACACACACACACACACTGTATATTTTATTGTATCACAGTTTTTCAATTGGCCTAGACTAGCATTCATTAATGAGGCTTCGATTTTCGAACTTCGGAACTGTGTAATTAGCATTCAATTGACAACGCTTCCATTTTAATTCTGACCATGTACACCGTATACCTTACATATCTATACGTTGAATAGAATTTGTCCAGGGTATAGCCATAAAATTCATCCGGTTATATAGACCATGGATGTTTTTTCATCCGTAACTGGTAAAACTAAACAAGCAACTGTTCTCTACATCAATATAATTCTTACAACGCGTGGACAGGTTAAGTAAAGATACGTTCTAACTCTACTAAACGTTGAAGGTTTAAACCTCACTACAGATTCTACAAGAATCAAATAAAAAGATTCTTCCCGGTTATGACTGGCAGGTCATATTTAACTCGTCAATTAATAATATGAGAAGTTTTGACATGCCGTAAAACAAAACACCTAAATCGAACCAAACGCAATGAATAAATATTTGAATACATTAAGAACTACGTCTAGAATCATGTTGGTACATCTGTTTCCATAAGACCGCTGGTTAAGCAATGTTGAATATCGTCAGTACTTAAATTAGTGACAGTTTGAGAATACCAGTTTATAAAACCCCGTATCAGTGGTTTACAAAGTTGAAAGGTAAACTACCAAACTTAAGCTACAAAAAAGCCATTGGCCATTTAGATGATTACACTACACTGGTTGGCATGCCGTAAAACAAAGCAGGAATTTGAACCCATCCCCCTAAATTAGAAACAGTTTTTTTATCTCCATAGATCGAATTTATTGTCTCAAAAATAATATTGTTTTGATTGCTTCTCTACGTTTTTTTCCGAATCTCTTTCGAATAGGGTTTACCTTTTCCACCCAAGGGGACGCCCTTTAATACCTTGGTTCGCCCTGGGCGTTGCTCTCTTGTTTAATTTTCGGACTGGTTTCTTATTTTATAGTCTTTCATTTTCTTGTATTTTATTACATTTGAAACAAATTAATTACATTATTTTTGTATATGTTTCCTCTGTGTTTTAATTTGCATTCATGAGACAATTGTAATCAGGTCTCCGCAGTCATTTGTCATCAAGAAACACATTCGCATCGCCTTCCCTTCCGTCCGCAGGAAATTCTAAAATGAAATACTCAAACATTTCCCCCAGGACGGATCTGTCCGACCATTTCTTTCTCAGAGAAATGGCTTTCTGGTTTGGCGTCTATTTGTAAGAACTTTTTTATATCGTAAGTACAAACTAGAAATTTCTTTTTTAACCATGCTATATATTTTTAACCATGTTATATATATATATATATATATATATATATATATATATATATATATATATATATATATATATATATATTACATGTAATTTTAGATTTAATGTATTAACTAGCAGTTCAGCCTTACTTTGCTCGGGCCCTATGTACTGTTCATAACTTTATGTGCATATGAATATATCTATATATCTATCTATATATATCTATATATATATATATATATATATATATATATATATATAAAGGAAGGAAAACGTCTACCTTAAACCACTAACCTAGTTCTAAAACAGATCCTTTGTTCGATAAAATGCATGCCCATTGGCTGATAGGAAGGGGCGCGGTGGATACTAGAAAGCTGATTGGCTATCTAGAAACTAGAAATCCTCAACATATATAAAAACAAGAAGCAACCACAGAATTCGCGCATAAGCCTGACGAATCTTATAGTGGATGTAAACGCAGAATAGTCAGTGTAGCTTAATCGCCATATATATTTTATAAATTACTATATATATATATATATATATATATATATATATATATATATATATATATTCAAAGTTTGACTCATGTCCAGGTAATGTCTGAATACCTTTTATGTAAAATTTCAAATGTTTAGACCATAAATTGGATGAATAGTTTGCAAGAGACCGTAAAGATAAAAATCTTTTGAATTTTAACCCCTTGGCCGCAAAATTCTCGTCCAAAAACCGATTAGAAAGCTTACCTCTGTCTGAATATACTTTATGTAAACTTTCAAATATTTATATCATAAATTGGCTGAGTAATTTTGTAGAGATCGTAGAGGTCAATTTTTTAAAAACTTTGGCCCCAATTTTGACCCCTTAAAATTTATTGTTTTGGGCTCAAATCAAATTTAAAAGTTTCATCCATGTCCAAGTAACCTACATCTAAAATTTTAAGTTGTTAGACCCAAAATTGGTAGAGGAGTTTGGTAGAGTTCTCAAAAGTAAAATCGTTGAACTTTGAGCCCTCGACAGCCAAATTTCTGGCCAAAAACCAATTAAAAAGATTTTCCCATTTTCTCAATACCTCCTTCTGTCAAATCTCGAGTTTGTAGACTGAAACTTGACAGAGCAGTTTTGTAGGGAAAAATACACACACAGACACACACACATACAGTTTATAGGCATATAGATTATTAAATCACTTAAAAATTTAAACAAAAACAAATATGTTGAAAGTACATTCATTCAATTTGTTCGTTTAGTGATGAATATAATATTTCAAAGATAATGGTTAACAACCCAATGCAAATCATATTTTAAGGATAAGCCAAACAGACTAACAAAAATCATATTTCAAACGTACGAGGCTTTTGTAATTGTTGTACTTTTTGTCAGGAAATCTGTCATCACTAATTCGTTTTGTTCCCATAAAATTGTGGCCATAGTCTTGCCAGCCTTTTGGAAATAGTGAGTTCAAAATGCTCCAATTTCATTGACTTTGATTACACAGGATGGAACCTGAATTTATTAATATGACGCAGAAACCGTTTTGGAAAAACTGTAGATCATTTACTTACCACATCTCCATATTTACCGTTGAGCACTAGATGCACTCTTGCTTCTGAAAATATGTCAGCAACCTGGGGATGCGTCTGCCAGACTTGAATTTCTTTCTACAAACCCTTTAATAATTTTGACCTCATCTGCTATTTGGCGAAGAGTTCTGTTTTAACGTTCTCCGGGAAAAACACGTTGTAGTTTCCAGTCGCAAACCAGAAAAAATAGAAAAGAAATTCAACTCGTTTTTTGTTTTGTACAACGACACTCATGTCTTCATTCTCTCGTTACGGTAGTGACATCTCTTACATGTTCGTCTTCTCGTACGTACTCTCGTACGTCATACACACTGCTACGTGATCTCGAAAGTTCTTCCTGTCATTAACATAATCTATTTTTTTAATTATGTTTCCTACCGATGATGTTATTTCGCATGAATTTGTATCCACGCATCCGCGCTATGTTTCACTGCGTTGATCTTTCAAAATGGTATCCTCAATTTAATTAGCATATGCCTTATCAATAGAAGAAGGAGAGAATCAGGCCTGGGAGCTGTTTCTTCCGCAGATTGCAAACAATGTTTGAATTCACAATGTATCAATTTATGATGGGACATTATTACCACAAGTTTCTTCTATTTTATCAAAAGTTTTCTGTGATGTGTGTCCTTTAAAATACAAAAACCGGATCAGTGCGCGACATTCGACAAGCTCCATTTCACACCTGACTCAGTTCAAACACCTGTACATCAGAAACCACAATAAGTTCAGCGTTGTAATTTGCCACGTTATCCATACAGATGGAAATCGTTGCACATGTAAAGTTTCAACTAGATCTGACAACAGGAAGTGGGTTATGAGCATAACATATTTGACCGCTCCTCGTAAACTTAATAGACCACCGAAAAAAAGAACTTCAAAAATAACTGCGATAGACCGATAGGTAGACAAATCTGCTCATAAAAATGATTAGACCAACTGATGAAGAAAACATGATTAGACGTATTTAAACTAAGATGAGTCCATTCAATTTGCGCGTTTATCGATGGAGATGTTGAAATTTACGCGTAACATATCAAAAGCCTGGACTTCTTTACTATGACGAAAACGCGTCTAAACGTTTGCAGTAAACAGAAAACCGTCATTAAAAACCTAAAAAACAACGGCAAAGTTATTTATTTACTGAAGCTACCACCTTTATTTTTTAGTGGATTAACGCCATTTGAGATCGAAAATGCCGAACGGAAGAAGTATTTGAAATTAATCTATCCGGACATCGCTTTAAAGACGTCAATTTTCTAGATGCGTCTTGCATTTTTTATGTTCGGAATCATATCGGAACGGATCCTTATATACATAAAAAAACAACAGATATTTAACAAAATCTCTATTATTTCCTTGTAATTTATGTCTGCAGGAATCGTTCAAAAAGTCAGATGCTTTCCCTAAAAAGTAATTTTGCTAAGACTAAGCAACGTGATTTAACAACAAAAAAAAAATCCTTCTCAACTACCGACTTCCATGACAAATAACACCCTATTTGAAAGCCCATGCTTCTAACTTCTCGGCTTCACATTCACACAAAACATGCATTAGCACAAATACATTAAAGACATTGCCAGGGCTACTGCAAAGAAGGGGTTTTCTTTCTACCGTGCTAGAAAATTACGTACACCAAAGATTAGTAACGTATAGGCTGATGCATCGACTACGAGTTTTTCACTCTAAAACAGGGTCCAAAGAGGGAGTCACAAATCTAATAGATCTCGCACTATCGGCCAAACACCAACCTCTGCCTCATCACCGCAATGTTGCATCCCTGTGCCTCGAATGTGCTCTGATGAAAGGGAAGGACTTGCGCTATCCTTGACCTACATACATCCGACTAACCAGACAAGCAGCAAAATATTACGCCTTCATTATTTAGGCCCGGAAAGTCTTCTACGCTAATAGTTTCTTCCCTTGGACTGCAAAAGCCGTGCATCCCTGCATTCCTATCGTGAAGGTTTTGTATCATTTTTACCATTTTTTTTTAATTTAATTATTTTTCTATTTTCCTGCTTTTAAATTTAAAAACAAAAATTTATTTTTCAAGATTATATAAAATTTATATTACGCCGAAAGTGTCACATTCATTCAAGCAAAGAATATAAAAATTATGTGAAATATGTAATTTACAAAAAAAGTAGACATATTTTTGCAATTATATTTTTTTGTGTGTAAAAATGTTAAAAAAGAAATACTTAATCAAGTGATAATATCGGTAATTCCAGAAATTAATTTTTATTTTATATTGAATTTATTGATCCGGATTTTAGGAGATTTTATACGTAATGTTCCTGTAAAAAATTGTTTTAATTTTAAGAATTTACGATACTTATTTTCATAAAAAAAAGCAAAAATAAATTCAATTCATTTTTTACTACTAAAAACCATAGCTTTAGTAAGAAAAATAATAATTACTAAGATTAAAATAAAAAATCGTCATCATTATTTGATAACTACTGAAAATTTCATTAAAATTGGTTAATTTCCTATTTTTTTATGAATTATTTATGAATTTTGAAGTAAAAGGTGGAGTCCAAATGTTTTTACATTTGAGCATCGGCATTCATTTTACATGTATTTATCGCGTACCTTAGTAGAGCTAATAGGTTCATGACCATCATTTTTACGACATGCACGTTGTTGTTTAGGTATATTATATGTGAGTATAGATAAAAGACAGTTTAATGATATTTTTATTAAAGAGTTTACCTATTTTATTACTTCTAGGTAAGTTTTTCGCAATGCCATAATTAACGTTGCAGATTAAAATTGTATTACAATAACCATTTTAACATGTCATTAACGGATTCATACGTAATGTCGTTAATTGTAGGTTGGTTAGGGTTATTAGAAAGGTAAGTGTGACTAATTTAAATTTTTATTTACTTCAGAATTTATGGGTTATTTACTAGAATTTGTCTAATATCTGAGAGAGGAGTTACGTTTTTGTTGATGTGGGAAATTGAAATAGAGTTTACAAAATGCATGAAAAGGCGGCGGGATAGAGAAGTGAGTGTAAAACAAATGTATCTATTAGCGCTATAATTATTATTATGAGAGTTACATTCTACCAGGGGTATTGAAACTTATAAATAACATAATTTTTTTTAAGTTTAAAGGGTAAGGGAGGAATTGATTTTATTAAATAGAAAAATATTTTTATTTAAATATTTTCATATATTTTTACGTGGGTAAAAGCAATCCATGGACATGTGTTTCAGAGTATAACTCATCATGAGCATGGATCACACAGAAATACATGTTTATGGATATATTTAAGCCCGTAAAATATTGAAAGAATATTAAAATAATATATTAAAATATTTAATAAATAATAGTGTTATTAATAACGAATAAATATATGCCCCATCAAAAAAAGGGGGTTGCAAAAAAACAAAGGGAAGTAACCTCGCTTTCCTCTTCCCCGCTTAGGAAGCGAAAATTAAAAACCAAAAATAATTAACGGTTTCAAACAGCTTATATATCGTTAAAATATAACAGAAATAATCTTGCATATATTATTATTATTATTATTATTATTATTATCATTATTATTATTATTATTATTTACAGAAAGTTTAGATGAGATAAGTCATCCGTACTGTCGATTTCAAACCGATTTAGGGGACCGTTTTAGATACCCGTATCAAGCTCTCTTCAGCGGATACTCATCAAGTATCGGCTGAAGAGAGCATTATATATATATATATATATATATATAGTAGAAATGGTAATTAATAATTAATAAAAACTGAAGAAAGTGCTCAATACTGTTGTAGAGCAAATATGCGTTTTATTTTTTATTATCGTATCTTTCTGTTAAGTTACATTATTTTTTCAGCTACCCGGCCGTTTTTTGTTTGTTTTTATTTTTGCCGTCTGTAACTTCCTCAGACTTTTACAGAAAAATTTTCTGTAAAAGTCTGAGGAAGCTACAGACGGCCAAAATAAACGGCCGGGTAGCTGAAGCAATAATGTAACTTAACAGAAAGATACGATAATAAAAAATAAAACGCAGCGTATATATATATATATATATATAAAACAAATAAATGACAAAAGTCAATATTCCAAATT
The DNA here is from genome assembly GCF_053919585.1 of Euprymna scolopes. NCBI lineage: Eukaryota > Metazoa > Mollusca > Cephalopoda > Sepiida > Sepiolidae > Euprymna > Euprymna scolopes. The sequence continues at coordinate 69,724,703 of NC_136519.1, forward strand.
TCAATATGTTGACCATCTTACCATTTATTCTTTTGAGTTAGTTGACAGACACAATTCTTGACAGTACCTCATGTGCATGCCAACTAACTTTAAGGAATAAATTGTAAGATGGTCTTGGAATTTAGAATATAGACTTTTCTCATGTATTTGTCATATGTTGTGTAATTACAACGAACATTAAAGGATATGTATACATAAAAGGTTAAATATAATTGAAGGAACATATTTCCACATAAATATGTGTGTGTGTGTGTGTGTGTGTGTGTGTGTGTGTGTGTGTGTGTGTGTGTAGAAGGGTTGGTCAGAAAGTAAACCTTCTATTTTTAACTCCCCAAAAAAGATATTATAACTTCAGCTTTAGAACAACCCTCGCGCAAACACCAAAGCGCGCTCTGGAGGCTCATGCACAGCCACCTTTTTAATGTAAAAGACCATTGAAAATGTAGGTTGCTGTGTAGAAAAATAAATTCTGCAACACAAAAGGTCGCTATTCTAATGTTACCAATCTCGTCTTCGTAGTTCTCCAACTTTTTTCATATAAATGATAGTAGGCTTTTCTTTTGAAATGATCTTCGTGTATATATATATATATATATATATATATATATATATATATATATATATATATAAGGACAAGTAGTTAATAAAACCTGTTAAAATACTTTGAAAAAGTGTTAAAAATATTTATTTTTAAAAAGGAAGCACAAAATAAGTGGATAGTCCTTAATCGGCGGAGTTTCGAAGAAATACTTTCCTTTTCATCAGAGGGTAGGATTAAGCAAAATGCGGGATCGGATTTTGCTTGCAAATGTATTTGATGAAACTACTAGTAAGTTAAAGATCTACTTGGTAACAAATAATGAAGCAGAGGGAATATGGCGAAGAAAAAGATGATTTCACGTGAATGGATAGTCTGGTACAGGGTTAAATATCCAATAACGGTAAAATCCAAAAATCAAAACCCCAAAAAGTTGGTTAAGGTTTCATTTCCACAAGTAAAATCCAAGAGAATCGCGTAATTGGAAGATGGTCCAAAGTAATCCAAAAGGCAGAAATCCGTGGATTAATTCACAAATGGGGACAAGGAAAAGGGAATGAGTTTACATAATATCATTAAAAGGAAGATAAGATGTGCGTAGAAAAAAGAATTTAAAACGACTGTCAAGGCTGGGCTAATTTTGAGAGAATTAGAATTATATATATATATATATATATATATATATATATATATATATATATATATATATATATATATATATATATATATATATATATAAACACTGTGTATCTCTTTATTGTAGGTCAACAATATATTTTTATTTAATTTTGAAATCGCTACGAAACGCAGAAAAGTGAAATTTGATACACTGTAAGAGCATAAAAAGATGCCTTATTTCTCTGATTTTTGTGGAATTTAAACCAATATTTTGAAAGTTTTTTTTTCTATTTTCTGATAATTTTAAGTTTTTATCACTTTATTGCAAGTTTCTAAAATGTATATTTTCGGTAATAAGACAATATTCTAACTTTACATTTCTATTTATATAAAATAAAGAACATATCCAATAACAATATTAATGAAGAACAAGAACGAATGTCACATCATTTTGTTTAAGGAAATATTTATTTATCAACATAACTCCCATGCTTTAAAATCACTTTGAATAGCCTTTTGTCAACTGATGATGTCAATCGGCGGATTTGAGATGATGTGATGCTATAAGAAACTTCCAAAATCTTCCTCCAAAATTTAACACCTTTTTCATAAAATTTCATGTTTATTATTGACTAGAGTTACTCAATTGGGTTTATATCTGGAGAACAAGGTGGCCATGTCAGTAAATTTTCTCCACTAATGCCTAATTACTTGAGGTAGGATGTTGTAGCCTTGGCTGAGTGGGATGGCGCATTGTCTTGCATAAAAATCAATTTGCGATGACGCGCCAATAGAAGGTCATCAAACCATAGTGACAAATGCTCATTTAAAAATAAAATATGACTGGCTTGTTAGTTTGACACCTTCTGGCAATCGAAATTTTTCAATTAGTTCATCTCAGATTATTCCAGCCCAAAATATAACACCTCCACCTTCCTATTGACGATGGAATCGATGAAGAAGAGTAGAGAAGCTGAGAGAACTCCAAACTTTGTCCACCCATATGGTCCATCAAGGGTTGCTCTGGCCTCATCGATGAAAAGAACATTTTCATAGCTGGTTTTCATGTGTTTTTGGATCCAAGCAAAACTTTTTTCCTCATGAGTTTGGTTTAAAACAAACCTTGCTATGGGCTTAATACTTTTTGCAATTTCGTTTAAGATATTGCAGCGTGTCTTACGTGACAAGGAATGTATTCGAGTCTTGTCAAATATAGCAGCACTGTTGCTGCCCGGTAAGTTGACGACGAATTTTTCTAATGTTACACGCAGAACCTGATTTTCTTGTGTTTTTGTCCTTCCTTGGTCTGATGTTTGAATTTTCAACGAATGAAGACGATGTTCATTGATCTCTTCAAAGCTCCTTGGCTAGATCTGCGAAAGATAAAACTTCTGCAAGGCCTGCAATCACTCGTTCCTTTTCACTAGCTGTAAATCGACCCTTTCTAGGCATTTTGAGAGACCTGCAATAGTGATACACACTTAAAATTACCAGAAAATAGAAAAATTAGCATAGTTTTCAAATATTTTTCAAAATTCTACAAAGCACAGGAAAATAAGGCCCTTTGTCATGCTCTTCCAGTGTACTAAATTACGCTTCTCTACGTTTCAGAGCAATTTCAAAATTAAATATATTAGCCTGCAATAAAGCGATACACAGAGTTTATATATTACATAGAAAAATACGAGCATGAAAAGTAATATGGTTAAGCTTAAACTTAGAAAAGTAAAAGGACTAGTTGTTAAAACTGGAAAAGAAAAAGACAAGACATTCTAGTAAAAAAAATATAATAAATTTATAACTTTCCATATTGTAGAATTAAGAATTTATGTGTAATGTAAAATTGAATTTTTTGGCAACTAGCCTTTTACTTTTCTAAGTTTAATCTTAACCATATTACTTTTCATGCTCGCATTTTTCTATGAAGCCCATGATTTTTCCATGCCTTGCTTTGTAATAGTATTTTCCTGTTTGTGTTGAATATCATACGCATTGTCAACAATCAATCAAAAAATATTACCAACTTCTTAAATTGACTAAATAAAAAATCAAATAAAAGAAGTAATTAACTAAATAAACACACTAAACAGACAAAAAGAAAGAAACTGAATTAACGGGTGACATCGTAAGCTGGTACGGGCTCCAGTGCAGAAATGCCTAGCCCGGGGTCCAGTTCCCAGAGGGGGCTTCGGCCTAATCTGGGGGCGGGATCAGGCCCTGAGAATGTTCCACCACCATCGCCACGCGTTCCGGGCTCCGTTCCTTTGCCTAGCCCGGGTTCTGGTGGCCGTGTCAGGGACACGGCCACCGGTTCAGGCCCATTTGATAAACCAATAGGTACGCTCGGATCTGCCCTTCACACTAGACCCGGTGCTGGCCCCCTGCACCGTATCTGTAGAGGAGTTCGTCGCACTAGGCGGCGGCTCCTGAACTATTAACGACACTGCTGTCCCCGGCAGTGGTAGGTTTAGGCCAGCTGGAAGAAGTGATCCGGCTCGGTGGCATCGACATAGGAAGAGGGCTTTAACTGTTAGCCCTCCCGCCCATAGAAGGACTGAACTCCTAGGGTCGAGAATGAAACCATCCACCTCTGCCGATTTCTCCACTTTGAGAACCACTGACCCGGATCAGGCGTCTAAGAACGCAGTGCCAGACGACCGGGAAGAGGCCGTTAACATGCTCTCGTTTCTAGAGTCCCAGCTGAACCTGACGTTGGAGCAATGACGAAAGCGGGCAAGAGAGTCCGAAAACGAGAAAATCAGATGAAGCGAGATCATCCCGTTCCAGGAAGAAGGGGGCTGCTCGCACAGGCCAAAAGAGTGAGGCAGTTGGTGCCATACCAGTCCAAAAACCATCGTCCCCGACGGAGAGCCCGGCAGATTGACCTACACTGCCAGGAACCAACACGCAGGAAATTGAGTCAACCTTCTCAACGATCTCGCCGGGGCAGAGAACACCGCCCTCGCTAAAATCGCCGATGCCAGCAACACCGACGCCCTCGGCAGCAGAGAAGGTGTAGGGACCCCAGTCCCAACTTACTCCCGAAAATTACCGTCAGTTATTTAACTCCAAATATAAGAAGTATACTGACGGTAACATTATCAAACACCTGTCAGTTGTGGAAAGACTATCCACAAGGATGATATCCTTGGTTACCACAGATTGGAAAAAGAAAAGTCTGACAGGGGTTTCTAAGGACATCATGGCGGAGATGCTGGGGGATCTCCAAATACCTGCGACGTACGTTTGTCGTCGCAGCTACGCCATGTGGGACCTGCCGCTGCCGATCGTCGATGGCGCGATCAAACTGCCCAAGTACGACTTGAAGTGGAAGCATCTGCACTTCAAGCCGCGCTGATCAATTTAGATCAGTCCAAGGCGTTGTAAAGGGTTGACCATCGTTTCCTGATGGCTGTTTTAGAGATCGCCTGCTTCTGCAGATGGATCTCCATTTTGAATGCTCGGCTGACGGCAGTTGTGCAAGTCAACGGGGTGTGGTCGGCACCGTTCGCGGTTTCTCGGTCGGTGCGACAGGAGTGTCCGCTGTCGCCCATTCTATATGTCCTCGCGTTGGAACCATTCCTTAGGAACTTGAGGTCTAGGGGTGGCTGGATCGGTCCTGCGCGGTATTGCTCTTCCTGGCGGTGCGCGAGCCAGGGTTTCCGCGTTTGCCGATGATGTCACCGTATTTGTTTCGAGCGTCGTTGATATTATTACGGTGATTAAGGCTTTCAAGCATTCTGAAAAGTTACAGGGGCCGTAGTCAATCTCAGAAAATCCGTTGGCCTTAGGTTAGCCACTTGACAGGGATCGAATGCACTGCCTAGCGCATTTGTCTGGACGGATGGCCCGGTCCGGATCCTTGGTGTTTGGTTTGAACCCAGTCTCTGTCTTCATAAGAATTGGTCGAAGGTACAGACCAAGGTCGAAGCGTCTGTGAAGGTTTGGCTTTAAAGGGGATTGTCCCTTAAAGGTAGAGCGGAGGCGTATGCTACTTACGTGTTTCCGCTGATCCTTTACCGGCTGGCTGTACTTCCTCTGACTGCGGTCCGTATGGCTGCCTTAACGTGTGCGCTCTTTTGTGGAATGAGCGACGGCCGCTTGTCTCTAGACAGGTGTACTCAACGTCTTGTAGATGGGGGCCTGAGGATGCCTGACCTGGCTAGTCATAAAAATGTCGAAAGGTTGGCGTTCCTGGGTAGAACTCTGATGGAGGAATCTGATTGGGGTCCCGTGATTGATGTAGCATTCTCGAACCTTATCCCCAATCACTTAATTAAATGCCAAAGAAGACCGAGAGGGCAGTCACAATTCCTCAAGGAATGCCGAAATGCCAGGGTTCCTTGACCTTGCACAGCCTAGAAGGGCATTGTATCGGGGTTTAGTGGTGTGCACCGCTTCGGACCCGCTTGGAGAGGGGCTGCAGCTGTCGGAGGGGGAGGTTCGCTCTCTATGGAATTGGGCGCCAGGCCGGGGATATCTTAACAATTCCGAATCTTCCCTGACCTGGCGATTGGTTAGAAACGCTCAACCCCTCAATGACATACTGTTCAGAATTGGTAGGGCGTTTAGTCCTTTTTGTCCACGGTACGAGGAAGACATTTTGGAAACCGTAGAGCATGCATTTTTTACTTGTTCCAAGCTCCGTGAATTCTGAGGGTATGTCGGCGAGATCACGGCTCGCATCGTCCTCGATCAGGTGACGATCCTGGATTTAGCATCCGTAGTCTACAACGCAGATCCCTTGTGGCCTAGGGAGGAATGAATGGTGTTCCTAGCGACCTTGGTCGTAGCTAGACTATGTGGGTTTCACGCATAGAGATAGGGTGAGGGGGAGTCGCTTTCTCATCGGGATCTGATTTTGTATTTTAAACACTAACTTAAAATCAAAATTAGATGCGATAGAAGGGGGTTATCTCGCTCACAGTTTAATAGGAGGTGGATTCACACCGCTAGGCTTGAGTACGTGTTCCCTTCCTAGGTATGGCACACGCCGACCGAAAAAGCAATCTTCAGTCCAGATTAGACTATCCAGCAGTGGATCAGTCCCTTAGCTAGTTGATATAACTGAGCTCCATATCCCCCAATCTTTATTTTAGGTGTTAGAATACCTCTAAAGAAGCCCAGTCCTGATCAATTTATGTTAGGCCAAACCCGTTCCAATGGTATATTTCTTGGAGGTCACCGAACATCCCCTTGTCTCCCCCCCTTTTATTTTGTCCGTAGTTGTGAGCATCCTCTCTTAGGAAGTGCTCCCTTGTTTTCGGCTTATACCGGAAAACAGGAAGTATTTCAAATTAAATAGGTAAGGGAGGGTACTCATCGCTTAACGTTTTATTTGGTGCATTCATTTTTTCATTTGTTATATTTCTTTATTTTGGGGTTTGTTTTAATACTATCATTACCCCCGCCCATCACCCGCATATATCATATGCATCACAATTCCATCCTTCATATATCATACAAATCACTTTCATTGTTTCATTGTAAATAAAAGCGTTATTAACAAATATAAAAAATAAAAACTCATGGTAAAAAAAATAGCTTGTAAATATTGCTCATGTTATCTGGGGCTTTAAGTAGATCCAACCCCTAGAGTGAATGTGGTATTGTGATGACTGCAACTAGTTATAGGGAATAGACCAAGTGGACGACCCCCGACACCCATTCCCCTACCCTTTTTGGCCTCATGCCACATTTAAAAAGAATTCATTGCATATTTTATATAATTTTTATTATAAAAATTTTGTAAAGTTTGTAATTTGTCTTCCTGAAAAAATATTTAAATAAAGAGAAAAGAGGCTTGCGTTTTTTCTGTTGTTCTTGAGTTTCGGGCCGAGATCAAAGTTTAGTATCTGTTCTGCAGATGCTGCACTTAAGATCATTTGTCCCAGTTAAAAGAGGGGAAACCCTCTATACTGGGATAATTACTATTTTAGGACCCAACCATAGTGCCCCTTTTGCCTTTTTTTCGACCTCCTGTCACGTTTTGCTTTGGTGGGAAAGCAAATAAATGCTAACAGAAAAGAGGGTTTTTAATTTAATACCAATACACACGAAAGAAAAACGAATTAATAGATAGATAGATAGATAGATAGATAGATAGATAGATAGATAGATTATAAAATTTTTTAAAGTTTTTAAATAATAGAATAAGAGAAATTAGATGTTAGTGCAGAATTAAAAGGATATTGAACTTCACACCCAAATTGTATGGTAAATCCTGAAGTGAGAGTTTTGGTAGCAGGGAGGTAAAACGATCCAATGCGTATTGTATATATATATATATATATATATATATATATATATATACATATATATATATAAGTAGGTTGTAGTTTGCTTGAAGCATTGTTGAAGAAAATTATAAGATAAAATTAAAAGCCAAGAACAATGCGAGATTTTTTTTTATATAGAGTAAAATTAAATGCAAACAAAAGAAATAAATTTCTTTTTTTATTGTTGTTTGTTTTTTCTTTTTCACACAAATTTTAACTCTAAAAAACAGTAATTTGTTTTCTGTTGTATTCAATGGTGTTGTAAATCTCAATATATTTCAGACTTATTAGTCCATTTTCAAGAGAAGACAGCGGAAGAGTGTTCAAAATTGGAAAAGTAGCCGCAGAGTTTGCCACGTGATACCGCGAAATATAGAACAAAAAATGACGTTAGGAGAACGTTAAAATAAATCAGTTGATGTTTGAAATACTTGTTGCGTTTGTGAATCAAGGGGGATGACTATTCAAGCAAGGTTTTTTTTTTTTTTTAATTATTGTTTTTCTTATGTTTTAAACTTATATTATAAAAGCGGAGCTCAATTCCAGTCTATTGTTTAGTGTGGGAGTATTTTTTGAAATAATTAAAGATTCGAGGATACGAAGTTGACCTACGTTTCTTGAAGAAGCAAGAATGTTGATGTGAAAATCTGGTTCTGAATTAATGCAAGTGCGAATATGTTTATAGAACGACGAAGCAGTAGTGTTTAAGTGCTCTTTAATGCGGTGATGAAGCAATCTGGTAGTGCTTCCGATGTAAGATGCACTGCATTTAGCGCATTGTAGGTCGTAAACAACATGGTTCTTAAAGCATAAACCTGTGTGTGATATTGGGCAATTAGAGAGTGAACAAGGGGAAGGTGTATGCGATGGATGTTTTCGGTTGAGCTGTTGTCTTAAAGTAGATCCAGTGTGGATGAGTTGAATGTTGAGCCCCTCGCTGCGGATGGCTTTTCGGATTGAAGATGAGATTTTGTCACTGAGGAAGGGTAGTTTTAGAAAACAATTGTTAGAGAAGGGTCGGGTGTTGCGTTTTTTCTTTTTAAGTGAGGATAGGATCGTATTAGGGTAGCCGTTTAGTTCAAACAAGTATCTGGACTACCCATGGGCTCCAGTCTATCCGGTATTCTTGCCATTGCTTATATGGACAAACTCGAAAGACACGCCCTTAGTACCTGCTATTCTTATCTCCTTTTTACTAGATATATCGATGACATTTTAATTATCACATACTCCCGCGAAGAAGCTATTAACATTTTCCACAAATTCAATAACGCCGACCCAAACTTAAAATTTACTATAGAACACCCAGACTCTTCGGAATCTCTTTCTCTACTTGATTTTAAAATACAAATAAAAAAAATGGTGCCATATGCACTGAATTCTACAGAAAACCCGCCAGCAAACGCCTCTTCGTACATTTCAAATCTGCGCTACCTCTCAAGGACAAACTAAACTACGCACATGCCGAAATCTCACGCATACAAGACAAATGCACTAACATCTCCGACAAACATACACACACTAACAATTTCCTACAGACCCTCTCACTAAACGGCTACCCTAATACGATCCTATCCTCACTTAAAAAGAAAAAACGCAACACCCGACCCTTCTCTAACAATTGTTTTCTAAAACTACCCTTCCTCAGTGACAAAATCTCATCTTCAATCCGAAAAGCCATCCGCAGCGAGGGGCTCAACATTCAACTCATCCACACTGGATCTACTTTAAGACAACAGCTCAACCGAAAACATCCATCGCATACACCTTCCCCTTGTTCACTCTCTAATTGCCCAATATCACACACAGGTTTATGCTTTAAGAACCACGTTGTTTACGACCTACAATGCGCTAAATGCAGTGCATCTTACATCGGAAGCACTACCAGATTGCTTCATCACCGCATTAAAGAGCACTTAAACACTACTGCTTCGTCGTTCTATAAACATATTCGCACTTGCATTAATTCAGAACCAGATTTTCACATCAACATTCTTGCTTCTTCAAGAAACGTAGGTCAACTTCGTATCCTCGAATCTTTAATTATTTCAAAAAATACTCCCACACTAAACAATAGACTGGAATTGAGCTCCGCTTTTATAATATAAGTTTAAAACATAAGAAAAACAATAATTTAAAAAAAAAAAAACCTTGCTTGAATAGTCATCCCCCTTGATTCACAAACGCAACAAGTATTTCAAACATCAACTGATTTATTTTAACGTTCTCCTAACGTCATTTTTTGTTCTATATTTCGCGGTATCACGTGGCAAACTCTGCGGCTACTTTTCCAATTTTGAACACTCTTCCGCTGTCTTCTCTTGAAAATGGACTAATAAGTCTGAAATATATTGAGATTTACAACACCATTGAATACAACAGAAAACAAATTACTGTTTTTTAGAGTTAAAATTTGTGTGAAAAAGAAAAAACAAACAACAATAAAAAAAGAAATTTATTTCTTTTGTTTGCATTTAATTTTACTCTATATAAAAAAAAATCTCGCATTGTTCTTGGCTTTTAATTGTATCTTATAATATACATATATATATATATATATATATATATATATATATATATATATATATATGTATATATATATATGTATATATATACATATATATATATATGTATATATATGTATACATATATATATATATATATATGTATACATATATATACATATATATATATATATACATATATATATATATATATGTATATATATGTATACACACATATATATATATATATGTATACATATATATATATGTATATATATGTATACATATATATATATATGTATGTATATATATGTATACATATATATATATTACATTTTCACCCTAAAAAAGGCACATTGCCACTTTGATCTAGGGGCTACTATCACGGATATAAGCTACAGGGTAGCAAGATGTCGGTTCACGTTACACTTGAACTTTTGCATGTCAGTACAGTTGGGGAAGCAGGAACCCGGAAGGAAATTACAAAGTCTTGCGATCTGGGGAAGAAACAACTGGAGTAGAAGACTCTCTTTCATCTAGGGATCTCTACCGTGAAGGGGTGAGATTTTGCTGCTTGTCGGGTTTGTCGGGGGTATTTACGTCGAGGGGGTACAAGTGCTTGCAGTTCGTCGGATCATTCACCGTTAAAATACTTGTAGAACAGGTAGATGGATGCTACATTTCGTCGATGGGACAGAGGCTGAGGCTTAGATGGCAGTTCAGGACCTATCAGGTTTGCGAATCTCTTTTGAACCTTGTCTAGGAGCGATAGACTAGTAGCAGATGTACCAATCCAAATATGACAACAATACTCCATACATGGGCGAATGGTGGCCTTATAGAGATACAGGATACTTCCGGGCGTTAGTAGCTCTCTAGCACCGTAGATAGAACCTACCTTTTTCGTAGCAGTCTTGGAAATGCTCTCAATGTAATTGTTCCAACTCACGTTTCCTGTGAACGTTAGGCCGAGGAGTTTAAAAGATGTACTTTCAGATTAAGATTCTTTGACCATTGCTATTAATGGTCGAGAAGGTTTCTTGTAGTTATTGAAGGAAACAAGTTTAGTTTTGACAGCATTGAATGTGACCATCCATTTTTGTTCCCATTCCACTACAGATTGGAGGCCATCGTCTAGTGTTTCTGCTATTTCTTTAGATATGTGTTCATTTGTTTTCCTGTCGTGTCTGTTATAGAAGGTGGTGTCATCAGCATATATAACAAACTCACAGACAATTTTGTCAGAGAGGTCATTTATGAATATTAGGAATAATAGAGGTCCAAGGATAGACACCTGAGGTATTCCCGCATTTATATCATGTTGTTTAGATGTACGACCATCGAGGACAACCTGGATTTTTCTCTTATCTAAGAAGGATTTAATTATGTTAAGTATTGTTCCAGTGATACCGTATACTCTGATCTTCCTGAGAAGACCTTCATGCCATACCCTGTCAAAAGCCTTAGATATATCTAGAGCCACCGCTCTACCCTCCCTTGCTTTGTCCAGTGAATGGTATATACGCTCAGAATATATATATATATATATATATATATATATATATATATATATATATATATATATATATATAATTATAATTATTTGGATTCGATACCAGTAGTCGGTTCAAAGCAAAAAGTTGTGTATTTTTACTTCCAACTGAACATACAAAAATACAAACACATCAACAACTATGTATTCATTACTTTTGCGGACTGTTATCCTTATCTTTATAGTTGTTGTTTCACAACGTTTTAGACAACTAATTCTCTGGCCTGCTTGGATAGAATTGAAAACGTTATCTTCAGAACCATAGCGACTCAACACTTCTATCTACTGCGCCACGATTCCAGGTGAGCATTGCCTGACGATAGCGGTTTAAATTCTACTCGGAGACGAGAGGATTAGTTGTCTAAAACACAGTGAGACAACAACTATGGAAGGCAGTAATTACTGGAGCTACTGTTACAAGTTGGCCTTTTGGCCAAGATCAAAGTGTAGTATCTGTTCTTCAGATGCGGCACTTCCATTTCTCGTTCTCGTTCAGTGGAGGAGAAATCCTTCACGACTGAGACAATTTTTATTTTTGTACCTTTTCTCCGCGTTAAAAAACAACCCTGGTGTCTAACTCTGTCCCGTGGGGAGGCATTGTAAATAGGTACTGTTACAAGACTCACCATTCCTATCCCGTTGTGGTTAATCACCAGAGGATGAAACAACATCTATACAAATGAGGATAATAGTTCACAAATGAATATACAATTATGAAGCTTTCCTAATTATTAAGAATTAAAAACATAAATAAAAAACATAACACCGAAATTACCCTTCATAAAATAGATTACTTTCTTCCAGAGTAACGGCAATGATTACTTCCTCTATGGTTTACCCTACATCTGTCTCCTTTCTGTTCGCCGAACGTAAATTTAGTACCGAATTACTTCTATGGCGATTAGTATATTCGCTGCCTCTTCACTCACTTACGCTTGGCCACAAACTCGCTAATCTTTGTGTCAAACTCTACGTACGCTATTCTCCCTTTTGTGTGAATCGGGGCATGTTATAAAATCAGATTGACCCCCTGTAACTATAGGACTCCTCCCTCGCCCTTATTACCCGCGTTCTTCGTGAATCGACACTCCAGCCCTCTGGCGGCAGCAAGGGAGACAACCATGGTGGCATCGTTGTCACGACACTGTTATCTAATTTGATTGTAAACTGTTTTAACATCCATGTTGGTTGGCCATCATATGATGGAGGAAGAGGGTCAATAAAAAAAGAGTAAAGATAAAAAGAAAAAAAGAAAAGAAAAATTTCGCTGGTTAATAAGTAAGAAAAGAGAAAAGAGAAGAAAATAGAAGACAAAAAAGAAAAACTAAAGAAAGAAAAGGAAAAAAGCAAATATTTTGGTTATTTGGTTGTTTTGCTTTACGGCTTATCAACCCTTTTTCGAGAATGTTTTAATGCTGTCCAGTAAAAAACTTGTTTATGCTTAAAGTTGATAATATTTGCAAATATTTACTCATGGTGTTTGGTTTGGTTGTTTTTTTTTATGACATACAAACTCTTTTCGAGATATTTAAGAGCAGATCCGGTAATTTTGGTGTTATCATTCAAGTTGTTTATATCTTAAAATATTTATTCGTGGTATGTAGTTCGTTACGGCATATCAACCCTTTTATTTTGGCAGAAGTTTTTGAAATTGTTAGATCTTCAATATATATAATCATGGTAGTTTTGTTTTTGACTTTGAAAAAACAAGATCGAGTTTTGCAAAAGGAAAAAAGAAATACAATAACATCAATGTTTGATGCATATCAGTCATGAAACCGATATCAACCTGATTTGGTAGTACCAGAGAAAGGAAAATATAGACTAGAGAAACAGAAGGAGTGTGATGGGATGGTTTCGGAATGACATGTTGATTTTTGTGATATAGACAAAGAATGGGAGGAACATGAAAACGAGCGAACGGATAAAAGAAAAGAGAAAGAAAAGTTATTTAATTAAAATAGAAATAATTAGATATAAAGAGAAACGAAAAAGCAAAAAGGAAAGAGAAAAAACAAAAAAGATAGTAAATAGAGACGTAGAGGGTGAAGGAGATTTCAGTGATTGTGAAAGAAGAAAAAAGAAGAAACGAACAAAAGACACCAGAAAGAAAATAAACCTGTGTTCTAATGCTTTTCTAAGTTACAGCTTTATTTAAATTTAAATAACGTTCAAAACTTGAAAAAAATCTTTTCAATCTGCCCCAGATTTGGGCATTCAAAATACCACTATTTGAAACAACACACATGCCTCCCTCTTCTGTTTGACTACTTGCCACATATGATGATGTAAATAAAGAAAAGATCCCGAAGAAGGTGTTATATAACCGAAATTCTTGATTATCAACAAGTAAATGTTGTTTTTCTTAATATAACTTTGTACTGGCTTTCTAAATTACAGATTTATTCAAATTTAGAAAAAATAATTGAACAGATATAATTATTAATAAACAATAAGCAAATGATAAACTAAATAAAGAAATAGAGAAGGAAGTCACGTGCGGGGAATAAAGGAAGAAAAAATGAGGAATAATGAGGGAATGAAGAGGGAATAAGGAATTTGTTTTGTTGCTGATGAAGAGAAGACAGAAACGCAGAAACAGGGAAAAGATACGAAAGACAAGAGGTAAATAGAAACGAAGAACGAAAATGAAGAAAATATATTGAATAAACAAACAATTTCATATAAATATTTTTAATAGAAAAAAAAGAGGGGAGAAAAATGAAAGTAAGGGGGAGAGAAAGCAATGAAAAATGAAAATAAAGGTGAAGAAATGGGAAAGGAAAACATAAAATAAGGAGAGAGTGGGTCGGATGTAGAGGATTCGAAAACGAAAAGATATAATTGTGATTGAGAGAAAAAATGAAAAAGAACACGGAAAAGAGAGAACAAAATGGAGAAAGAGAGAGAGAAAAATAAATAATAAGATGTATGAAGGAAAAATAAATATTAAATAATTTATGTATATATGTTAATTAACAAAGAAAATAGAAAAATAAAGAAATAGAGTAAAAAGTTTTCTCTACCGGGCTAGAAAATATTCACACCTGACAGTATTCTATATCTCTACAAAACCATCATTCGTCTATACATGGAATACTGTTTACACACCTGGGTTGATGCAAAAACCACTATTCTCTCACATTCATACAGGATCCAAATAAAGGTATTTAACCTAATAGGTTTCGCACTATCAAGCAAGCTTCAAACCGTGTTCCAATAATAAGGTAAAATTATATTAGAATAAGCCTAGAATCGAACCCTGTAGGAAAGCGTTAAAGATAATAGCAAATGGAATGTTAGAAATTAAGTCCATTAGAAATAGTTAAATATTGTTTATGTCGGAAAAAAGAGTCGATTGTCCATTCTTTTAGAAATCTGGATTTTAAATATGCCAGTTAAATGAATGCACAATGCGAGTTAAAATATATTGTTTAAAATTAGGTTAAAATTAAAATTGAGGATTTTTTTGTTTGCCAAAATTGTGTTTAAACAAATATATGTAAAGCCACGTGAAAATTAGTCACGTTTGAAAACAACACTTCTGGCGCCATAAACAAAGGATATTTCTCAATATAGGAATCTGAAGGTTCGAAGTTAGTAAGTTGATGAGAAAGAGAGAGTCAGTTGGAGAGGAGAGCCCTAAGAAGCGAAGAGAGGGAAATAGTTCAAAGTTTGAATTCCTGACATCACCGATCGTTTGTAACTGTTATTTCGTCTCGTCATTCCTTACAACGAAAAGGTAAATCTGTTTTTATCATCACTTTATAACGAACTCTTGTAACCCCTCCCAAGATTATGTGTCCTCCCCTTCTCTGTGTTAAGGACGTATATGTGATTAGCACAGAAGATTTTACCTAAGCTCCCAAATCAACAGAGATTCAAACACTTCTTGTAATGTCCTGTTTCATGTTGATTATGGTGTAAAAGCTTATTCTGTGCAGTTCTAGAAGGTCTAGATTTTGCCTTTTCCAGGAGTTTGTATATTGATTTTATGAGTTAGAGTGCCCCTCCTCGGAGGAGCTGACTTTCTAGCCTATTTATTGACCCTTGTGTCACCTTTCTCCCCATGGGAGAGAAATAAATACTATTAACAAGAAAAGGGAGCTAAAATTCGATGTTATAGAGATCAAAATATTCAGCTGGATGTATGGAAGTACACTGCTTGACGATGTCAGCGTGTAGACATTCGAAATTTAAAAAAAAATGATTTTATCATTGCATTCGACACTTAAGGGTTTCCACAATTTTCATTTAAATTTATTTGAAATAAGTGTCTTCAATAACGTTTGACCATGTTCTCATTTAAATTCCCGATTACCGGAGCATAACACAAGTGGATCTACTGGTACAATACGCACATTTCTATTCTCTTCTAATCATTGCTTCCACCATAACACCAAAATGACGAAAAGAAAAAAGAAAACAAAACTTACGGATCGGACTTCCTACCCTGATAGACGCTATTTATTTGCGAAATTTTCGCCAATAAAGAAAAATAAATAAATAATTTTATCATTACATACGACGAGGTTGTTCAAAGTTTTGATAGATATATGTATATATAATATATATAATATGTAGCCATCGACATACAGTCCTGTTTCGTTGTATCACAACTCATTAGTGCCGCTAGACTAGCATCTCTCCCAAGCCAAGGATTGAACCTAGAACCGTCGTGTTGACAGTCGGCGGTTCTCCCACTCGACCATGTAATTGATGCCCGTAAACAACTCGTCGGAATGTCTATTTAAATAGACACCCGCCACCACCTTTATAGTGCTCAAATCGTCTGTTCGTAAACAAACAAACAACGAGCTTCGCATTTTCAGCCAATTAAAGTAGCGGGTGAGATTATTTACGACAGTGCCCTACCAAAGAGGGGGGCTTTTTAAAATATATATATAAAATATGTAGTCATCGACATACAGTCCTGTTTCGTTGTATCACAACTCATCAGTGCCGCTAGACTAGCATCTCTCCCAAGCCAAGGATTGAA
The DNA here is from genome assembly GCF_053919585.1 of Euprymna scolopes. Lineage (NCBI taxonomy): Eukaryota > Metazoa > Mollusca > Cephalopoda > Sepiida > Sepiolidae > Euprymna > Euprymna scolopes. The sequence continues at coordinate 69,741,192 of NC_136519.1, forward strand.
CCTAGAACCGTCGTGTTGACATATATATATATATGTATATATATATATGTGTGTGTGTGTGTGAGTGTGTGTGTGTGTGTGTGTGAGTGTGTGTGTGTATTCTTGTTTTAAAACAAGAATTTTGGTTTGCACGCTACCCAAGATAGCCAACTTCTAACAACATGGGGATGGAATTTCTTTTTCCAAACGAATGACCAGGTTTATCATCTACAAAATTAACTTTTTGTTGGTCACTTCGGATGGAAATCACATGAGGGCATGAGAAAGATAATTTTTATGAAAACATAAAAATATTATTGTCATCCCATTAACGAAACGGCTGTAATGAAGAGATCTAAGATGAAATAAACAATAAATAAAATGTAAATCTTTTAATCAACAAAATTTTGCACTATATATATATATATATATATATATATATATATATATATTCATAAGATGAGTGGTTGATTATTTTGTAACCTTTGCTCCACAATTATTACGTTTTATTAAAGGTTTGCCTTATAATCGAAACTTTATTTTTCAGCTTAATTTTTATTACTTTTTATTATTGGTTTGTCATAACATTGAAAAATTATTTTTCGGTTAAAATTTTATTATGTTTTATTATAGGTTTTCTTCGCCATTGAAACTTTATTTCTAAGCTAAATTCTTATTGCGTTTTATTATAAGTTTGCCTTATGATTGAAATTTTAATTTTTCAGCTTAATTTTTATTTCAGTGTATTATAGGTTTGCTATACCATTGAGAATTTATTTTTAAGCTTAATTTCTTACATTATACTATATCAATGAAACTTTATTTTTAGCTTAATTTTTAGTACGTTTTATTATAGGTTTGCCTTATAATTTACACTTTATTTATAAGCTTAATTTTTCGTACGTTTTATTATAAGGTTTTACGCCATTGAAACTTTATTTCTAAGCTTAATTTGTATTACGTTTTATTTTAGGTTTGCCATACCATTGAAAATTTGTTTCAGCTTAAATATTATGGTGTTTTATTATAGTCTGACTTACCATTAAAACTTTATTTCTCAGCTTAGTTTATATTATGTTTTATTATTGGTTTGCCTTACCATTTTTTAGCTTAATTTTTATTATGTTTTATTATTGGTTTGCCTTAAAATTCCAACTTAATTCTCAGCTTAATTTTCAGTACGTTTTATTATAGGTTTGCCTTGTCATTGAAACTATATTTTTAAGCTTAATTTATATTACGTTTTATTTTAGGATTCCCTTCATATTGAAACTTTTTTTTTTACTTAAATTTTATTGCTTTTTATTATAGTTTTGCTTTACCATTTGCATTTTGCAGCTTAATTTTAGTACGTTTTATTATGGATTGCTTTACGATGAAACTTTGTTATTTTAGTTTTATGTTTATTACATTTTATTGTATGGTTTCCTTTCCATTGAAACTATATTGTTCAGCTTTATTTTAATTTCGTTTTATTATAGGTTTCCATACCATTGAAAAATTATTTTTCGGCTTAAATTTTATTATGTTTTATTATAGTGTTGCGTTATCATTGAAAGTTTATTTTTTAGCTTAATCATTATTGCGTTTTATATAGGTTTACCTTATAAAATTTATATTTAGCTGTATAATAAGCTATATTATACCTTTGATATTTATTTTTTAGCTTCTTACGTTATGTTATAGGGTTGCCTTACTAGTGAAATTTCTTCAGCTTAATTTTTATTAGGTTTTATTATTGGTTTTCCATACTATTGAAAAATTATTTTATAGGGTTGCCTTACTAGTGAAATTTCTTCAGCTTAATTTTTATTACGTTTTATTATTGGTTTTCCATACTATTGAAAAATTATTTTTCGCCCAAACATTTATTACGTTTTATTATACGTTTGCGTTACCATTGAAACTTTATTTTTAAGCTAAATTCTTATTGAGTTTTATTATAGGTTTGCCTTGGGATTAAAAATTTAATTTTTCTGCTTAATTCTTATTATATTCTATTGTAGGTTAGCCATACAATTGAAATTTTATTTTTCGGCTTGAATTTTATTATGTTTTATTATAGTTTGCCTTACCATTGAAACTTAATTGTAAGCTTAATTTTTATTACATTATATTATAGGTTTTCATTACTAGTGAAAATTTATTTTTCAGCTTAATTTCTATTACGTTTTATTTTTAGATTGCTGTACCATTAAAACTTTATTTCTTAGCTTAATTTTTATTACGTTTTATTATAAGTTTACCTTACAATCGGAACTTATTTTGTAGCTTATTTTTTATATTATATTATATCATTGAAACTTTATTATTAGCTTAATTTTTATTAAGTTTTATTATAGGTTTTTCTTATCATTGAAACTTAATTTTTCAGCCAAATTTTTAGTACGTTTTATTTTAGGTTTGCCTTGTCATTGAAACTATATCCTCAAGCTTAATTTATATTACGTTTTATCTTAGGATTGCTCTTATATCAAAACTTTATTTCAGCTAAATTTTTATTACGTTTTCTTTTAGGTTTGCTGTATCATTGAAAATCTACATTTAGGCTAAAAAAAATTACGGTTTAATATAGGTTTGTTTAACAATTAGAACTTTATTTTTCAGTTTAATTTTTAAGTACATTATATTATGTTTGCTTTAGCATTGCAGCATTGTTTTTTAAGCTTAATGTTTTTTTACGTTATATTATATGCTTTCCTTTCCATTTAAACTATATTGTTCAGCTTAATTTTGATTACATTTTTATAGGTTTTTCATACTATTAAAAAGTTATTTTTCGGCTAAAATTTTATTACGTTTTATTATGGTGTTGCTTTATGTTAAATTTATTATTTAGCAACATTTTTATTACGCTATATTATAGGTTTTTCATATTACTGAAAATTTATTTTTCGGCTTACATTTTATTACGTTTTATTAAATGTTTGCCTTACCATTGGAATTTATTTTAAGTTAGATTTTTATTACGTTACATTGTAAGTTTGCCTTACCAGTGATTTTTTTTTCTTATCAATGAGAATTTTATTTTCTAGCTTAATATTTATTATCTTTACTATATCATTGAAATTTTACTTTTTACGTCAATTTTTATTACGTTTTATTGTAGGTTTGACTTTATTTTTCAGCTTAATTTTTAGTACGTTTAATTATAGGTTTGCCTTATTACTGAAACTTTATTTTTCAGTTTAATTTTTATTACGTTTTTTTATAGGTTTACCTATTGAAACTTTAATGTTCAGCTTTATTGTTATTACGTTTGATTATAGGTTCCCCTTTACATTTAAACTTTTTTCCGCGTAATTTTAATTACGTTTTATGATAGGTTTGTCTTGCCATTGAAAATTTATTTTTAGCTTAATTTTGATTATGGTTTATTATAGATTTGTCTTATCATTGAAAATTTATTTTTCACCTTTATTTTTATAATGTTTGTTTTATTTTAGATTTTCCTTATAATTGACACTTTATTTTTCAGCTTAAGTTTTAGTACGTTTTTTGTAGGTTAACCTTACTATTTAAACTATATTTTTTAGCTAAATTTTTATTACGTTTTAATAAAATAGGTTTGCTTTTAAATTGAGGCTTTTTTCAGCTTAATTTTTATTACGTTTTGTTATAAGTTTGCTTTACCGTTGAAACTTGATATTTCAGCTTAATTGTTATTACTTAGTCATCAATAGATAGACCGTTTCGATTTATTACAGCTCTTCAGTGCGCCTAGACTAGCACTTAACCCGGGCCAGGCATCGGACATATAGTCGATGCTGTACCCACAGGCCCATCAGTATACTAAGCATTTAATTTTTGTAATCAGTTCTCAGTACTTTGAAATTGAAGGCTCAGTCCGCAGTGCGGATGATACTAAGATAATATAATTACGACTTAAGACATCTGAACCTTCCATGACTGACAGAACGAGAACAAGCTACTTCCGTGAATAAAATAACGTGTTTCGCTCCAAATGTTGTACAGATTAAATAGTTCGAAAATATGCACATGAAGAAGGTTGGAGGTTACATCGACCAAAATTTTGTGACAAGAACAGTAGTTTAAATCATCCAAATAACACATATTGCAAATCTGTAAGCTTCGTGTTCTTGTCGATTCTAGCATTCCATTTAGCATGATTGCATTCGTTTTTCTTATTTCTTGTCATGACCTTTAATGATTGGTTGATAAGGAAACGTGACGTAATTAAAAAAGATGGCCAAGAATGTGGAGTCAACTTGCCGATTTAGAAACGTATTTATTTACCCATTTTTATCGATTCATTAATGCACATTTTTGTGTTTTTACAATACATTCTTGTTTGTTGCTTATTTTATTTATATATCTTATTTTATTTATTATATATTTATGAATTTATATATCTTTTTTGTTGGAGATGTGATGGAGCCTGTCGGACAAGAAGTAGAGGGTATTCTGTGTAGGGAAATTAAAACGATGCGGACGAGCGGTGGAAAGGGCTTTATTGTATATACCAGTGAGACAATCACGAAATCTGACATGGAAACGATGGACGGGAAATCGAAACAAAATAGATAAGTTTTGTTAGTTTTTTGTTATATAATTAATAGGATTTTTTTAAAGTATAGGAAATAGGGATTGGTGGATTAAATAAATAGTGATATGAAAAATATCAGATAGGGAAGCAAACAGATATGTATATATCTATGTATATATTCACATATATACATACATATGTGTATATATATATATATATATATATATATATGCATGTATATATATATATCATCACATCATAGGAAATAATATAAGATAATTTTATGCGTAAATTTTCAATATTTACTTCAACAGTGCTCAATGCATTAGTAGAGCTGACGAATTCTCACGAAGATGAAACGCGGAATATTCTGTGTGGCTTAATTGCCATATATATATATATATATATATATATATATATATAATGAGGACTATCCACTTATCTAGTGTTTCCTTTTCAGATGAAATATGTTTTTAACTCATTTCAAAGTGTTTTTAACATGTTTTATTAACTGTTTGCTCGTATATATATATATATATATATATATATATATATATATATATATATATATATATTAAATAAACAGGAACTTCTGATATAGATGTACAGGGCTATATTTAGATAGATAACTATATGTTGAAATGACGCGACCTCACTCCCTTTTTCCCTCTCTTTCTATCTCACAAACACAAACTATATATATATATATATATATATATATATATATATTTATATATATATACATTTAAATATATATATATATATATATATATACTAGCAAAAGTACCCGTTGTTGACTGGGTTCAAAACAGCCTACAGAAAATGGACTCTGATTTCTGAAAGTATGATAGGTTATGAAAAGGAAGATAGCTTCGAATTTGGGGGTATCTAAACCCAAGCAAAATATGATGAAAGTAAAAATAAAATAGATAAGCCCCATAATTTATTATCCCATACCTGTTCACACTGAAACACTTATCACAATATTCTGTGCATCTATATTAAAAAACCTTGTTAAACTTTGTGACATATTTCCATTCAGTGGAGGTCAGGCGCGAACGAACACCCCATAATTTTGTTATACCATATTTCTACAAACTGAAACATAATTATCAAAGTATACTTACGCAGATAGATATGAAAAGTCTTTATTAAAGTTTGCCTATTTCCATTCTATGGAGGCCTGGCGCGAACGCAGACCCCACAATTTTATTATACCATCCCTATTTTTGTTAAAACATATTATAAAAGTATTATTATGTACATCTATATCAAAAACACTTGTAAACGTTTTTTTTTTAATTTAAAATTTTTTTATTTCCATACTTTGTGGACAAGGCGCGTACGCATACCCCACAATTTTAATGAATCATCATTATGCCAGATCAAACATACCCATTCCTGTGTCTCGATACATCTTCTATCATTATATGTGATTAGTTTTCTATAATAGTCAATCATATAGGAGCCTATTCGTGACCAGACACACGCACAGACGTTCAGCTTTATATCATATATATATATATATATATATATATATATATTAAGTTATAAAATATATATGGCGATTAAGCTACACTGAATATTCCGCGTTTCATCCACTCTAGGACTTTTCAGGCTGAAGAGTCCTAGAGTGGATGAAACGCGGAATATTCAGTGTAGCTTAATCGCCATATATATTTTATAAATTACTAACTAGCTCTACCTACGTATTGAGAACTTTTGAAGTAAATACTTAAAGTTTACGCATAGATCTATACTTTCGTATATTAATTTATGTGAGTAAATTAAGTAGTTATATATATATATATATATATAAATTTATATATATATATATAAATTTATATATAAATATATATAGATAGGAAGAGACTTACATAAATAGATAGATAGAAACATTGATATTACAATTTCGAGATTAAGTATTAGTAAATGCAATTGATGATAAATAACAAACTTAGTTTCACAATGTGCCTTGCCATTTTTACGGCAGAGTTTTTTTAACAAACAAATTCACTCGGGGAATGCCAGAGATTATAACAAGGGATAGGTTGTTTGTATTACAACCACGATGAGAAAATTTTGAAGTCTATGAAAATATGACGTGATTCATTTTCTGAGTTCAACTTTACAACGAGAAAAAAAAATGCATTTATTGACGAAAAGAAAAACAAGCGGAAATTTTCAAACAATAATAATAGACACGTATTCTTCGTGATTGATTTGGAATCAATTATAAAAGTCTGCAAAATACAAAATGGCTACTGACAATCACGGACGGAATGAGCAACATACAAAAAGCTATTTTTAGCCGAAAATAATTTTAACAGAATACAATTTTCTTCGTTGCTTCATTTTGACAGAAAAAAACGATATATATATATATATATATATATACAGATTTTCTACTCTCAGCTTGTTGAGGGAAAGCCTGCCCAGGTTGGCCAAAAGATGAGGTATAAGGACAACATCAAAGTAAATTTGAAGCAGTTTCACATGGACCTTGAGACATGGGAGAACGTGGCTGGGAGCAGGTTGGCATCAAGGAACGCTGTCCATGAAGATGCTGCGCTTTATAGCAGTGACCTAAATCAAGCTGCTGATAAACGCAAGCACATAAAGGACAGATTATTAACCAGATACACCCAACCCCACCCCACCACCACTACCTTTATCTGCCCAAATTGCACAAGAAAAATTGGGTCTAGGATTGGGCTTGACGCTCACCTGAGGACCCACAGAAGCCACAACGGAGGACAGTCTTACTCGGACACGAGTGACCGCCGATGATGATGATGATGATATATATATATATATATATATGTGTGTGTGTGTGTGTGTGTGTGTGTGTGTGTGTGTGTGTGTGTGTGTGTGTGTGTGTATATTAAAGTTGTATTCTTGTCTGTTTTTTATTCACAATTTGGTTAATATAAACAAGAGGCACATTGATTGATAAATACATTTTAATACTATAAGCGGACTCCTATGTACTTTTACTCCTGTATGATTTCTGTATAAGCTATGCATTTAATAGTAATAAACATTAATATTAAAAAGTCAATCTTTTATTGACCCTAAACAAGACATAATGTTACTGAAACGTCATTGATATAATTAGGGATTATATTAATAGAGACATCGTAAATTGGGAGCCTTTTCTCGTATTTACATTTAGGGATGGTAGTAGAGTCGATGAGAAAAAAATATAAAGACAATAGGTCCCAGAAAAAAATAAAGATTTCCGGAATCTGAGGATCTATATGTTAAAAAGATGGAATTTTGCCGCTGGTTGGTCGAGGACGTTTACGTTTAGCGGGTAATAATTGTATTCATGAATAGGCAAGCAATATTTACATCGGAATACATACGGAATTTATTTGAAAGAAAAATACTTTTAATTAAACCATGCGATAAAAAAATTAATAGACGCGAGTTCAGTACTTTTGGTAAGTAATTAATTGATGTATATGTGTATTGGAATATGACAAGGTTTTCTTTTTGTGATTTTTCTGGAGCTTCGTTAACACTTTCCAACCTTATATCATGTTTTTGATATTTCTGTTTTTGCTTTATTTTAATTCAGTCAGAATTCTGAGAAATTAAGTCCTCCCTTCCCTGTGGCTAACACTTGATCTCTATATGAGATTCATAAATATTTGAAATTCTATTAAAGTTATACTTTATCACTCAAGCACTGAGTTAGTAAAAAAGTTGAAACCATAATTTTCCTCTCCCCAATGACCATTTAAATATGTTTGAGTAGATCTTTCTTGTGGTCTCTTGATTTTACTAGATTTCAGGACAAGAATTTATCTAATTTGGTGGAGTATCGAGTTTCGTTGTGTTACTTGAGGTAACATCACTTGGAAGAATCAGTGCGGATTACCCATACAGAAGAGCTCTTATTTTGAGCCGCGAATACCATGTGATTTTGAATACTTGTTCAGGATTTACTTGTAGGGAAAGGTATCTTCATGCCAGGTTGTCCTGACAAACCCTTGTACAGAGAGACCTAAGACACTAGTAGGCATTCAATCTCTCTCCCGACATTCAATCTTTCTACATATGTGTATGTTTATATGTGTTATTTGATACGCGAAGAAAGAACGAAAAGTGATCGCTTATATCAACTCGATACTTTTTCTATTCTTATTCGACTTGCACATTAATTTACAATCTACCACATGTATAAGACAATAATTCACATAGATTTCTTATTTTACAACTTCTATTGGCTATACGAGGAGCATTCAATAACTAATGCTTCTGACTCACTTCCAGTTGCCTCCTCATGTTGCTGCTCGTCTATCGTATATATATATAGGTTTATTTTAATGCAAAATAAAATTATATATTAAAATATTTGTTATCCAACGTAAATGCTAATGTAATCCCTGGCAGCTATTTTTCCACAACCGAGGAATTAGTCATGGGCATGCATAACGGCCTTTCAAAGCAACATCCCAACCTCCCCATGTTAAGAACGGCTTTCGGAATAAGAACCCCCAACCTCCCTATGGTAACAACAGCTTTCAGAATAAATACCCCATTTTCCCCATTTGAGTGGTTGGGGTAAAAAATATTTGCTTTATCGTCTGCTTCAATTACATGCATACGCTTTACAAACTACTCGAGTGTGAAAACAAAATCGTTGCCGGAAGTTACATTATCTTTCACGTTTGATATCATGCATTTTCATATCTGGTAAACGACCTATCAGACCCAAAATTAACTGTGATATTCGTTGACAGCATACCCGAAAACCATTTAAAGTTGACAATTGCAACGAGACTGAAATCAACCAATAAATGGTTGACACGAAAGCGATCATTCAAAGATAAACAGAAGTTCTCTTGCCCATTCTTTTTAAGCGAAATGAAAACAAATTTTATAAAGTTTATGTTCATCCATCCTGCGCCGGTAAAAGTGTCAAGCGGCAGTAAGTATCATTTTATTCTTTTTACATCGTATTCTGAAATCATCCTACACTAGATCTTTACATTATTAATATATAATTATATTACAATAAGTTACCCTTAGAATTTTAAAAAAATATAGATATATAGGTCTAACAAAACGTTTGCAATAAGTAGTTTATCTATCAAACAAAATGCCTCTGTCTTCGTGAACCGAACGTTTGATTCGGTTCGAATTCTTTCTTTCCATTTAAAATGTAATATGAAAATCAGGAACTTCTGCAATACTTCGTGGTAACCACGTTTTTGGTTTTTAGCTTGAAGAATACATTTATGAGGACATTTATTTGATCATCAGTCTGCAGCACTTTTTTTCAAATCTCCTTCTTTTACATTGGCACTGGTTCAATAACACTGCATAGAGATCTTAAATTGCACAAATTACCATGTGGCCAGACGGTAAATTCAATTGGTGACCTGATTGCTAAGGTTTTACTAGATATTGCTATAAATTTCTGCAATCTTAGATGGCTTCGTAAAAGATCAATTTTGGTCCCTAGAAACGATGCTTTTGATATGATCAATTATAATCTTTTGCAAGAATTATCAATCCATTGATTATGTTATTAATGAAGATCGGACAGGGGAATTTCCTGTAGAATTCACAATAACCCCCTGGTTGCCACATCATACCCTGATATTGAACGAAGGAGCTCTAGAAATCTTGACTCACTTAAACGGTGTAATGGCACACGGTTAGCAATACAATCTTTAAAAACTAATGTTCTGGAAAAATTTTAAAAGGTGAAACTGTGTTAATTCCTCGGATTTCCTTGAAACGCTATTTCAATCCAAGTGTTTACAATTTCCAATAAAAATTAGTTTTGCGATGTCTATAAATAAAGCTTAAGGAAACTCCTAAAAGTTGTAAGACTTCAACTTCAGACTATTTGCTTTTCTCATGGATAGTTGTATGTTGTTTGCTCACGCATTGGATGTCCTGAAAAGCTCTACATTTACACACATGTTAGAGGTCACACCCTAAATGTTGTTTACGTAGAGGTTCTTCAAAATTAAGGTTTTAGGCATTAGGTTATCAGTGTTGAGATATGCACTGTTTAAAATTCAATTTAAATTATTTTATTAACAGAATAAATTACTAATGTCATATTTATATTTATTGTACATTTAATAGTTAATACAAAATGAGATTTCACAGTTTACAGATATGCACTATGATAAAAAATAATAATTGCAATTATTACATCATATTTTGGAAAAAAAAAGGCTAAAAGATAAAATATTAAACTAGAAAACAGGATTATGGCCACTGGCGAGATCTCTATAAAATAAAATGCACTTATTGCTCCTACCTCATGGGGTATGTGGGAAAAAGATATTGTGAATTAATGTTTCGTTTAATCAATAAAATAATCATGTATGAGGACGGATTATTCAAATAAATCAAATACAATCTGGCGATGCCGGAAACTTTAGCTGGTAATAAACATCAGGTCTTCTTGTTATATATCTAATAAAATACATCTCAACTTATTACTCTGAGTTTATCTTCTTTTTCACTACGAACTAAAAGTCTAAATTATTTATCAACTGTAAAAAACTGAACGTGTCCACATGTCGGCCATGTTGTTTAGTTTGTCAGATGAGGCAGCCAACATTCCCCATTTCACCAAGGTCAACAAGTCCATCAGCGATCTACGACAAGCGGACAATAGAATCCCTAATTTATGAATCCTTAACATTTATTCAGGTACTTCCATTGCGGATTAGCGTTTAATTTTTCTTCCATGTTTTGCATCATTAGTTTTTATTTCATTCTTTTTATTAGTTTTTATCTTATTCTTTTTATTATTTTTATCATTCTTTTTATTATTTTTTCATTCTTTTTATTATTATTTTTTTCATTCTTTTTATTAGTTTTGTTTCATCCTCTTTATTAGTTTTTTCATTCTTTTTGTTAGTTTTTATCTTATTCTTTTTATTAGTTTTTTATTTCATTTTTTTATAAGTTTTATTGCACTCTCTTTATACGTTTTAATATCAATCTTTTTCTTTTATTCTTTTTTATTTCAGTCTTTTTATAAGTTTTATATCATTCTATTTATCATATGAGTTTTCTATTTCATTCTTTTTAAAGTTTTCATGTCATTGTTTTCAGAAGTTTTACTTAATTCCTTTTATTAGTTTTATTTCATTATTTTTATTATGTTTATTTCCTATTTTTATTATGTTTATTTCCTATTTTTATTAGTTTTTATGTCCTATTTTTATTATGTTTATTTCCTATTTTTATTATGTTTATTTCCTATTTTTATTATGTTTATTTCCTATTTTTATTATGTTTATTTCCTATTTTTATTAGTTTTTATGTCCTATTTTTATTATGTTTATTTCCTATTTTTATTATGTTTATTTCCTATTTTTATTATGTTTATTTCCTATTTTTATTATGTTTATTTCCTATTTTTATTAGTTTTTATGTCCTATTTTTATTATGTTTATTTCTTATTTTTATTAATTTTTATTTCCTATTTTTATTAGTTTTTATTTCATTCCTTTTATAAGTTTTTATTTCATTCTTTTTATGAGTTTTTATTGCATTCCTTTTGTTAGTTTTTATTTCATATTTTTATTATTTTATTTCATTCTTTTTATAAGTCTCACTTCATCACCACAGAACTTTATCTTGGCTCCAAACTTGCTTGCGCAGTTTAGGTGCAGTATCTGTTGCGCATCAGATAGACACCCTCCGATCCTCCAATGAGCATGTCCAGTGGATCCACTCGCGACGACTGGCAGCATAGTAGACCACAGCTTCTGGCCGAAAGTAATCTCTAATGAGGTAAACAGTCGTCCTATCGTGTCCGCTACTACGCCTTTTTCTTTCTGGGTGAGGTTCCATAGCCTTTTAAGGAAAACTGCAAAGCAGCAGTAGGATTTGAAGTCAGAGTTCCCATCTCTAGTCTTTTGCTGTGATAAGGCCCACAAGGCAGTGGTGTTATGTTTCGGGTTGGTTCCCCTAGTCTTCGCCCAACCAAGGGCTCCCACAAGACAGTGGGGTAGGAGTTGGTAGTGTGCTAGGGCATGTCCACACATCGATGGGCCATAACGCACTATCTCTGGGGTCCCTTACTACTCCGAGATTTCCTACAAGTTTAGCTTGGGGCCACAATGCACCCAGTTACCGTGTGTGGCTAAAGTGAAGGCACTATAGGAGTCTTGATGATGGAGAGGCTATGTACTGGCAGGGAAGACTTATGCGTAGCTGCTCCCTTTTAACCATGAGGTTAGCCAACGGTGTTAGCTGGAAGTGAGAAGACATGCAAGCATGAACTTAACACTAACTTATAACACACTAGACGCATCACATCCCCCTGCCGGATAAAGAATCCAAACGCACACACCTAGATAATATAGAGGTACTCTGATAGAAGCATGGTACCAAACTGAAAAGTAAATTTAGAAGAACTTAGCCTGTGCAACTAAAAATGCTCACAAATTACCTTAATTATTAATTTTAATGGATTTTTTAGCAATTTTTATTTTTAATGGAGATTTATTTAAAATCAATAAAAATGGATAACGACGTAGTTTTAGCCGTTTTTTTATATCCTTTACATGTACGAGTTAATTTAGAATTAATTCTATTGGAGATAAAACAAGTCGACTATAGATTTGATACTATTAAATTAATTAAAGCTAAAATCGAATCGAGTTATTTTAGTAATTAACATCATTATAATACTTTAATCACGTTTGACTGAAATTTAACCACTGCACTAAGAAAGTCTTGCACTATCGACCAAGCTCCATCTCTATCTCATCGTCGCAATGTCGCGTACCTGTGTTTGTCTTACAAGTACTTTAATGAAATGTGCTCCGATGAACTCATAGCACTTGTCCCACTTTAACGTACATATTTCCGATTAACTAAACAAACAGCAAAATCTTACCCCTTTACTATAGACAGGTATTTAGATGCCTAGATGCCTTCTATTATAATAGTTTATTCTCTCTAGCTGCTAGTCGGAGTCGACCTTCTGCATAGAGTTCACGAATCTTGGGTCTCAGAATTTCCTGCATGATATCTGTTGGCCGCAACTAGTCACTAACATGTAAGATTGCAAGTTTTTTATCGCCGACACCAAGAGCAGAAAGAATCGGTTGTAGCATGCGAAGTCGAGGAAGGTTTTCATCAGTACGCAAATAACGTTTCCACCCTCACGTCATTGATTGCAGTCCCGCGATTTACACTCTTTTGCTTGCCCGACACACATAAAGGTGGAGATGAAGACGACGGATCCTGATGGTGTTTCACTTTTGTCGGGCTGTGATCCTATACGACTCTAGTGCCAAAGCTGTTAGCTGTTGATGGCCCTTCCTGGTGCCACTACCCCTAACACGGTGAAAAATGAGTAAATTGTAGAAAGGTAATATTGATGATGATGATGATGATGATGATGATGATGATGATGATGATGATGATGATGATGATGATGATGATGGCAAAGAAATAGAAGAAGAAGAAAAAGAAGAAGAAAAAGAAGAAGAAGAAAAAGAAGAAAAAGAAGAAGATAGCAAAAAAAAAAATAATCAAAAAGGTCCCGGCGTCGGGTTGGGGGTGGGGAATGAGAACCGAATCTAATGAATTACATTAATGAGACAACCAGTTTCCACATCCGGATTTGTTGACTTCTACTCTCGAGTATCTATTCATGCTTTTGAACAAACTATAGAATTGTTTTCTTTTTCAGTTTGACATCAAAGAAATACCGATTGACAAAACAAACAAGATGGCGACAAATATCTCCGCTTAATACATTAGCAAAAAAAAAAAATCAGCGCAAATCGCTATTAATTATTTATTCGATCACAAACCAATAATTATCAGCCTTTATTGGCCCCGATCGGATCGAAAAACAATACAGATTAAACCAAATAATAATGTTCATCGGCGTTTAATGGAGGCGATAAATGTTTCATTGCATCCCCAAAATCGATCATACAGGAAGTAACGGGTGGTCAGCGACGCTAACTGTAGGCTCGGTGTGCATTGTTCATTTTATTACGAGGTTATAGTACTATTTTAAACTAAGAGATTTTGACAACATTCACGTGGTACTAGTAGTTAATTGCTTGTAAAAGAGAACTGAAGCATGTGAAACTATCGTAAATTTCTGAATGTCATGAATACATAAAGTGTGAAAAGTGAATGAATAGATATCTTATACAATTCAGATAAATATATAGGATATAGGTTTTTCTTTTTATTGTTTTTTCTTTTTGCTGTTATTTTCACCCCAAACAGGGCACATTACCACTTTGATGTAAGGGGCTACTATTTGGGACCAGATTTACAGGAATACTATGTAGGGAGTCAGGCAGCGAGATGTTTGTTCAGATTAAACTTGAACTTCTGCATATCAGTACAGTTAGAGAAGCAGCGATTCAGGAGGGAATTCCAAAATCTAACGGTCAGACGGAAGAAGCTATTTAAGTAAAAGGCTTTCCGGCCTCTAGGGATCTCTACAGTGTAAGGGTGGGATGTTGCTGTTTATCGGATTTGTTGGGAATATCTACGTCCCGGTGGTATAAGAGCTTTGAGTCCGTCTGAGCACATTCCATCAAAATACTTCTAAAGCAGATACAGAGATATCACATTTTGGCGATGAGACAAAAGGTTGGTGTTCGGTCGTTAGTGCGGGGCCCATTAGGTTGGCGACTCATTTTTTAACCCTTTCTAGGAGTGAGGAACTACTGGCAGCTGCACTAGCTCAGATGTGAAAATAATACTCCATGCATGGGTGAATAGTGGTTTAGGCGTGAGTAACCTTCTAGCACAGTAGAGAAATGTTACCTTCTTCGCAGCAGCCTTTATTGGCCCCGATCGGATCGAAAAACAATGCGTAATGAGTAGGGCTGTAGCAACAGAATGTTCTTTTCATTGTTTTGACTCTCGACTATATATCAGTTAATATTTTATATGCTTTTATACAGAGGGATGTGGTTCTCGGTTGATTAACTAAGTCTAACTGTGTCGGATATATACTCGAGAGTCAAAACAATGAAAATAATATGCTGTTGTCACAGCCCTAGTAATGATTAGTGAATTCGACTTAAACTTTGGAACTCTTGTGTCTTGCGATGCGTGAAACAGTCAAAGTATATCATCCTTTTCCATCTGAAGCAAGATTCACAACAATCATCCAGCTTCTTCCCGTTTCAATCAAATCTGCTTCCAGTTAAGTTTTTGTCTTCTTTTGCCATCAATGACGCCAATTGAAGCAAAATGTTAGCAATTTCCTTTTAGGCCATTCGTAGGATATGTACGAGCCAATTTAGAAGTTGTGTGCAAACTATTGAAAATACTACATGGTGATGCGGTTTTTGGTTGATTTTCAGATGCGAAGTTTTACTCCCATATAACGTTTTTATTGATCAAAAGAAATCACTAGTTTAGAAAGTAATAATTACTGCCATTCGAACCCAGTTACAAAGTCAGCGTTTACTTTGCAGCCCGATATTCAATACCTTGACTATCAAGTATTATGACGAGAAAGGAAAGCGAATTAAACCGTATATATACCTCGTAGAACATTATATTTTCGCACGATTGGTAACATTTATTGGATAGGTTCTATCAGTATCTTGTTTAATTTTCGATTTTGGAGCGATTATCGAGTGTCCAACTGACTGTAACGAAACCGCCACAGTGTTTCGTTCTAACTCAA
This sequence comes from Euprymna scolopes, assembly GCF_053919585.1. NCBI lineage: Eukaryota > Metazoa > Mollusca > Cephalopoda > Sepiida > Sepiolidae > Euprymna > Euprymna scolopes. The sequence goes on from NC_136519.1 coordinate 69,757,346, forward strand.
CAGACTTGACACAAGACTTGTCTAAAAAAAAAAGTAAACCCTTTAAAATGAAATAAAACAGAAAAACCTTTCATGGTAAGTAAAAGAGTAATTTATCTTGGCTATTATACAAATTCCCATTTTTTTTCTAAAACATGTTTTTTAAGTACAATTTCTATTAGAAAAAATGGTATAACATTACGACATTGTTTTCCCGCTTTTTTCCTGTTGTACGTTTAAATTTGCCATAATTTTTTGGAATAATTATTGTAAAAAAAAATTTTACGAAAACATGTTTTTAAGTTGTTTTGGAGTAATAAAACTTTCATTGTAATATCACGCAATATCACAACATTACATAAATGAAATTTCATTGTAATATTACACAATATCACGACATTACGTAAATGAAACTTTCATTGTAATATCACGCAATATCAAGACATTGCGTAAATTAAACTTTCATTGTAATATCACACAATATCACGACATTACGTATAAGGTGTCCCATCCCCTGCTGTCAACTTTAGTAATATTATACAAGTTCGATCCATGTCCGATAATTAATTCTATCAGGAACACGAATTTTATCGAATGGGTGGGAGAACCCTAAAAGTATGAACCACTTCGATCGTGAAAAATATCAATATAAAAAAATTATTAAGGAATAAATTTCGTTAACTCGATTGACCCTTCGATACACACACAAACCATAGAAAGATTTATTGTCCCATTGTAAAAAAATGAAAAAAAATTGGAAACAGATAAACTTTTGGAACATATATGATAAAAATTATGTGGCACAGAAGAGAAAAGGAGGAAGTTTTTCCCCGTTTTATCAAAAGCATTCGTGTTTTAAACAAATTTGTTTATATTGCTTAAAATAAATAACAAAAATGTTTATAATGTTTAAAATTATAGTTATATTTATATTGTTTAAAATAAAAAAATAAAAAACGTTTATATTGTTTAAAGTTATAAAATGTTCTAATTTACATTGTTTAAAATGTAAAAAAATGTTCTGTATACATTGTTAGAAAGAAATAAAAAGTTTTTTTCTGTTTTTTTTTACACGGTGGTCACCACTTATCAAGGCCCGGAAGCCACTCAGGGATAAGGGTTATTGCAAGTACAGTACGTTAGTGTGGAGATTTGATGAAGTGTTTACTTAAGGGGCGGTTCATCAGGAATTTGTTAACGTTGGACTTGAAGACATCCAAATTGTAGTCCGGTGGGAAGCAGGCAGACGGAACAGAGTTCCACAGGCGTGCAGTTCTAAGAAAGAAGTTTTGTTCATGGAATCCACGTTTTGATTTAGGCACAGATAAAGAGTGGGGCAAATTTTTCACAGTGGATTCAGCTAGACGGGTGTTTTTCGTGAAAGATTGGCGAGGGGGGACCAGAGATTGGAGTTCAGACGAGTACCTGCCATGGAAATAACGATAAAACAAGGGTAGGCTCACAACGTCTCTTCTGTGGGAGAGAGGTTGCAGGGTAGAGAAAAGGGCATCCCCCACTAAGCCACGAAGTCCATTTTGTACTCTGTCAAGGTAGGATAGGCTGTTTTTAGCAGCTCCTGCCCAGATATGGCAGCAGTATTCCATCCTTGGATGTACTTGGCTTTTATATAGATAGAGAATTGCATCAGTAGCGAGATATCTTCTGGAGCGGTAGAAGGATCCCACCATCTTTCCAGCGACCTTGGCAACAGACTTGATGTACGTGTTCCATTTCAGATCAGGAGTAAAGGTCAAACCCAGAAGCTTGTCAAAACACGGGGCTTTTCCCAGACGAGAGCCATCCATTTCAATTGATGCCAGATGGGGATCAGAGCGTTGATGATGTAAAGATAGGAGTTTGGTTTTAGATGGATTAAAGGTAACCAGCCACGACTTCCCCCACTGAACCACGCGCTCGAGATCAGAGGAGAGAGAATCAGAGAGAACTTTGTCATTTATAGCCTTTGATATGTTGCCGTAGATGGTCGTGTCATCAGCATAGATGTCAACGAATGATTTAAGTATGTGTTTAGGGAGGTCATTGATGTAGATCAGGAAGAGAGTTGGGCCCAGGATTGACCCTTGATGGACTCCAGCATTTATACTGCAGGCCTCTGACTTTAGTCCATCGACCACTACTCTTATGAGCCTATCGGAGAGAAATGATTTAATGATTGAGAAAACATTTCCAGTTATACCGTAGCTGGAAATCTTGTGAAGTAGGCCTTTATGCCATACCTTGTCGAAGGCCTTTGATATGTCAAGTATTTATTATTTTTTAAAAAGTTATGTCTATATTGTTTATTTGTGGACAAGAAGTTCTGCTTAAAACCGTTAACTTCAGAAATACCGATATTATTGTTTACACATTGTTTACATAGTAACATAACGTTGATTAGGGGAAATTTGTTCCTTTTATATGATGTAGGAAATTTGTTCCTTTTATATGATGTAGGAAAGTTGTTCCTTTTATATGATGTAGAAATTTTGTTCATTTTATATGATGTAGGACTATTGTTCCTTTTATATAATGTAGGACTATTGTTCCTTTTATATGATGAAGGTATTTTGTTCCTTTTATATGAAGTAGGAATGTTGTTCCTTTTATATGATGTAGGAAATTTGTTCCTTTTATATGATGTAGGAAAGTTGTTCCTTTTATATGATGTAGAAATTTTGTTCATTTTATATGATGTAGGAATTTTGTTCCTTTTATATGATGTAGGACTATTGTTCCTTTTATATGATGTAGGTATTTTGTTCCTTTTATATGAAGTAGGAATGTTGTTCCTTTTATATGATGTAGGAAATTTGTTCCTTTTATATGATGTAGGAAAGTTGTTCCTTTTATATGAAGTAGGAAAGTTGTTCCTTTTATATGATGTAGGAATTTTGTTCCTTTTATATGATGTAGGAATTTTGTTCCTTTTATATGATGTAGGACTTTTGTTCCTTTTATATGATGTAGGAATTTTGTTCCTTTTATATGATGTAGGAAAGTTGTTCCTTTTATATGGTGTAGGTATTTTGTTCCTTTTCTATGATGTGGGAATTTTGTTCCTTTTATATGATGTAGGTATTTTGTTCCTTTTATATGATGTAGGAATTTTGTTCCTTTTATATGATGTAGGAAAGTTGTTCCTTTTATATGATGTAGGAATTTTGTTCGTTTTATATGATGTAGGAAAGTTGTTCCTTTTATATGATGTAGGAAAGTTGTTCCTTTTATATGATGTAGGAATTTTGTTCCTTTTATATGATGTAGGAAAGTTGTTCCTTTTATATGATGTAGGAAAGTTGTTCCTTTTATATGATGTAGGAAAGTTGTTCCTTTTATATGATGTAGGAATTTTGTTCCTTTTATATGATGTAGGAAAGTTGTTCCTTTTATATGATGTAGGACTTTTGTTCCTTTTATATGATGTAGGAATTTTGTTCCTTTTATATGATGTAGGACTTTTGTTCCTTTTATATGATGTAGGAATTTTGTTCCTTTTATATGATGTAGGAAAGTTGTTCCTTTTATATGATGTAGGAATTTTGTTCCTTTTATATGATGTAGGAATTTTGTTTCTTTTTATATGATGTAGGAATTTTGTTCCTTTTATATGATGTAGGAATTTTGTTCCTTTTATATGATGTAAGAATTTTGTTCCTTTTATATGATGTAGGAATTTTGTTCCTTTTATATGATGTAGGAAAGTTGTTCCTTTTATATGATGTAGGAATTTTTGACTCTTTTATATGGTGTAGGAATTTAGTTCCTTTTATATGATGTAGGAAAGTTGTTCCTTTTATATGATGCAGGAATGTTGTTCCTTTTATATGATGTAGGAATTATGTTCCTTTTATATGATGTAGGACTTTTGTTCCTTTTATATGATGTAGGAAAGTTGTTCGTTTTATATGATGTAGGACTTTTGTTCCTTTTATATGATGTAGGAATTTTGTTCGTTTTATATGATGTAGGAATTTTGTTCGTTTTATATGATGTAGGAATTTTGTTCGTTTTATATGATGTAGGAAAGTTGTTCCTTTTATATGATGTAGGAATTTTGTTCGTTTTATATGATGTAGGACTTTTGTTCCTTTTATATGATGTAGGAATGTTGTTCCTTTTATATGATGTAGGAAAGTTGTTCCTTTTATATGATGTAGGAATTTTGTTCCTTTTATATGATGTAGGAAAGTTGTTCCTTTTATATGATGTAGGAATGTTGTTCCTTTTATATGATGTAGGAAAGTTGTTCCTTTTATATGATGTAGGAATTTTGTTCTTTTTATATGATGTAGGAATTTTGTTCGTTTTATATGATGTAGGAATTTTGTTCCTTTTATATGATGTAGGGATTTTGTTCCTTTTATATGATGTAGGACTTTTGTTCCTTTTATATGATGTAGGAAAGTTGTTCCTTTTATATGATGTAGGAATTTTGTTCGTTTTATATGATGTAGGACTTTTGTTCCTTTTATATGATGTAGGAAAGTTGTTCCTTTTCTATGATGTAGGAAATTTGTTCCTTTTATATGGTGTAGGTATTTTGTTCCTTTTCTATGATGTAGGAATTTTGTTCCTTTTATATGATGTAGGTATTTTGTTCCTTTTATATGATGTAGGAATTTTGTTCCTTTTATATGATGTAGGAAAGTTGTTCCTTTTATATGATGTAGGAAAGTTGTTCCTTTTATATGATGTAGAAATTTTGTTCATTTTATATGATGTAGGACTATTGTTCCTTTTATATGATGTAGGACTATTGTTCCTTTTATATGATGTAGGTATTTTGTTCCTTTTATATGAAGTAGGAATGTTGTTCCTTTTATATGATGTAGGAAATTTGTTCCTTTTATATGATGTAGGAAAGTTGTTCCTTTTATATGATGTAGAAATTTTGTTCATCTTATATGATGTAGGAATTTTGTTCCTTTTATATGATGTAGGACTATTGTTCCTTTTATATGATGTAGGTATTTTGTTCCTTTTATATGAAGTAGGAATGTTGTTCCTTTTATATGATGTAGGAAATTTGTTCCTTTTATATGATGTAGGAAAGTTGTTCCTTTTATATGAAGTAGGAAAGTTGTTCCTTTTATATGATGTAGGAATTTTGTTCCTTTTATATGATGTAGGAATTTTGTTCCTTTTATATGATGTAGGACTTTTGTTCCTTTTATATGATGTAGGAATTTTGTTCCTTTTATATGATGTAGGAAAGTTGTTCCTTTTATATGATGTAGGAATTTTGTTCCTTTTATATGATGTAGGAATTTTGTTCCTTTTATATGATGTAGGAATTTTGTTCCTTTTATATGATGTAGGAATTTTGTTTCTTTTATATGATGTAAGAATTTTGTTCCTTTATATGATATAGGAATTTTGTTCCTTTTATATGATGTAGGAAAGTTGTTCCTTTTATATGATGTAGGAATTTTTGACTCTTTTATATGGTGTAGGAGTTTAGTTCCTTTTATATGATGTAGGAAAGTTGTTCCTTTTATATGATGCAGGAATGTTGTTCCTTTTATATGATGTAGGAATTATGTTCCTTTTATATGATGTAGGAAAGTTGTTCCTTTTATATGATGTAGGAATTTTGTTCGTTTTATATGATGTAGGACTTTTGTTCCTTTTATATGATGTAGGAATTTTGTTCGTTTTATATGATGTAGGAATTTTGTTCGTTTTATATGATGTAGGAATTTTGTTCGTTTTATATGATGTAGGAAAGTTGTTCCTTTTATATGATGTAGGAATTTTGTTCGTTTTATATGATGTAGGACTTTTGTTCCTTTTATATGATGTAGGAATGTTGTTCCTTTTATATGATGTAGGAAAGTTGTTCCTTTTATATGATGTAGGAATTTTGTTCCTTTTATATGATGTAGGAAAGTTGTTCCTTTTATATGATGTAGGAATGTTGTTCCTTTTATATGATGTAGGAAAGTTGTTCCTTTTATATGATGTAGGAATTTTGTTCTTTTTATATGATGTAGGAATTTTGTTCGTTTTATATGATGTAGGAATTTTGTTCCTTTTATATGGTGTAGGGATTTTGTTCCTTTTATATGATGTAGGACTTTTGTTCCTTTTATATGATGTAGGAAAGTTGTTCCTTTTATATGATGTAGGAATTTTGTTCGTTTTATATGATGTAGGACTTTTGTTCCTTTTATATGATGTAGGAAAGTTGTTCCTTTTCTATGATGTAGGAATTTTGTTCCTTTTATATGGTGTAGGTATTTTGTTCCTTTTCTATGATGTAGGAATTTTGTTCCTTTTATATGATGTAGGTATTTTGTTCCTTTTATATGATGTAGGAATTTTGTTCCTTTTATATGATGTAGGAAAGTTGTTCCTTTTATATGATGTAGGAAAGTTGTTCCTTTTATATGATGTAGGAAAGTTGTTCCTTTTATATGATGTAGGAATTTTGTTCGTTTTATATGATGTAGGAAAGTTGTTCCTTTTATATGATGTAGGAAAGTTGTTCCTTTTATATGATGTAGGAATTTTGTTCCTTTTATATGATGTAGGAAAGTTGTTCCTTTTATATGATGTAGGAAAGTTGTTCCTTTTATATGATGTAGGAAAGTTGTTCCTTTTATATGATGTAGGAATTTTGTTCCTTTTATATGATGTAGGAAAGTTGTTCCTTTTATATGATGTAGGACTTTTGTTCCTTTTATATGATGTAGGAATTTTGTTCCTTTTATATGATGTAGGACTTTTGTTCCTTTTATATGATGTAGGAATTTTGTTCCTTTTATATGATGTAGGAAAGTTGTTCCTTTTATATGATGTAGGAATTTTGTTCCTTTTATATGATGTAGGAATTTTGTTCCTTTTATATGATGTAGGAATTTTGTTCCTTTTATATGATGTAGGAATTTTGTTCGTTTTATATGATGTAAGAATTTTGTTCCTTTTATATGATGTAGGAATTTTGTTCCTTTTATATGATGTAGGAAAGTTGTTCCTTTTATATGATGTAGGAATTTTTGACTCTTTTATATGGTGTAGGAATTTAGTTCCTTTTATATGATGTAGGAAAGTTGTTCCTTTTATATGATGCAGGAATGTTGTTCCTTTTATATGATGTAGGAATTATGTTCCTTTTATATGATGTAGGACTTTTGTTCCTTTTATATGATGTAGGAATTTTGTTCGTTTTATATGATGTAGGAAAGTTGTTCCTTTTATATGATGTAGGAATTTTGTTCCTTTTATATGATGTAGGAATTTTGTTCGTTTTATATGATGTAGGAATTTTGTTCGTTTTATATGATGTAGGAAAGTTGTTCCTTTTATATGATGTAGGAATTTTGTTCCTTTTATATGATGTAGGACTTTTGTTCCTTTTATATGATGTAGGAATGTTGTTCCTTTTATATGATGTAGGAAAGTTGTTCCTTTTATATGATGTAGGAATTTTGTTCCTTTTGTATGATGTAGGAAAGTTGTTCCTTTTATATGATGTAGGAATGTTGTTCCTTTTATATGATGTAGGAAAGTTGTTCCTTTTATATGATGTAGGAATTTTGTTCTTTTTATATGATGTAGGAATTTTGTTCGTTTTATATGATGTAGGAAATTTGTTCCTTTTATATGATGTAGGGATTTTGTTCCTTTTATATGATGTAGGACTTTTGTTCCTTTTATATGATGTAGGACTTTTGTTCCTTTTATATGATGTAGGAATTTTGTTCGTTTTATATGATGTAGGACTTTTGTCCCTTTTATATGATGTAGGAAAGTTGTTCCTTTTCTATGATGTAGGACTTTTGTTCCTTTTATATGGTGTAGGTATTTTGTTCCTTTTCTATCATGTAGGAATTTTGTTCCTTTTATATGATGTAGGTATTTTGTTCCTTTTATATGATGTAGGAATTTTGTTCCTTTTATATGATGTAGGAAAGTTGTTCCTTTTATATGATGTAGGAAAGTTGTTCCTTTTATATGATGTAGGAAAGTTGTTCCTTTTATATGATGTAGGAATTTAGTTCGTTTTATATGATGTAGGAAAGTTGTTCCTTTTATATGATGTAGGAAAGTTGTTCCTTTTATATGATGTAGGAATTTTGTTCCTTTTATATGATGTAGGAAAGTTGTTCCTTTTATATGATGTAGGAATTTTGTTCGTTTTATATGATGTAGGAAAGTTGTTTCTTTTATATGATGTAGGAATTTTGTTCCTTTTATATGATGTAGGAAAGTTGTTCCTTTTATATGATGTAGGAAAGTTGTTCCTTTTATATGATGTAGGAATTTTGTTCGTTTTATATGATGTAGGACTTTTGTTCCTTTTATATGATGTAGGAAAGTTGTTCCTTTTCTATGATGTAGGAATTTTGTTCCTTTTATATGGTGTAGGTATTTTGTTCCTTTTATATGATGTAGGAATTTTGTTCCTTTTATATGATGTAGGAATCGAGAGTTTCAGATTGACAAGAAAGTTCGTCCGGTTTTTAACTTTTGAATTCAGATGAACATATCTCGGGTCAAACAAAAAAGAAGAAAGTTGTCGAGGTGCTTCAAAAAGTGGTAGGTGAAGGGTCTGGAGAGTATGGCAGATGATGCAGAGTTTCATAGCAAAATTTATGCAAATTCTCTGGGGTTGGTAAAGCAAAATGCAATCGAGCATTGCAATGGATGAGACTTTAGCCATTTCTGTTGACTAATGCTGGGTGTTGTTGTCGAAGTTTCTAATACATTTCATCCATTTGTTGATAGTACTTCTCTGCCGTAACGGTTTCGCCTGTGTTCGAAAAACTGTAATGGATGAGACCAGTCGCAGACTACAAAACAGTCAGCAAAGCCTTCTTTTGGTGTAACTCTCGATTCAGGAAGTGTCGTGGAACTTCGTCGGCGTTCCAGTTTAGTGTTTTTTTTCGCTAAATCTGGAGATTTCGTTTGCAATTTAGCGGGTAAAACTTGGATATGGCGGCTAGCGGGATCTTTACTACAAAATCTAGAAATATTTGACTCCCACAAACGAGCAATTTAAGGTTTAAAAATAAAGAAAAGCGCTTGAAAATATTTTAACACATAATCTAAACTCATTTAGGTCGGTAGAAAGGTAGCATTGATTGCCTTTCGTAACACTTATTTATTGACTATTTTTTCGCCATTTTTTTTTTTAGTCAACCATTTCGAAACTCGCTATGAAATCGATTTTTTCCCAAGTACTTTTTATCAAGTGTGGGTTTCAGCCTATATATATATATATACATATATATATATATATATATATATATATATAGAGAGAGAGAGAGAGAGAGAGAGAGAGAGAGAGAGAGAGATAGATATATATATATATATATATATATATAGATAGATAGATAGATAGATAGATAGATAGATAGATAGATAGAGATATATATAGATATATCTACAGTGTGAATCACACTGAGGAAGATCGAAGGATTGGTCGAAAGTTATGTGCTTTAGAAGGTCCCATTCTTGTTTTTTCAAAATACTTTTTTGTATTCCTACACGTCAAAACATAGGAATTAAATACAGAAAAGATATAAATATCTATATATTTTTCGTATTGATTTTTTATTCATACATATTTAAATATAAATATATATAGATACATAAAGATACATATAGATATATATAGATATATACATAGATATATATATAGACATCTATAAATATATATATAGAGAGAGAGATAGATAGATAGATAGATAGATAGATAGATAGATTAAAATACGATCCAAGCACTCTCCTTAATTTAAAAGCATTTATTCACTTGATAAATGCGTAGAAAAGTTGAAAAGTAGAACAGTGGAAAAGTAACGAACGACAGCAAAAACTCATACCAAACGTAGTAGAATTTAATATGTACCGGTATGTATACTTCTAACATGCTAAAATTAAGTGTGTTTTTTTAATTGCAAAATGTTATTTGAAGTGGTTTTAACACACTGAATTTAAAAAAAAGTAAACAAATGACCGCTTATCGCTTAATTGAAGGGAGGCTTAATTGCTGAAAAGTTGTAAGCAAATGAGTTAGTAAACCACGAACTCTAAGTTCGAGTTGCACTCCAAAATTTAGAGTTACTCATAGATTTTTATGCAATTTTTCAAGAATGAAGTCTCCAATGGTTAAATTTGTTGACAGCTAAAAGAAATGAAATAAAAAGAAACACAATTTCAGCACGTATAAAAGATACTTGAATTTTACTGCGTTTTTGTCGATTTTGTGTTATTGTTTACAATTTCTCAACTGTTAACTAGTCTACACTTTAATAAAAAGACAGCATTCATGATTTTACTTTTTATGAACTTTTTCAGCATTTATTATTACATTTGATTGCCAGTGTGAACCAACTTTTTAAGACGCAGCATATGGTAACACCTCAACGAGGTTTGTTGCGTTTATTTTTGAGCAAATATTAAAAACAGAAACAAGTTTTTCACACATGGAAAAATTTACTTGCGTTCCTACGATGGCAAAGTTAGACATAAGGTCAGTTTTTTATATAGTCAAACCCCCGCTGCCCAAAAAGAGGCATTAGGAATTGAGGCAACAATGTTTTGACCCTCAATTTTAAAAAAATACTTTTTTATTGACTAAGGACAGAAACGATAAATAGTATCAGAACGGATACTATATTAAACGTGATTTTATTTGGAAAATATAAAATGATAAACATAAACCAATAATAAAAAGATATTGAACAATTGACAAATATTTAAATCGGTTTTTTTTCCATTTTAAAATATTCAGGGCAGACAAAAATATATTGGATTGTGAATGGTGTTTTTCAGGAAAAGCGCTGCCTAATTTGATGTTAAGTAACACCTTTATTTCCAAGACTTTTTATCTGTTTAAGATTTAAAACTTAAGCATTTTTTTTTACTATGGGAGATAAATTCTGCATGTATTACTTTTTAAGGTGATTTCGTGTGGTTTTATGACATTGCGAGTCAGACTTGGGATTAGACAGACATTAAAGTCAAAGTTATCTGCCCAAAAAAGTTAGAATGTCCTAGAAATAAAAATTTATATGAAAAAATTGTCCTCCACTTTAATTCTAAAATACGTTTGCAAGATATTCACACGTCATCGTCTAAGAAGCAGAATCTTATTTTTGAAAGAGGATAGCTAAGGGCCCTTATCTGCTTTTACATACACATATATATATATATAATTTATTTTTTAAATTGATAAATTACTTAATGTTTTCCCTTCATATATATTATTGAAGATTTTCATTTTGTGCCATTTTCTTTCATTTATACATTTGTGCCATTTTTACCTTCCCTCCTCAATCTCCTCGTCAGAATAGTTCTAAAATCTATGAATTAATTTACGCATAAACGTGATGTCTGCATTTTACGGATTTCGTTTTTTATTTTTATTCATTATTTTTTCTGATATTTGAGGAGGATTTATTTGACAACATTAAATGTTTACGTACGCCATTAGTGTGATGTTTAATTTGTAATATATTTCAATCTGATTTTCTTATTATATTAAACACTGTTTGATTTTATGATTTTTTTCTTGCAAAACAAAATATACACGCTCTCAGATAAAATTAACGGATAAAATTGAAAACCTTTTGGGTAGCCAACCGCTTTAATATATTTCCAAAAATATATAGTGAGAAAACAGAATATTTTGTATATTCATAAATTTTTTATGCAGGTAGGAAGTTGAAATAGAACGTTTTTCGTTTTTAGACAATTTTCGTTTCGAATTAGCGGTTTCTCTTTTATAACTAAAAAAGAAGAATTTTTACAGGGGAATATTTTGCGTTACGTGTCAGCAAATCATTTGTTCTTTTAAAAAATAGACTTGGAAATAAAGCTCAGGGGTAGAGCATTCGACTACAGATTGAATGTTCTTCTGTTCAAGCTCCGAGATACCTCACCATGTTATTTGGATTTTTCTTATTAATGAGTTCAATTTACGATAAAAAGGAGATACCATTTAAAATCGCCGTAAATCATTTCTTCGTTTTCATATTTTAAAACTAAACATTAATCAGAAGTAATTTTTCAGGGCATTCATTGTGAAGCCCAAATATCAGCTGACGTGTAAATAAACACAGATGGAATTTGATGAACGACATTATCATTATCATTTTTTTTTTTTGCGAATTAGTCAACCGAGCAAATATTTTTTCGTAATGCATAATATTCACTTGAGGATTGATTCTATAATATATACTTACCCAATCTACATAAATTAAAATATCATGTTTAATATAATGTTATATATTGGCAGTTAAGATTTATTTTTATATAAACATGCCCCCTCTCTAACAACATTCTCCTAAAGAAAGGAAATTAAAGTATGAATTAATTAGGATAACTGAACAAAAGATTTACAAGAATGTAATTTATATGTGTGTGTGTGTGTGTGTGTGTGTGTGTGTGTGTGTGTGTGTGTGTGTGTGTGTGTGTGTGTGTGTGTGTGTGTGTGTGTGTGTGTGTAAAATGATTTAAGGAAAATATTTTATTTAAGTACCATTCATTCATACATGAAGTATTGCTGTTACATCTGGGCTGGTACATTCATCACTAGACTCTCCCTCAAACAGAGTCGGAAAATGTCTCAAATCTTATAGGTCACACACTATTAATCAAGCTGCGGCCCCTGTTTCATTGAGACAACGTTGAATCTCCGTGTCTATTTTACAGATATTTTTGTTGCATAATAGTACACCCGGATTATTGTCGAATTATCTGAGCCAGAAGATTATTCTTATCGTGTAGATTGAATTAGATTTGTGTTAAAGAGAACGATCCAATTCAAGATTGCAAATCAATGGTTAAATGACGTTTTAGGAAATTAACTTGACAAGATTCTATAAACAAGAAAGAATCTTAAATAAATAAAAACAAATATGTTTTAATAGAAAATAATGTTGGAACATAAACAAAATACGTGACGAAACTAGATAATTCGATTTATATCGTTAGTCACGTCGAGTTAATGACGTGACGTGATAGTTTAGAAATATACCTAATCAGTTAGTTAGGAGTTAGTCGGGAGTCTTGAGCGAACGAATTGGAACGAGTAGACGGGACAGGCAATTTCTTAGCTGATTTGGAATCGTCCAGCTATGGAAGCATTCAGCTGGGAAGACATTTTAATCCCTGAAAAAGGAATGGTATGCAACCTCAGCACAAAAGGCTGCAAGAGGAATGAATGTAATTGTGGAAAAACAATTTAGGGTAGAAAATGACTTGCATTTTCAGAAGCGCGTCTGAAACAATACAGTGATAGTTCCGACCAAAAAGTTATGTTCTTTCCTTGTCTGGGCAAGCAGACAATGGTGCTATTTGTGCCGTTTGTTGAATCATTGTTGAAGGTATCTATATTTGTTTATTATATGCATTAAACATGCACACGCACGCGCAACGAACATTACATAGACGATTATATAACATGTACACGGTTTGGTTTCCTCGTTTATACATATCTGTTTTATATACACATCACATATACACCCGCTCCATGTCATACAGAAGCCGCGACAATATTACAATTTAACGGAGAGTGCTCTGATCAACTCGTTACACGTTATCGACGTAGATGCATTCGACACACCCGTATAACGGCAAAACCCCACCACTTCATTGTAGATGGCCCTGGATGCAGGAAAGCCTTCCACTTTAAACAGCTTCTTCCCTCGGACTGTTAGACTTTCGAATTTTTCTGTGATACCTGCTTCACTGACTGTATTATCATGCAGTAGTTTAAATGTAATGTGAACAGACACCTTGCTCAGTTCTTTACATCAGTGGTCCCTAACCACTGTGACGCGGCGAAATCATTACTGGCATTCAACGAAGAGGTTATAGATCGAAGTTACTAATCGATGATAAACAGCTTCCATGTCTACTTAATAACTGATTGTCGACTAGCATATGTTCTGCTTCTTTGAGTCGTCTTACTTTCACCGTTCTTCTCTGTCTATAATTTTTACTTCGTATAATAATATTAGATGGTATCCCTTTTTCCTCTAGATATGGTCTGCCATACCTGACTTTTCAATCTCTCCACGTATTACGGCTTTTCAATGTTCTTCTAACCGTACTTTTAGTGAACGGTATTTCTCACCTGTCTATAGTTTTCCACATTTACATAGGATCTCATATACATATGATTCTTTTTTTTGGGGTAGAAGGGGCTTCACCTGCAAAAGCTGTTTTCGGAAATTTTAATCGCAGATAAATCGAGTTGTTTGCATTAATATATAGCAACTTACACATTATTACTTAGGTGATATTGATAATTAAATATCAAAAAGAAGGAATAAAATGTATAATGCATCGTTTGTTTAAAATTTTAGATATTTCAATTTTGCATAAGAATACACATTAGTAAGTATTGTTAAATATTTACTCAAATATTCATTTTTGTGATAGATGTGCCACAAAACTTTAAAGAGATCCGCCAAAATTTAAAGTGTACCGTTATGTAAAATACATGTGAACCACTGTTTTATATTTTTCTCTGTAGACAAAACAATAGTCCCTTTCGTCTTAATGGAAATACGCCATGTCGGAATAAATAAATAAAAGTAAAAAATATAAAAAATAAATTACATTTTGTAAATCTTTTGTTTGATTTTGTCTAATTAATTTATACTTTAATTTTCTTTTCTTTGGATATGAGAGAGGAGGTACGTATTTAATGTAGAAATTGATACAAAAAGACAAATACAGAAATAATTGTCGACGCCGAACAAGTAACAAACTCTAAACGCAGTTTAAATGAACAATTAAAAAGAAAAGCTTCAATTAAGCGTGACTTTTTTTCACTATTATCTTTCACATTCAAGTCTTTATCCCTTTCAATAATTGCTCCCTATTCGGCGGCCATTTTTTATTTGTTTTGTTTTCTTTTGTTTCCCCTATTATCGTGTAATCCGCCCCAAACAACAGCTGTCTTCTGACCGTTGCTCTATTATTGATGACCGCTCGATGGTCAGCCCTTTTACGCTGAGCCAAACAATTGCAACAATATTGTCCGCCATATTGTATTGACTGATCAAATATTAATATCAGCAAAGTGATTCAAACACTTGCAAACAGAATTTACAAGTTCAGTCTATTTACGAATACAGAGAAAATGCTGGTACTGTTTTATTAAGAGTCAAACATATTTTAAACAAAGATTATAAGAAAGTAATCCCTCGGGGTTGCATAGGGATATAAGGGATTAAATAAATCATGAATTTCATAGATTTATAGAGACTATGATGAGAATTGGGGGACTGAAAATAAATCTCATTTATAAAACTCACTATATCTGTCTGTCATGATTTCTAATTCTAAATTGCATCTCCTCTGGGAGGAAAAGTCGCATAGCCGAGCGAAGCGGATTAAATGATTGCATTTTTGTGGGTCGTTTTTTTATGGGTCTTTAGTCAGTAGAAATAGCTGCTAAGAGATCAAAATTGACAGAAATTGAAACTTGGCAGGCGTAAGTCGACTTAAAGTTTTCTTGCACGTATACGCATATATATATATATATATATATATATATATATATATATATATATATATATATATATATATATATATGACTTTCATACGCTAATGTTAGTTCACTTTTAGCTATTTTTTATCCAACTGACGATTACTCAATAGTAACGATTCAGGCTGAAGTATTATGAGTTTAGGTCTCGGTTTTTCTTTAAGTTGACGGCATCTAAGTAATATTTGTTTTAACTTTCAGATCACTACTATATATTGGATACAATATAATATGTAATAATCGATACACGATTAACTCTATTATAATATATACGAAATCTGAATAAATTAAAATGTCATATTTACGCATATTTACGACCCGGTCACACAGCCCCCTACTAGCTAATAAGTTGGTAGTAGATCAATAACACATATAACAATATATATATATATATATATATATATATATATAGTAGAAATGGTAATTAATAAAAACTGAAGAAAGTGCTCAATACTGTTGTAGAACAAATATGCGTTTTTTTATATAATAAAAAATAAAAACGTATATATATATAGTATAAAGCTGAATGTGTGTGTGTGAATAGAATGGAAATAGGCACAAACTCTAATAAAGACTTTTCATATCTATCTGCGTAAGTATACTTTGATAATTATGTTTCAGTTTGAAGAAATATGGTATAATAAAATTATGGGGTGTTTGTTCGCACCTGACCTCCATAGAATGGAAGTATGTCACAAAGTTTAACAAGTTTTTTTAATATAGATCCACAGAATATTGTGATAAGGGTTTCAGTGTGAACCGGTATGGTATAATAAATTATGGGGCTTATCTATTTCATTTTTACTTTCATCATATTTTGCTTTGGTTTTGATACCCCCAAATTCGAAGCTATCTCTTTACAAGCCTTGCTTTTCATAACCTATCATACTTTCATAAATCAGAGTCCATTTTTTGTAGGCTATTTTTTTAACCCAGTCAACGACGGGTACTTTTGCTAGTATATATATATAATATTATATAATTAAATTTTGTTTATATAAAATTGGATAAAATAATATCCTGCTCTTGTTATCAAACACTATCAACAACCTCGTTAAATTTATTGTTTTTTTTTTTTGTTTTGTTTTGTTTTTTTTTTTACTTTAGGATACCTTTTCTGATCTCATATTCTTATCAATATAATAACGATGCCACAATAATGGCGGATACCCACAATGTAACACTAAAAAGGAGTTATAAAATCGCTAAGATGACCGATAACATTCATGTTTTCATTCAAATAAATGACGATTGCTCGCATCTCACCTTCATAACTTGTCTCATAAAAATTATCTACAGAAAAAATTATGACATATATCCAATATTCAATTTAAACAGAATCAGAAATTTCATGTGTATATTGCAGTAGAAATTATCACATACTATCTTAATGCAGAATACGAAAAATAGATCAACAAATAAATATAACCTGCCAACGTCATGTTCGCGAAAAACAATTTGAATGACATCCTTTGGCTCAGTCGTCTCTCTCGAGATCAGATATAGAGAAATACATTTCCCACTCATTCATAGAAACGTAAAGACCTTTTATATCCCATGGCTCTGTTTCCATAAACGATCCTGAGAAAGCTACACTCGTAGAAATCTTACGAGACAAACGTGCGTCTCGGGCTCTATTGCTAGAAGGTATGTCATCATTATCGGAATCTTTCTTCACGGGAGATTTTGTTTTGTTACAGGGAATAGAGTTGAGTGTTATAAAATTCCCACTTCATAAAATCTATATTAAATCAAAGTTTATAAATAACTTCATCACAGTCGGTGTCCGACCCGCTATACCAGTAAAAGGTGTCTCCTTATCCTTAGGCAACGATTTAGCAGGTGATAAAGTAATATCAGAACCAATAGTTATGGATACAGAAGAATGAAGTTAAGAAAGTGACGAAGAAGATAAAAGCTTATATTCAATCTGTGTAGTCACTGGAGCTAAAGCAAAGAAACAAATTTTAGAAAACCTAAACACTTTAACACTTGCTACTTTGTTAAAATAAAACGAAGCATTCTCATCAGATGATCTAGGAAGAAAACTAATACTGTAAATACAAAATTAGATAGTACTACATTTCATATTAAAAATGACACAGGAAAATTACAAAATAAACTTGTTAGGGAACAAGAAAAAGATATCGAATTTTTCTTTCAATAAATAAGATACTTCCTTTAGAAGTAGCAAGAAAATTAGGAAGCGATTTTAAACGAGGAATGAAAATAATAACAAGATAGTGGTCCTAAAATTTTACACAAGAAATACACAACATAACTCATAATACCATTTAAAAATAAACAAAACATATGGTAAAATATTAAAACATTTTTACTGGCCGAAACTAAAACAAGATGTCATCGATTTTGTAACTCTTGCGATACTTGACAGGTGGTCGGAAAACCAAATGAAAAGTTTCCGTCTGCACATCTAAAAACTTATTCCAGCATTTGATGAGCCATTTAGTAGCGTGTTTGTTAATCGTGTTGGTCCGCTGCCAAAAGCAAAAGTATGTTACCAATACCTACTCACAATTGTGTGTATATCGACCCTTTTCCAGATGATATTTCTCTAAGAAATATCAAGATTAAAACTATCGTTAAGGCCTAAACAAATTTTTTTTACTTAGTTGGAATTCCATCAACCATTCAATCAGACCAAGGTTCAAAATTTATGTCTGGTCTATTCCAACAAATAATGGATGAAATATCTATCAAACATTACAAATTTAGTATTTACCACCCCGAATCACAGGGAGCTCTTGAATGGTTTCATCAAACAATAAAGTCCATAATAAAAAAATTCTGTTTCGAATATAAAAAAGATTGGGACAATTGAGTTCATTTTTTTTGGTTGCTATGAGAGAAGTCGTTAAGGATATTTTGGTTTTAGTCCGTATCAACTTGTTTTTGACCATACAGTGAGAGGTCCTTTTAAACTTCTAAAAGAAAAATGGTTAATTGAAAAAGTGATACACATCTCTTAGATTATGTATCAAATTTTAAGGAAAAAATTATACAATGCTTTCAAAATAGCGCAGGAAAATTTAACTCTTTAAATAAAGATTAAATTTGGATACGATATGACTGATAAACATCGTAGTTTTTTAGTCGGAGATAAAGTATTAGTATTTTGTCAATTCTAAATCATTCTTTAAAGGCAAGATATTTTGGACCATATGAAAAAATTGTTTACTTATAAAATATATTTACTGTATGCATTGATATAAAAATAACGCACATAAAATATTAAAAATAATGCATTGAATATGTTAATACCTGAATTTCTCATTCACAGAATAAAGAACAAAAAATGAACAATTAAAAAACCTTTGGAAAATGTTTCTATTTATGTTTTTCTTTATAGTTGACTTTCTCTTTTAAGAAGTACAAAAAAATTATGATGATGTATATTTCTATATTTGAGCAAAGTGTCTATGTTATGTATGTTTTCATATCCAAATGTTTTATCTAAACTCTTGTATACCAAGTTCTGGGATGAAAGTGTCGAGATCTATATTTCAGAACTTTGACTTTGAAAGAGGGTGACATGAGAGGACAGATTCCTCTTTAAAATATGAAGAAATTACAATTCCTTACAAAAATAAAATATCTATAATATAAAGCTGAATATGTGTGTATGTGTGTGTGTGTCTGGTCACG
Organism: Euprymna scolopes; assembly: GCF_053919585.1. NCBI lineage: Eukaryota > Metazoa > Mollusca > Cephalopoda > Sepiida > Sepiolidae > Euprymna > Euprymna scolopes. The sequence goes on from NC_136519.1 coordinate 69,776,499, forward strand.
AATAGGCTCCTATATGGTTGACTATTTTAAAAAAACTGATTACATATAATGATAGAAGATGTATCGAGACACAGGAATGGGTATGTTTGATCTGACAGAACGATGATTCATTAAAATTGTAGGGTCTGCGTTTGTGCCTGGTCCACAAGGTATGGAAATAAAAAGTTTAAAAATTAAAAAAAAACGTTCACAAGTGTTTTTGATATAGATGTACATAAGAATACTTTTATAAGTATGTTTTAACTTAAATAGGGATGGTATAATAAAATTGTGGGGTCTTCGTTCGCGTCTGGCCTAGAATGGAAATAGGCACAAGCAAAGACCTTTCATATCTATCTGCATAAGTATACTTTGATAATTATGTTTCAGTTTGAAGAAATATGGTATAATAAAATTATGGGGTGTTTTTGAACCCAGTCAACAACGGGTACTTTTGCTAGTAAGATATAAAATATAAAATAAATATCTATACATATATATCATAATATAAAATTAATATTTTCATATATAATAATATATAATATATTATGTAATATAAAATATATTTTATATTATATAATTAGATAAAACTTTTATTATTGAAATATATTACATTACAAGTAAAAACCAATAAAGATTTTAATGCGTTTTTGAAGAGCTCTAAAAATAGAATAGAAAAATGTTTTTGCGATAGCTCCAGAAAGTTCCAAGCCGTAATGTTCCAGTTTAAAATTCTAAAATATTCTAGCCACAATGACTAAGAATAGACGCTAATAGCGTCATACCTTCAGTTATCAAATCAGCTCTGAAAAGGGAACATTATTTTTGGGGCGACTCTTTTACTATATTTGACTTCAGCCAATTTTCCTGAAATAAAATCTGTCGTAATGAAATTCCTGAAACAAGCCAATAGCAAACACCCTCACAAAGAACAGGACTCTTGGTAAATATTAATTTTCTGATCTTATATTCTGACCAAAGTAGTATATTATTATTTCATAAACTTGGTTATTAATTGTACTGCGTAAAAGCTAGATTAACCTAAACTGGATTTATCTCCCGTGCAACCTTTTTCTTGTAAATATCTATTTTCACTGTTTATGTCTTCAATAAATTCTTAGACCTCTTTTTACTCCTTGTTTTAGTTTTTCAAAATATGCTGTGTGTCTTCCCCTGGACATTTTCTTGCAGTTTTCACTAACTAATTCCGGATGTTTATCAGACAAAGGTTCGGCTGACCTTTATTTAGTCTTTCTTTGTTTTGTATATATATATATATATATATATATATATATATATATATATATATATATATATATATATATATATATATACTTTGCTCGGGTCCTATGTACTGTTCATAACTTTATGTGCATAGGGAAGGAACTCACAGCCACACACACATACAAAGTGTATTTTATACATAAGTAGATATTTATAATAAAAAAATATAGTAAATTGTTTAGTAAAATAAATAATAATACATTAACGTTTTTAAGGTGCATGTCTATTATTATTATTATTATTATTATTATTTATTCACTTTGAGTAGTCAAACAGGCCATCATCAAAGATTTCTGGAGTCTGAGTAACAACAAGTCTCCGCAGATTTCCAGTACTCTCCGCCTCTTTCGACAACCTATGCAGATGAATTTGTATTATTGTAACAGCTGTTTATAATCGATTTCTCGTTGGAATTTGTTTATGTCCGAGTTGTGCCTATAGCGTATGTGTCTGTCTCCACATTCAAAGGTTTTCTAGCTGTTTTCGTTATGGTTATCTGTTGTATCTTATTAGCCATCCCTCAGATTCTAATCTCTCCCATTCTCCTTTCAAAGTATTCGGTATTCTTCCTAGAGCTCCTACTATTAGTGGTGTTATCTTGACGTTTTCATCTTCCATATTCCTTTGAGCTCTTTGGTCAGTTCAGCTTCTCCGTCTCCTTGATCTTTACTCTGTAGTCTGCAGGCTTTTTCCTTCCTGTTAACTAGTATTGTTATATAGGCAGGTGTATGAATACGTTCGATAATGACGTACATGTTTAATAGCTGGGTTTATTATTTTCTGTATATTCGTATACGTGTAAATGCGTGTATGCATATACAGTGTATCATTTAGTTGATCGTCTAGTGTTTATATTTTAAAATTTATGCAACAGTTATAACAGGAAACGATTGATGTGGAGGTATCGAAACAGTTGTAGACAACAGTTTTTAACAGATGTAAATAACACAACACACACCTGAATTATTTTTTAACATTTATTCTCATGATCTGGCCGGCATTTTCAGAGATTACACGTTCTTTACATCATGGTTGTCCGAAGTGACGCTGCTTCTCACGTCATCTTCAGTCGTCCGTTCTCTCTGATGTCCAGCTAACGACTGCCTAGAATCTCCCCAAATCTACATACATCACGTGTTTCTTTACGTCATATCATTATGTCTCTAAGACCAACCTGATGTAACCCAATCTAGTTATTTGTTTATACAAACCCAAAATAATGTTTACATCTATTTTTTATTTTCACATTCCTTTTGCGATATTATATGTCAATCATTTTTCATCCATTTTACTTGTTCATTCTTCTAATCATAATAATTCATCCAGCGACCCGCCGTCGCTCGAATCAACTAATAATAATAATAATAATAATAATAATAATAATAATAATAATAATAATAATAATAATAATAATGTTTGGACTACTGGCCCTGCTAGCCACAGTTAACACAGACACTACGCTATGATCATAGCCTAAAGATTCATAACATTGCAGTATTATATCCGGTCTTCTTGCTTGGATAGGCTTATCCGTTTGTATATCCATGTCTCATAGGATTTTGTGACTTTCATTTTAAAGTACTACTATCGGTTTGTGTCTGCACCATTTGTCAAGATTCAGTTGTCTGCATAATTCCCACTTGATTGTGTCTATTCTTATATTTGGGGTGGCTTATTATTATTATTATTATTATTATTATTATTATTATTATTATTATAGATTCACTGGTCATCATCAGTAATTACACATTGATAATGACAAGTGATATTCCCTGGAGTCTGGGTAGCAATAAGTCTACCCAAATTTCCACTTCCTTCAATCACCTTTTCACAAACTTTGCGTTATCGCATAAGCCGCTTACTATTGCTTTCTCACTAGCAGCGAACATTAGTCTTCATTGGAATTAAGGTGGCAATAAATCTCCCAAAAGTCACATTCTCTACGAGCTCATCCAGTGAAGGTTTGTGCTTTCTCTTTTTGGTTTTTCCATCCTCCTTGACCTCTCACGACTATTCGGTATGATACCAGTCGATTCCGACACTACATTTGGGGAGGGCGTAATTAACTAGTAGCAGTTTCCTTGTGATCGGGTAGCGTGTGTAGCTCATATGGCTTAATTTTCCTATTTGTGAGGCTTCTTTACAATTTCTACTGTTTTCAGCATTATTGTCTATTGTATGGCCTCAGTGTTTCCCTTGATCACAATTTCTCTTAGACATTTTTCCAAGTTCTTTTGGACTGTTCCTAGTGCTCCTAAAAGTATATTTATTTTCCTTGTGTTCCATATCTCTTTAATTCTCTGGAATTTGTTTCGTTTTTTGTCTCCTTGAACTTCACTCTGTGACAACTGGAACAGAAAAATCTATAGTTTGGCAGTTTTTCCTCTATGTTAATTATTATGATGTGCGATCTCTATGTTTGAATAAGTTTAATTTTGTGTACCCCCTTTTCCTTGAGGATTTTGTGGTTTTCCATTTTCCGGTAGTGTGTCCTATTTGTTTGTGCTTATACCAGTTGTCCGCATGTTTTAGTGCAATCGTTTGCAGAGTCTTCAGAGAAGACACTCCTGCGTAGTATCAAGTCGTCTAGAAGGACAATTGAAAAAAACTACGAATCCCCGATGTTTTAGGCGGCTTTCAGACCTCTGCTATTGTAGGCACCACCAACATCCTTAGGAAAACCCTTGATCTTTGAAGCTCCTAGTTTGGAGCCGAAATTGGGGGAAATCCTCTGAAAATGAATCCCATCCCTTTCCAGAGAGACGTTGATAAATCAGAATTATTATTATTCTCTCGGCGTAATAGAGTTGACACACTGATTCTCGTCAAATCATCGAAGTTAAGCAAGGTTGAGCCTGGTTAGTGCCAAATGAGTGACTATTTGTAAATTCTAGGCGCTGTATGTGCTCTCCGCTTATCTTGGCATTTATTTCCAGTTGTCTTGGACGTGCACTTTACTTGCCACTTGTATTTAACAATGTCGACTGAGGAGAGGTGGGGTTGGAGATTGCGCACCTCTTGCCAAAATAATTTCACGCACAGTCACCCTTTCGTTGGTATCTGTCAAAGATTGAAGGAGCCTTCTTCTTATTATTATTATTATTATTATTTTTTTTTTTTTTTTTATATATATATATATATATATATATATATATATATATATATATATATATTACAACGATAGCGTGTGTGTTCTTTTGTGTGTCATGCTTCCCGGCAAATTTCATTGGTTAGGATTTAAGAACCCACATTAATATATAGATTATACTAAATGTGAGTTAATGGCTATGGTGTGTGTTTAATGAGATCCCAGGCATAATCTCCTCTTTCTTTTCGAGTAGGGATGATGATAGCCTGACGTGTTTACTTCCGGTGATGACGTCGTTATCTTCTGTTTAAAACGATGCATATAATATATTTATGATGTACTACATTGACAAAAGATGTCATATTCCAAAAATCACATGGATGTAATGCTGATTCCAAAAAATCAGGTAAATGGATCAGCGCACGCTAGGGGCTTATTTGTAACTTTTCAAAAATCACGTAAATATATCAAGTAATCCTGAGTTCATATTTTCGTTCTTAATGTCCTCATGGCAGTAATTGCATAAACTCTTCTTAAGGGAGTTGGGAGGATTAACGTCACTGGAATGCTGAGACTTATACTACACTCAGAAATACATGTTGAAGTAATGGTTGCCTTATCCCTAATGTGTTATTATTTGTTATGTATTAATTTCGAAAAGCTGCTGAAACAGTTTAAGATTTAAACATTACTTTATTTCAAGTATATTTTTAACAGTATCGTGGAGGATATGAAGTCAGCCCCGGAAATGGCTGAAACCGTTTACGATTTAAGCATTACTTTATTTCATGAATATTTCTAACAGTAAGGTGGAGGATATGAAATCCGTCCTGGAAATGACTGAAATTTTTTACGCATTAAATATGACATTTACATTATTTGATGTATATTTTTAACAGTGGGGTGGGGGATATAAAGTAAGTCCCGGAAATAGCTACAAGCATTTTCGTTTTAGACATTATATTATTTCATGCATATTTTAACAGTGGGGTGGGGTGGGGGATATAAAGTCAGTCCCAGAAATGGCTGAAATAGTTTACGATTTAAACATTACTTTTTTATACATTTCATGTATATTTTAAACAATGTGGTGGCGGACATGAAGTCAGTCCCGGGATTGGATGAGATAAGCGCAAATATAGTCTAGCAGAATACCCAGCGTCGCCCAGGATTGAATGAGATAGGTGGAAAACATATAGTAGCAGAATAACCAGCGTCGCATGGGATCGACTGAGATAGGTGGAAGATATATACTAGCAGAATACGCGGCGTCACCCGGGATTGGATAAGATAGGCGGAACATATATACTATGAGAATACCCGGAATTGCGTTATGTGTTTGTAATAAAATAATCAGTCCAGGTAATATATCAAAGTTATTATTTTAGTGAGGGAGGCGAGATTTTTGGTTAAAATTATAGAAAAATGATTGTCGAAATTAGTAACATATCCAAGAATTATGAAAAATGATAAAATGTGAGTTGATTGGTGTGTTTATAATGAAATAATCAAGCAACCAGGCAATATATCAAGGTTATTATTTTCGTAAGAGAGGGCGATAATTTGGGTTAAAATGAAAAATAATTGTTGAAATTAGTAACATATCCAAGAATTATGAAAAATTAAAAAATGTGTTTACAATTTAATAATCAGTCCAGACAATATATACCAGTAATTATTTTCGTTAGATTGGGCAATAATGTGGGTCAAATTTATGCAAAATGATTGTTGAAATTAGTAAGATATACAAGAATTATGAAAAATAATGAATATGGGTTAATCGATTAGTGTGTTTGTAATGTAATAATCAGCCTAGACAATATATCAAATTAATTATTTTTATAAGGGGAGAGCGATAATGTTGGTCTAAAAATATTGTCGATAATGTTGGTGAAAAAGATTGTCGAAATTTATAATATATCCAAGAATTATGAAATGTGACGAAATGTGAGTTAATTGATCGGTGTGTTTGTAATGAAATAATCAGCCCAGACAATATGTCGAAGTAATTATATTAGTAAAAGAGATGGCGATAATTTTTGTTTAAATAATAAACAATGATTGTCGAAATTAGTAACATATCCAATATTCATAAAAAATGATGGAATGTGAGTTAATTGATTGTTGAGTTTGTAATGAAATAATCAGCCTAGATAATATATCAAAGTTGATATTTTCGTAAGGAGGAGCGATAATGTGGGTTAAAAATATAAAAAATGATTTTCGAAATCAGTAACATATCCAATAATTATGAAAACTGATGAAATGTGAGTTACTTGATTGGTGTGTTTGTAATAAAATAATCAGCATAGACAATATATCAAAGTTATTATTTTAGTAGGGAGGGGCGATAATGTGGGTCAAATTATGAAAAATGATTATCGAAATTAATAACATATCCAAGAATTGCTAAAAAATGATGGAATGCGAGTTAATTGATTGGTGTGTTTGCAATGAAATAATCAGCCCAGGCAATATATCAAAGTTTTTATTTTAGTAAGTGGGGGCGCGATACAGTTTTAACAAAAGGGCTAGAATAATATGATGGCGTTTTCATTCATGCTGAATGCCCACACAATGCTCAGCGTGTGTTTTTTCACGTGAAAATATTTAATAAATATTTTTAAATAATATTTATATATTTAATAAATAAAATTATAATAATAAAAAATACATCTCCAAAGCAAAAAAAAGAAAACGGACCTTACAGCCCTATCGTAACAATTAAATACAACAGAATCGCTAATTAAAAATAAATTTAAAAACAATGGATCATATATATATATATATATATATATATATAGAGAGAGAGAGAGAGAGAGAGAAAGAGAGAGAGAGAATTCTTACAAAAATGAAACTGCGTATATCTGCGTATTGTAATATGGCGAATTTTTATTCTTGACACAAGTTTGTTTGATTCTTTTATACCTCAAACAAGGCATATTGCAACAGAACGTAAGAGGCTACTATTTAGGATTATATCTAACAGGGAGCTATGGGGAGTTGAGCAATGATATGTTTGTTTATAATTTATTTAATCTTCAGTAAATTTATACAGTCGGGGTAGCAGGAAATAAGTAGACATTTTTTAAAGTATTGCAGTCCGATGGAAGAAACTATTAGAGTAGAAGGCTTTCCAATATCAAAGGAGTTCACAGTAAAGAGGTGGGATTTTGCTGATTGTGTAGGTAGTCGGGTATATGGACATCGAAGGGGCAAAAGGTGTATACATTGCCATTTCTTAAACAGTTTTCAACTCTATATAACGTAATTAATATTCCACATGTGTATAGTTTCATACAATGATTCGTTATGATTTCAATAACTGTCTTCTCATTTAATCGTTTCCAATTACTATTATATTTTCATTTTGAAAAACCTTAAACTGATGACATACCGTAAAGCAATTGCAGTGAATGAAAATTAATTCAAAGGGAGGTAACCTCAAATAACGCGGAACAACTACTCCAATTATCAAGTTAACCATGCTCTGGCCACGTGCGCTATTTGTTTATTTAGACGTGATTTCTCTCAATTGGGACATGATTTGGCCAAAGGAAATGAATTAGTGTTTAATTGCATTATTATTTCTCACAGAATATGTGTCACCAGTGCATTGCATTGCAGTTAGTGTATAGCGGATGACAGGTGTCCGAGGAAGAAACAACAATTACTCTTAATTGTTTAACAATCGTGAAAGAAGCAATTATATATATATAAACATTTATATGCATATATGTATTATGTATATATATATATATATATATATATATTATGTGTGTAGGTGTGTAATGTGTGTAGTCACACATTATAATGTTTAGCATTAAACGCTGTATTAATAACGTGCATATGCATATATAGTCATCCACAGACAAACTGTTTCGCTGTATCAATGTTCTTCAGTACCATTAATATCCATCCTATACCAAGAGTTGAACCCGAATCTATCTAGTTAATATACAGTAAATTATAACTTCATTGTTTTTCTATAGAAATCGATAGCTAATTTACATTACTCCGTTTGTTTATTTATAAATAATTTTTAATTATGCTAAATAGTAGCAGCCATATAATTAACGATTGTGCTCAAGAAATAAGGCTGATAATAGTCACTTACACAAGGCTATATCGCAGCTCTTTAGTGTGGCTGTATATAAAAACAGAAAACAAAATAGAGGTTATTCATTATTCCATAGAGTTCCGAAAGTCTACACTTTTCTCATCAGATAAAGTATATAGTGATGTAGAATTTCTGGAAATATATAAAAATTAAAAATTAGAAATTGATAGATTTGAAAAAATTACAGACAAGGCTCATACGTTTTGCTACATGTAACGAGATTTGAAACCCGGGTTTCAATGATTAGTAACTGGTGATCTGGTTACCGAGCTATCAAATCTAGTGAAGTGGAAGAAATTATATTGCATGTGTATGGAACTATTCATTTTTTATTTTTGCATTTTCATGATACTGAAAGCCGGAACCACTTTTTTTTAGAAAAGTATTACTTGTACTCAAAATAAAATACCCGGCGTCCTAATCAGAGTGTTCTATTAAATTTGGAACGTATATATATATATATATATATATATATATATATATATATATATATATATATATATATATATATATATATGGAAAATATGATAATTCAATTATATTTCCCCCCTTTATTTATATGGATCCTTTCTTTTAGTTACATGTAACGACAGAGCATATACAAGTAAATGACAAAAAGTCTATATTCCGAATTTCAAGGTGCTATTTATATTACTTCTTATTTCTTTCAGCATGTTAAAATGTTCAATTCTTGACAGCACCTGTTTCGTAGCGCAGAAATAATCATATAATTATTATGCCAAATCAAAGATGGCATAAATATCAAAAAACACAATTGAAACATTTCGGATGGATGTAATCATGCGCATATTTTCTCTTTTTACAGTTAATGAGATCATATTTTTCTGATGAGTCAATGTGGAAACTACTTAAAAAAACGATAATAATTATATGATTGTGTTAACGCTACGAAACAGGCGTTGTCAGGAATTGAATATTTTAACGGTAAGATCAATATATCTTGGAATTTGGAATATTAATATTTTGTCATTTATGTATGTGTTTATATATATATATATATATATATATATATATATATATATATATATATAAAAGATTTCAATAATTGTGATGGATCATTATTATAGACAAAAAATTAAAATAACACACATGTTCAAGCAATGGAACACTATACCTTATAAAAACTATCTAAACCGAAAAGTTTTCCAAGAAAAAGAAATCATTTTTTTTAGAAATAAAAGAAAAATTTATTTAACAAGCTTCGTTTATTTTGATACTTTGAAAAAAAATTTAAATATGAAACAATAAAAAAGTGTAAGTATAAGGTGTAATTATGAATCGCCTATATATATATATATATATATATATATATATATGTGTGTGTGTGTGTGTTATTTTCTTTAAATTATATATATGTGTGTGTGTATGTTATTTTCTTTAAAATCAACAATCCTTTAAAAATTACACATACACACACACACACACACACACATATATATATATATATATATATATATATATATAGTAATTTATAAAATATATATGGCGATTAAGCTACACTGAATATTCGGCGTTTCATCCACTCTAGGATTCTTCAGGCTTATGCGCGAATTCTGTGGTTGTTTATCGTTTTATACGGTCCTCTTCTATTAAGGATTTAGTTAGCCTATCAGCTTTCTAGTATTCACCACGCCCCTTCCTATCAGCCAATAGGCATGCATTTTATCGGACAAAGGATCTGTTTTAAAACTAGGTTAGTGTTCTATTTTGTTAGTTTATATATAAATATATATGTGTGTGTGCATACATATATGCATATATATACATATATATATATATATATATATACTTATATGTGTGATCGTTTATGTATACTCATGTTTATTTAATTTATTAATTTAAAACTACCAAAAACAATAGAAAATAAACAAATAAATAAATTAAATAAACATGAATATACATAATCTGCCAGTTTTTTTAGACCTTGTCAATTACGACCAAATCCGGACGATTATGTTCCAATTGCTTGGTCGTTTTGACACTTTTGTCCCACCATACCTCTACCTTGCCATTCTCACTTGTTCTCACTTCATCAGGCACCTCATCAAACCATTTTCGAGCACACTTCATACCAACTGTCTTACACACCTCCCAATATATTCGGAGTCCCATGCGATCGTGTCTTTTGCGGTACTCTCTCTGGGCCAGTCCACTACACCCTGCTGCAAGGTGCGCAATTGACTTGGAGGTTTTACCACAAATCCGGCATTCTGCAGCAACTTCCTCTCCTAGAACCACTTTTTTGAACAATCGTGTTCCTAATGCCTGCTCTTGTACTGAACAAACAAAAGCTTCAGTACTCTTAGCCAGATACCCAGCTCTAAGCCATTGCCATGATCTTTCATCAGCCACTTCTGCTATATCCTAGAAGAACCTTCCATGCATTTTCTTCCTAGCCAGTTCCTCTGTCCTTTCTCTATCCATACGTTTCACATAATCAGCCTTGGTCTCACATACCTTCATTTCATTGGCCACAACCTTAAGCATCCACTCCTTACTTCTAACCACATGCTCCTTCAACGACATCTCCTCGGTTCTAACACAATCTTTTACACTTTTCAATCCTCTCCCACCATCTTTCCTCTTTTGATACAGCCTTGCTACGCTACTTCGAATGTGAAATATACCAAACATTGCTAAAACTTTTCTTCTTTTTATATCCATGGCATGCAAATCATTGTCAGACCATTCTAAAATTCCTGCACTGTATCCCAAAACACTGACTGCCCATGCATTTACTGCTTTCATTAGGTTTCCTCCATACAGTTTCGACTTTGCAATTAGTTTCACTCTTTTAAGATACTCCTTCCTGACGTTTTTCTTCATCTCTATGTTCATGATGCCTACACCCTCCAGCATTCCCAAATACTTATATCCTGTATTTTCTATTACTTTCATGATTTATCCATTTGGCAGAACTCTTCCATTCGAATGAACCTTTACTCCTCTTTTCATCACCAGCACTGCACATTTACTAATCCCAAACTCCATCCCAATGTCTTCTGAGTATGTTCCTACAAGTTCTACCAGTCTCTCCATTTCCTTTTCATTTCTACCGAATATTTTCAAATCATCCATAAACAGTAGATGGTTGAGATGTCTGTCACCAGATCCAAAGTTATACCCCAGTTTTTCTCTCTTTAAGAGGATGCTCAGTGGCATCATTATCATTACAAAAAGAAGTGGCGATAACGAATCTCCTTGAAATATCCCATGTTTAATGCCAACATGCCCCATCTCCTCTCTGTTTGCTGTCAGCACCGTTTTCCATTGGGCCATACTTGTCTCCAAAAGCCCTAGCACATTCTCAGGAACCTTCATCATCAATAGTGTTTCACGTATCCATGAATGAGGAACCATGTCATAAGCCTTTCTGTAATCGATCCATGCTACACTCAGATTCCTCTTCTTCTTCGTATCCTGCATTATTGCTTTATCAATTAGTAGTTGCTCTTTAATACCTCTCGAGCCTTTCCGGCACCTCTTTTGCTCGTCAGGAAAAACACTATTACTCTCTAGATGTTCATAAATTTTCTCCGCAAATATCCCAGTCAACAGTTTCCGCATTACTGGCCGACATGTAATTGGTCTATAATTATTGGCATCTGTTCCTTTTGCAGGATCTTTCCTAATCAGTGTTGTTCTTTCCTTCACAAGCCAATCAGGGACATCTCCCGACTCTACAATCCTTTGCAGAGCAGCAGCTATAGGTGGATAAAGGCATGAAAACTGTTTAAAGCAGAAGCCCATCCCTCCATCTGGACCAGGTGCCTTTCAGTTTGCCATCCTTCATATGCCAATCTTAACGTCATCGTTGGTTATCTCAACGTTCTTCATCTGCTGCATTTCTGATAGCCTTTCTCTGACCTCTCCCAACCAGCCTTCTCATTATATCGCCCTTCGACAGACCAAATCCCACTCCAGAACTTCCTTGCATCTTTTGCATTTGGAGTGTTATTATTTCCCGCCTGTTTACTACCATTTAATTCTTTATTCAGCTGAGACTGATTGTTCTGGAAAAGGTTGTTCTACCGAAATGTAATACTTTTTCCAACAAAGTTCCTAATTTTCATGCCACCAGTGTGGACCTTCTCTTTCAATATTGTTAGAACGTTCATCGGTCCCTTTTCCAGCAATCTATACCTCCTTTCAAGCTCGTCCTTGGCTTTCTGTCCTAGTTTTACTCCTTTTCTTATTTTTTCGATTCTACCAATGTCTTTCCGCCAACGGTTAATACTTTCTTCAAGCCGCTTCTGCCAGTGTGGCCTTCTATCCTTGATTTCTCCCTTTTTCTCCTGTAATAAGCCAAGACGATTCGCAATAATGTATGACGCTGCATACAGAAGCCTTTTAAGTTCCGTAATCGATATGTTCTTTCTTATGATGTTGTGAATTACTCATTGAATTATTTTTACCTCGTTTTCACCTTCCGCCTATCACTACTCTTCATACTTGGAATATCTATGATATCGTCTCTAAGAAGAACCTCTCTTAACTTCTGAAGTACTTCTTTTTCTACAGAATCAAAGTTCGAACTTCATCACCACTTCTCCATACATCTGCTCCTTTCACTGGCTCCATTGTCTCAGAGTCAATGATCTCATCTGCCTTAGATCCTTAGATAAACTCTTTCTTATTACTTCCCTAACCATAGGATTCCATACCTCCTCAGTTGTCTGCCTCCCATCATCGCTTACATTTCCCTCTCTCAGTCTTTCATCAGAGCTAGTTTCACCAATTTTACTTTCGTTATTCATTTCATTCCTAACCATCCATTCAATCTCTTCTCTTGCAATCACTAAAAGTAGGTTGTTATTTTTAATTTGTTTTAACTGGGATACTAAACTCGCGACACTTCTAGCTCCTCCTCCTCCTCCTCCTCCTCTCGATTCCCATTCTTCCTTCACTTTTCGGATATATCCCACAGTACTCTTCTTTCCTCGCCCGTTCACGTTTCATCCCCCCATTTCCTGTTTCAACTCCTTCGTGTCTTGGGACCCTCTCTGTCAATTCTCACTCACCCTATATCCAGCCACATCCTCAGAATTTCGAACAGTTGTATGATGACGACAGGACCCACCCTGTTGACCAGTGGGACACCTATCTGACGTGAGACCATCACAAGATGTTCTAGCCTCATTCACGTCGTTATTTTCAATATTTTGATTTGACATTCTCCCATAAATGGGGTTAGTGAATTTAAGGTTACACCACCACCGATAGTTTTATCGAGACATTATCTTTAGGAGGGTTCCCCACCAAGGTCAAAGATCCCCTCCCGAACTTTTTCCTCCATCACCACTACTATTCCCATTAGCACCACCAACAACAATAGAAATAAAATCTATAATGATAATGGCAACATTATATCGGTAGCAATAATATTAACAGCAGAAACAGCAATGACAGCAAAAAACAACACCTACCATTACAGCTACAGTAATAATAAAAACATACCCCCACTACTACTTCCCCCCTCCTCTCTGCTATTTTTTTAAACTTCGTCGCTGATGTTGCTGACGACCGGAAAAATGTACACAAAGACAGAAACATAAAACATCCGAACATGTGTAAGACAATTCCTTGTTTAACCATGACTTTCACGTTCAAATTAAAATTTCGGTTAGAAACGCTTATTTGTTGCGCTTGCTATTTTTTTAACTCCGCCGCTGATGTCGCTTTTCGCCCCGAAAAAATGTACACAAAGACAGAAACATAAGACATCCGAGCATGTGTAAGACAATTCCTTGTTTAACCATGAATTTCAAGTTCAAATTAAAATTTCGGTTGGACACGCTTATTTGTTTCGTTTGCTATTTTTGAAACTGTCGCTTTTTGGCCGGAAAAAATGTACACAAAGACAGAAACATAAAACATAAAACATAATAATAATAATAATAATAATAATAATAATAATAATAATAATAATAATAATAATAATAATGACTACAGGAGACGGCATAACAATATTGCGAGAAAAGTCTATTCAGATATATGCAAGGAAAGGGGGTTGGAATAATAATAATAATAATAATAATAATAATAATAATAATAATAATAATATTAATAATAATAATAATATTAATAATAATAATAATAATAATAATAATAATAATTATTATTATTATTATTATTATTATTATTATTATTATTATTATTATTATTATAAAATATAGTAATATACGGAGCTTGGCAAACAGAAATATCAATAATTAAGAAAGTAATTATAAGACTATAATGAATTGGAATCGATGAGATGATTGAGATTCTACAGCGAACGGCAACTATAAATGCAGCTGCAATCATAAAGAAAATCCTTGAATGCAGCAACCAATTCACGCAAACTTTTAACACTAACCAGCCACAAGGAAACGGCAACCGAAATTAAACAACCCAACTGAAACTGCAAATAAATAAATTAATAAACGAATAAAGGGTAAGACATGAACTAGATTTTTAAAATATATAAAAAAATGTATCACTCCCGGCTGATACGATACAAAATAGCCGTGAAGGGTTAAGGAGGATGAAATGGCCGCGTAGAGAGCACTAAACCAGGCACTGAAAGCGGGGGAAAAAAGATTGGGATATTGAGAGGGGCTTTTTGACACCAAAACTCTAGTTTAGACCAGAAACAAGTCTTTAAATGTATAACTACATTATGTTTGTTTAAACATAATTATTTATTACAATAAATACTAAACAGAGCTATTTAGTTTTAATAAATAGTTATATATAGTTGTATTTATTATTGAGCGTTATTACGTAAACGCAGTATATATTATGTAGATATTATATAGAAAATAGCAAGGAAAATGATAAGTAGGTGGCTCAACTGTTTGTCATAGATAAAATTGTTTGGTTGAGATATTTGTGTGAAATTGATCCAGCGTCTTTATGTCGATTTGACAACCATTGCAAGGCAACACGAACGCCGCCTCTATGCATATTTTTCAAAACCGAAAAGAAGCCCGAAATCACGCAAACACTGACTTATCGTCACTGTTTGTACGTATTTAATTCTAATGAGGGTCCCTTGTCGGTTATTCGCCTTCAGGGGTGGTAGGAGATCTGGTGGACGTGACGGGAAGGTGGGCGGCCGAGTAAAGGTGTAAAGAAGAGGTGCGTACGGACCAATGTTGAGGCTGTCGAGATTCCAGTGACAAGGTTTTTGGTGGGAGAGTGACAAGATAAAACTGGGGTAGACTGGATCAGTCCCGTGAGAGTTGGCGGGATCTGCAGAATGACCGCCTAGGAGAGAGAAGCTGGTGTAAGTTCATTCTGGGTGTCGACGTTTCTAAGAAGAAAGACGAAAATGGACTAATATAATAGGATGCTTGCGGACTAGCACTAGTAAGGGACGGAATTGGGAAGATAACGAGGTGGCAAAGTAAACAGATGAATTAGTAATGATAGATAGATAGATAGATAGATAGATAGATGGATAGATAGATAGATAGATAGATAGACTAGAATGGGTAGTTGAATAGAAATTATGACAAAAATTTTAACTTAAAGATTTTCAATGAATGTGATAGGGAACATGTTTTAATAAACAAAATTATGTTCCTCAGTGGGGAAAAATCAAAGAATAAACTGATTGTAAAAAAATTAAAAAATGTGGAAACACAAAGTATGCTGAAACAAAGTATGCTTGGACAAGGTATGCTACGAAAACATACGCTAAAACAAATCATAATAAAACAAAATAAGCTAGAACAATGTATGTCGAGACAAAATATACTGAGACAAAATATAAGTCAAAGCATGTTGAGGCAACAATGCTGAGAAAATGTATGCTGGGGCAACATGCATGTTTGACATCAAATCTGGTTTTAATACAAGTACAAACAATGCAAGCGGTTCTTACATATGCCAGAATCATGTATTGTAAATGTTAATTTACATAACGTGTTTAAAATATGCTGAGACAAGCATTTGTATCAGCATACATTGTCCCAGCATATTTTGTCTCAGCATACGTTGTCCCAGCATATTTTGTATCGGTATACTTTGTCTTTGTCAGCATAAGTTGTATTAACATACTATGCCCATAGTAAGCCATAGCATGTTGATACAACTTATGCTGATACATAATATACTAAAACAAAGTATGCTGAAACAGTCTGCTGAAGTAACGTATACTAAGGAAAAGTATACCGAGACAAAAAAAAGTACGCTGGGACAACGTACGCAGGGACAATCTATGCAGGGGAAATGTATGCTGAGACAACAAACGCTGGACCAACGTATGTTTAGACAACGTATGTTGAGACAAAACGCTGGAACAACGTATGCTTGGATAATGTATGCTTAGTAGCTTGTGATTGCATTTTTGAGTGTCTCCTGATGATTAACCTTCAACCTTTATAAGAATTCAAATAATACGAAGCAAAAAGAACATTATATTTAATAATAATGTTTCACATTCGAGGACAATGATAAATGAGATAAATACATTGACAGTTGAAGACAACAATTCTTTCCCCTCTTTCAGAAATATCACTAATAAACTTTGATGACCAATATATAAAGCACAATAAGAAAACGAAACCGAAAAGAATGTAATGGAAAAAAAGAAAGAAAAAGTAGTTAAAGACATGAAGTATTTCCGATTTTTATTGAGATAAGTTTATAATTTGCTTTATTTTTGATTCAGACTACTATTCTCACCTTGTATGTTCTTATCATGACATTTCGGGCGACTAAACTTCTGGCCTTCTTAAGTTGCGTCCTGTGAAACTCGGGAATCTATATTAACTTTCGAACTGAACCTTTATTTAGTCAACATGGTTATATAGCGCAACGGTTATAGATGCTAAGTACAATCAGTTCAAAATGAAAATTCTCTCAAAGTTGGAAGCACTATTCATTAAAAACGAGACATAGAATAAAATAAAAATAACTTATTTAAGACTTCTTCATGGGCATGGTTGATGTAATGAGAACAATCTACCTCTATGGATTAAATACAAATTTACTTTCAGATTCTGCATAGATTACGGTGTTGGACATGATGTACCGAAACTAGATCGGAGGTTACAATGGTCGAAACGTTGTGAAAATAACTCTCAATATGCGAATAATAGTCCAAAAAAATCCACAACATACAGAGAGAAACTTGGTGACATTCGCACATGATGGGTTCAGCAGTAGCAAAGAATGTGATGGGCAGCCAGTCCCGAGACTAGCAGCAAACATCGTAGACCCGTGAACAGCAGGTTCGACATCGACTTTGATGGTGTACAATCACGACTTCAGCTGTCCTCCCGGGCGTCTTCGCCAACCTTGGAGTGGTTTGGGGGTATTGCTTAGTTGTAACGCACAGCGTAGCTGAACCAACAAAGTTTCCTCTTTAAAACCTAGAAAGAATTAACAAAATAAAAATCATAAAAATTGAAAAAAGAAAATAAAGTCAATGGGAGACAGAATGAATGAATGAAGAAAATTAGAAAAGAGAAAACTCAAAGAAAGAAAGATTGAACGAAAAACTAAAAGTTGCAAAATGCGCAAATAAAATAAACAATTTAAAAAATATATAAAGAAATTCTTATAAAAAAGAAAAATATTTAAGAAAGAAAAATTAAATAACCAAGTAAAGAAATAAAATCTATCGATGGTAGAAAAATCATCCAAAATTCGAGTAAAAAAAAACAATAAATTTATAAAACAAACAGCAAGACAATAAATGAATATAAACACAAAACTATAATGGCCGATAAATAATTTAAAAAAATGTAAAAGATGACGACATTAGACGAGGAGGGCAAAACAGGTCCTTAGAAAATGTCGTCCCTTAAATTGTCATTTCTCCCTTAACGAAATGGCGCATCTGTTGTAATCGGAAAGCACTCTACACATATACTCCGTTGACAGAAATGGTGGCTTAAATTCGTTATGGAGAGAGAGCTCAGCTAATAACAGGAGAGGGGCAAACGGTTGGTCGCAAAAAAAAGTGAACTCGAAACGTCTGTGACGAAATTAACCCGTAAGAGTGCAAGGGAAACACGATAAAATAAACAACTAAACAAAAAATACACTTGTAAATGAAAAAAAAACAGACAACGGCACTCTGAAAGCGCAGACTTCCGCCACGAGCCAAACAATACTATCCCAAGCGAACATTGGATTTAAATTCGTTATAGATGGTTAATAATAAGTTAATAAGAAATTTGTCTCCATTTAGTATAAAGAGACTTTAAGGATGCATGCGCAGGGATCTAATTATGAAGCAATGGTTGCGCAATCATCAACCATCGAAACACATGATAAAGTCAGAGAATAACAAAGTACTTTATTTTCTTGGACGTTGAAAATCATGCGTTCGAAAAAATTAACCAATACCCGTTCGCCTGTTATAATCCCGAAGTATTAGCGTGTCACTTGTAATTAAATGCTAGCCAGCTACTTTTTTACTTTTATTTATATTAATATCAAAGTGATATATCGTTTAAACGGATACGTGTGTTAATCTCTTCCTTCCTCCCTCTCTCTCTCTCTCTCTCTCTCTCTCTCTCTCTTTGTATGTATATATATATATATGCAAAACATCGTTAATTCAATGCCCGCACAGCAGCAACCAAATACCGTAGTGGTGTGAAGCTTTGACTGTCGTTTGGGCTGTCGGGTTTAGTTGCCTGTCTAGCTGCACTGATGAGCTGTGGTACAGCGAAACAGTACTGTATGTGGATGACTATAATATAAAAACGGAAATTAATACATTATTTTGCGAGTGCTGAAAAGGCGCATTAAATTTTAGCGTCGTCGGATCTACTTGCTAATATGTTAGTTCTAATATGTATGAACCCCTTTTATGGAAAGAAACAAATCAACTGCCACCATTACATCCTGTTTAGTTCCTTGAGATGGCGCAGAGACATTTCAGCCATTATTCTAGACGGGAAAGAGAAAATAAGGCAACATATCCAAATCTCAGGGAGACGAGATTCGTTTATTGTTGGTGATTAGAGAGACAATAATGATGGTGAAGGTTCTGGCGGAGTAAGAATAAGGCGAGTGGGATGTTGATCGTGCCATCGTGGAAGTGACCATTGGACGGTTTGGTAATTGTGTTAGAGGTCTTAAAGAATTA
Source organism: Euprymna scolopes (assembly GCF_053919585.1). Lineage (NCBI taxonomy): Eukaryota > Metazoa > Mollusca > Cephalopoda > Sepiida > Sepiolidae > Euprymna > Euprymna scolopes. The sequence goes on from NC_136519.1 coordinate 69,796,083, forward strand.
AGTTAGTTCTTGAGAGAACTAAGTAGAATTGACAATTAGCAAAAAAGAGCAACGATGAAGAGAAATTGAAAATATAATGTTGACAAATTGTCTCGTATTTAAATTTAGTAGATAAAGTAAAGTCAACCCTTTTCTCCAATTTTTATGGATATTTTTCTTCTTTTATATGATTTTATAACTAATAATTGATTTTTCATCGATATCTTTCTTTTTTATATGATTTTATAACTAATAATTGATTTTTCATCGATATCTTTCTTTTTTATATGATTTTATAATCTATAATTGATTTTCATCGATCTCTATTTTGTATGATTTTATAATCAATAGTTGTTGCAGCATGTTGTTAAGAAGAATAAAATGTAATTCGATTTCATTCTTTCAAGAAAAATTTGATCAGAATCGAAATTATTTTAAAATGAAAAGGGAGCATATTTCTGTATTCGTCCATACAGACCAGTTTCCTTTTGATAATCAAATAAAATAATTATTTGGAGAAAAACAGTTAAAAATAAAAATTAAAAAAAAATGAATAAATTGCAATCAGTTGGTCAAATATAAAAAGAAAATCTTATCAGGTTTTCGTATCAGTTATGTCTGGACATTATTTTTTTTAACAGTAAAAGAGTAATACATAATAAAATTCATGGTATTTATATATCATAAAAATGTACTTATAAATTTGATTAAATTAAATAGTATTCACATTTTATATATGTACTAAACTTTATCTCTCACGTATATACATATAGTGAGTAAAAAATATTAATAATTGTAAATTATCAATCAGTTTCAAAAGGAAAGACAAACAAAATCAACTTGAGTGTACGATCGTTTCGGAAACGATATCTATTTTATTAAATTGACAGTAATTATTGATAATAATTGACAAAGGTTTTGTCTTCGAATATAATCTCCTCGTCCACAAAAATAGGGGGGGTTAAACCCCCAAAATAAAACTAGCCTGAAGATACAGCAGCATACCGAAAGATATACTAACTGAACTTAAAACAAGCTTTATAATGAAAATCAACAAGGATTATCTGCCTTACTTATTACACAAATGCTAGTTTTATTTTGGTGTCTTAAACTCTCCCCCTCTATTTTGTTGATGAGGAAGTTATATTCGAAGACAAAACGTTTGTCAATTATTGTCAATAATTATTGTCAATTTAATCAAATGAATATCGTTTCCGAAATGATCGTACAATCAGGTTGATTTTGTTTGTTTTTCCATTTGAAACTGATTCATAATTTACAATTATTAATGTTTTTACTCAATATTAATATAGCTCTAGGATACATATACATATTGAGCTTATTATATATCTACAGTACTATGGGCACTGTGTCTTTAAAAGTATTTACATTTATTAATATATTAGAATAAACTCTGCTCTTCAGACTTTAGGTCTAATTCCCTCTGTAAAATATTATATATATATATATATATATATATATATATATATATATATATATATATATATATATATATATTATAAAATTTAAATATTATTTAATTTAATTTAAATATTATTTAATTTAATTTAATAAAATATATTATTTAATTTAATAAAATTGAAATATTATTTAATTTAATAAAATTGAAATATTATTTAATTTAATTTAAATATTATTTAATTTAATTTAATAAATATAAGTACATATGAATGTACTTATATTTATTAAATTAAATTAAATAATATTCACACCACATATATATGTATAATTTTAATAAAATTTAATTAATATTTTTTGTCGTTTATTATTAGAGGAGTCGTTTCACTTAACTCATTTTACGCTCAATTCTGTTAATGCATAGTCTCTACATTGTGTATACGTCAAACTCTACAACAAATGCCTTAAGGAATCTTGCTTTCCTGCCTGCTGGAAAACTGCTTCTGTGGTACCAATTTTCAAGAATTCTGGCGAAAGAGCAGACCCAGTAAATTACCGCCCCATTAGCCTCCTCCCACTTTTCGCCAAAATATTTGATTCCATAATTAACCAAGCTCTAGTCCATCACCTTACAGATGCTAAATTTCTGACCGACCAACAATATGGATTTAGGCAAGCCCGTTCCACGACGGACATCCTAACTGTAATCTCTGAGCGTATATACCATTCACTTGACAAAGCAGGGGAGGGTAGAGCGGTAGCTCTAGATATATCTAAGGCTTTTGAGAGGGTATGGCATGAAGGTCTTCTCAGGAAAATCAGATCATATGGTATCACTGGAAGAATCCTTAACATAATAAAATCCTTCTTAGATAAGAGAAAAATTCAGGTTGTCCTCGATGTACATCTAAACAATATTATATAAATTCGGGAATGCCTCAGGCGTCTATCCTTGGACTTCTATTATTCCTAATATTCATAAATGACCTCCCAAACTGTGCTGACATGCAGAAGTTCAAATGTAACGTGAACCGACATCTTGCTGTCCAACCCCCTACATAGTACCCCTATAGCTTATGTCCCTGATAGTAGCCCCCTACATCAAAGTGGCAATGTGTCTTGTTCGTAGTGAAAATGTAATAAAAACAATTTTCTATTATGTAATTATCTTTATAAAATTTGATTAATTAAATAATAGTTACATCTCATATGTATATTTATAAAATCAAATTAAATAATATTTATATCTTATATATATGTACTTATAATAAAATTTAATTAAATTAAATAATATTTATATCTAATATATAATTTTAGTAGATTTTATTTTGATTGCAAATCAATTCAAAAAGGGTGACGAAGATATAAGAAGAGGAAAATGTTGAGGAGGGGGGAATAAAGATAGAAAAAGAAACACGTCAAAAACAAGGAAACGGAAGAAGAAGAAGAAGAAGAAGAAGAAGAAGAAGAAGAAGAAGAAGAAGAAGACACTACTGAAGGACTCAGGACGATTGATTATTTGAAACACTTATAAATAATCATTTAAACTAAAAATATAACGTCAATAGAGAGAACTTACATTTTAAAGTGAAGAATATAAGAAGAGTTGTCTACCTTTTATTTTCTGTATTAATTTTAGAGAAAAAAAGTGAAAGATAAAGAAGCAAAAAGAAATAGAAGAAAATGAAAGAGAAAATGACAAAACATGAGAAGAAAAATTGTTGTTGTTTTTTTAACAAAGTGCCAAAATAAAATGAATAATGTGGACGAAGAAAATGAATGAAAATAAAATAAAAAAGAAAAATATAGCGCTTTTCCCCTCCTCGATACAATAAAAATGGCGGAATGCATCTTGCTGAATCGACGAGAGGACAGTGTGAGATCCGCTACATTGTTTGACTCGTTCAAGAGATTCGCTTTTAAGGAGTTAAGGATGAAATCTAATATTGTCGAAACGTCGGATACGGAAAATATGGAGTCGATGGAGAAGCTAGTCAGGTAGGAAGGGAAAATGAGTTAAAAGTAGAAAGAAAGGAAACGAAGAGAGAATGAAACTATTAAGTTAAGGTAAGGACTATTGTGTTTTGTTTATTTTTTGTTTGTTTATTTGTTTTTCGCATGAAAGGATTGGGTTGAATTGGTGAGAAGAAGATAGAATGTCCGACATACGACATATTCTGTTTAGCTTTCGAAAGAAATAATTATTTGGTATAGGAGTTTAGAAAGATGCGATTTAAAGTAATTTATAATAATCTTATTGGGAAGGTATGCACCACCTATACTTCACTGTTAAATAGTATATTATACTGACCGACCGTCCACAATAAGACAACTGTTCTGTCAGAAGTAAAACACGAGACACGAGATAGAGAGTAGAAAGTGGGCATTCGGTTGAATTTCGACTTTCGGTTAACCAAACTGTACTGACTAACTTTAACCTTTCCCTTATTTAGCCATTTAGTCCTTATATTCCATTTATTTTTATGTTTATGACAAAGGGAGAAAATTGCCGTTTTCTGAGTAAGAATCCATCCATATAACATTTACCAGTTTTCTGACTTTGAATTGGTATTGTTTCATGCCTTGTGATTTCAATTTAAAAAAAAATCGTGAAATACCAAAACAAAAGTGCGTTTCGGAATTGCGCAATCTTTGCATCATTCAAGACTTCCACTAGTCTACAGAGTTGGTAAGGAAGATATCGTTTGTCTGTGTGCACTTGCTGTAAATTACTTTAAAAAGTAACCAAAATCATAAAAAAATAACTGTTATTTGTTATTTCCTCCGGTTGGACTATGAGTTCAAGTTAGCTCTTCTGACCCACTCTATGATATTTTAAATAATATATATATATATATATATATATATATATATATATATATATATATATATATATATATATATATATATATATATATATATTGATAGGATTAAATATTAAATTCGATGAAATCGATTAGAAATTTGTTTCCGTGGGAGAGTCAGAACATAGACCAATATTTATTAAAATGTAACGTTTCAACAGTTTTAAGTACGTTTGCTTATGAAAGCTATTATAGTCGAACAAATCGGTGAAATTGGTTTTATTTAATACATAAGATTCTTTCAACTTTGTAATTTAGTAATTCTCTTTATTACGTTTTTATTATTTGTGCAATTTCACAAGAATTTTCTGATGAAAGCGATTTTTCCATTTTTCTGATAAAAGCGATGGATGTTTCCATTTTCTTTCTATATGTGGTCTACTCATTAACCTTAAGTGTAACCCCAAGTCTAATCAACACTAACCTTAACTTAAATGTTAGAATTAATTAGTTAGGGTTAACGTAAGGTAGTTAAGATTAATGAGTAGATCACATATTGGATTAGAAACTACTCGGTTGATCGCATATTGTCAGAGTACCCCATAATGAGACAACAGCAATATATATGTATATATATATATATATATATATATTCTTCAGAATAAATATATATATAATTACTTTTTTATTATACACACACACGCACACACACGCACACACACACACACACATATATATATATATATATATATATATATATATTAAGCATGATAGACAAACATAAAAGGCTAACTTAACCTGTCACAATTCTAAAAGACCAAAATAAACTACTCCGTCAAATTATAACGTGACAAACAGACGAAATATGATATGATACTTCAAATTTATGCGTGACAGACAAAATGACAAAGTCTATTATATAGTTTTCCGGGTGCAGTTAAAATGACGTGAGCTTATTTTATCTGCATGTTGAGTCACGAAAGTATTGCTGTCTGTTGAAGACTTAGAGACTGAATGCTTCTGAAAAAAAAACGGCGCATTGGTGCATTTGAGAAATAAACTCCACAACTCGTCTAGAACATAAAATTGTGTTTATGAACCATGGGTATTGAAAGGAAAAATTATTAGAGAGAAAAAAGGGGGTGGGGAAGACAAGAAAACAACAAAACGGAGCAGATAAGAAATGGAAGAAGGGAGAATGAAAATAAGAAAAAACGATGATGCAAGAAGAAGAAAAGGAAGCCTAATATGGCGAAAATTGCTGAGAGTCAGACTGTAATGTCCGTTTTGTCCTCGATTAATATTAGCCTTTTTATTCTTAAAAAGAAGACAGAAAAGAAGTTAAAATATCTAGTCCAGCCCCCCCCCTCTGAATGATAAAAATGATGGAGTGTAACTTTAAGAGCGTAATTTTTATTTTCATCATCCAATTTATAGTGCCACATTCGGGGTATTGATATTCTTCATGTCTAAATTTCCCATCGCATGGATTGAGAAAGAAAGATGGCGGTGATAAAGTTTGAAGCCCGCAATTGAATTAAACTTTTTAAAAAAATGGGATTTGTGTCTGGGATTAAAGGCACAGATTGATAATATAGTCTGATGATCGCAAAGTTTCACAAAAGCTGTATTAAACTAAGTTGAATTAGTTTTCCTTTCTTTATCTGCATTGATACTGGTGTTTGCTGAAGAAAGAAGATATTTGAAATTTAAATAAAGTCAAGCAATGGCGTACAATTTACATTGTTCGAGAAAATTCAATAACAATGCGCGACTGTGGAAGCAGATATGGACATGACACTGTTATGAGTGCTTAATTTATCTTCCCTAAATATTGAAAGGGGTTTATTTGTAATTTCAGAAAAAATTTATTGCCCGAAAATCTATTATAACAGAGAAAAAGGAATATAAATATTTAGGAAAATCCAGGTTCTAAAATTTTCAAGAACTTTCCAGAAAGGTTGAGATGGTACTAGAATAATCTTATACAATATATCGCTCTCTATAAAGGAGGTTCCCGTGCTAACCCGGCCGTTGGTGGTTTGTCGACGTAATTAGTTCAACCTCAGCTCCGGCCTAATTCCAGGGTTATAAATTAAACCGAAAGCATCCTCAATAAACTCCCTGTTAACAAACGATAATTTTATTTGAAATATTTCTCTTACCAAAGATACCATGAATTAAATTTTAAATATTTTCTGCATGTGATCAATTAAACTCAGCCTACTCTGACCTCCTTCACCTAATAGCCTCATCCACTTCAATGGCCCTAGGTTTTCTAACGTCGTCATCAGCTTAAATAAGATCTTTTTGTTTTATTAGTTGTTGTTTTTCGTTTATGTTAAAATATTTTGTGTTCGTTCAGTAAAGATTATATTTAAATCAATTAACTTGTTGTTCTCATTTAATGTCTTATTTTATTACAATTTTAAGCATTTAACATCATAAACAATTACAGGCGAACGGCTGCCTGCAAGCAGAATAGATCTAGACACCCACCAGTGTCGGAAGATATTGTCAATCATGCTCTGGAAATATGTGTGTCTGCCCAGAGTGTCTATAAAACGAAGAGATTTAAAACCTAGATTTTGGTTCTTTAACGTGCTGTAAGGAAACACTGGCGAATGCGACCCTATAAGCTGCAGACTGTTTAATTGTTAGGATAAATACAAGAAAAACGCACTCACACTTTTGTAAAATTATGTCAGATATATTTCACGAAGTTTGAAAAGCATCGTGATGAGACTTCATTTTATACGAATGGCAACAGCTCTCATTATACTTATCAATATACATATAAAGTATACATATATATGGTTGGTTGGTTATTTTTGTTTTGCAGCATATCAACCCTCTTTAGATTATTTAATGCCGAATTCAGTTATTTTGAAGAAAAAAAAATTTTTAATAGAATATATATGTTTTTTGCAAGTCGGTTTCTATTTAACTTATAGTTGGGACCCTAACACGTACTACCACTCCGGGTCAGAATAGACCTGAGAGCGATAGCAATTAAAGGGTGGCTCCACACTCCCCAGAGCCCGCAAGCTGGGGCCTCACCATCGAATATACACACACACACACACACATATATATATATATATATATATATATATATATATATTGCGCTTCGTATGTTCGTGTGCCCATGTATATGAGTGATTGCGTGTGTGAGAGACTGTTTCCTATGAACTCTGAAACAGATGGGTCGATTTTTTTTATTTCACATTAATGTATTTTATGTATCTGCGAACGTTCTTAGATAGGTTTTGCAACACAATGCTTCCGATAAGAATTAAAGATCGATACTCGAAAAATCCGATTTTAGAAAACAGTTCGATTCGACCAAAGTAAATACCCTTATGCAGTGTAACATTATAAGTGCATCTGAGAACGTCTTAATCACCGCAAAAGCAGTAGGCCCGGCGTATAAAATGAACAGTACGTTTTTTGATAAAATAAGGACGCGTTCTAAATGAATATTTTTTGTTTAGAGTAAAAATGAATCATGATACTTGACGTTTGCATTTAAAGCTTTAATTCAAGTCATCATATAAAATAATTTATAAAATTAACATTAGGTTCTCTACAATGCAATGTAGGCTACAATCTATTTTGGACTATGGGGAGACATTTGAAGTTTCTTCTTAACCACCCTGTGTTGCGGACACCTCTAGAGCGGGCAATTTATGGACGAAAATTGAAAATGGGTGATTTAACCGATTTTGGTGACAAGAAGATTATCGCAGGTGTGGAACATTCGTTGATCCTCATATAATCTCAGGCAATGTCGCGTCTCTCTGCTTGTTCTGAATATATATATATATATATATATATATATATATACACATATATATATGCATACATATATGTATATATATATGCATATATATAACCATACATATGTATATATACATATATATGATGATTGCAACGTCTTGTCAGACGAGTGCCACTCCCTCAGACATTTGAAATCCATGAGCCCAAATGCCTGAGGGAGTATCTATACAAAGATGATGTTACAGAGTCTTAGCTTTGTACGACAGCTAAGTTTCTCTCTCGGTTTCACTTTGTATATGTATATATATATACATATATACATATATATGTATATATATACATATGTATATATACATATATATATGTATATATACATATATATGTATATATACATATATATACATATATATAACCATACATATATGTATATATACACATATATATATATGCATATATAGAGAGAGAGATAGATAGATAGATAGATAGATAGATAGATAGATAGATAGATAGATACTCCTAGTATCTTTGAAGGATTACAAGACGCGTTGGATATCTTTACCTCCTTACTACCAGCTTTTTCTTTCATTTCAAGATTTAGTATTCATTTTGGCTTTAAATTACAATATCCTTTTTCGGCCTCAATGTCCATTTCCTTTATTCTATGTATCTAAAATGTTTTATAAAATAAGGTGCAAACCAATAAAAATATTTGCTAATTTTTTTCACCTGAGGAGATAAATAAACGTCGGAAACTCATGGGTTAAGGAAACAGATTTATTGAATTGTACTGTTTGTTTTCAAACAATAAAAAATTCTATATTTGAAGATTAACCTTTTCAAATAATAAAATTTAAATACTTAAAATTTAAATACCTAAACTTTGGTATATATATATATATATATATACTAGAAGGGGTGCCCGGCGTTGCTCGGGTGTTTTGAGGTGTATGCTGTGCAAAAAAAGCAAAAAAATGGTTAATTTTTAAAACTTTGACCCCTATTATGACCCCTTAAAATTTATAATTCCGGGCTCAAATCACTTTATTAAGTTAGATCCAGGTTCAAGGAACCTATATCTAAAATTTCAAGTGTCTAGACCCAAAATTGTCGGAGAAGTTTGGTAGAGTTCTTAAAGGTCAAATCGTTGAAATTTGACCCCTTAACAGCCAAATTTCTGGCTGACACCCGTCACATCGATTTTCCCAAATTTCAGTACCCGGTATTTCAAATTTCGAGTCTATAGACTAAAAATTGACAGAGTTATTGCGTAGGGAAATGTACACAGACAGACAGACACACAGACACACAAACAGACAGACAGACAGACACGTTCACTTTTATATATATATATATATATATATATATATATATATGTGTGTGTGTGTGTGTGTGTGTGTGTGTGTGTAAATAAGTACATAATCTTCGAACGATCCTTCGGTCTTCCTTAGTGTGATTCGGTCGAGATTATGTGATTTTTAAAGAAACATTCTTGTATTTCGACAACCAGCTTGACAACTCGATAACCAGCACTTATAAATACACATTAACATAAGAACCAGTAGCTTTCCAGAATAAGAGTTTATATTTTTCGAACACGGAAACAAATAGTCGTAATGTCTGCTTCGCATACATTTAACCAAACAAACTTTTATTCGGACGCATACAGTTTACGTTCCTTTACTTTTCGTTTAATTTATTTTCAGGGATACAACCACACGTTTGTCACGGTATGCCACCTAATCACTCTTATAGTTGTAAACAAAAACACGCCATCTCTGATTTGGCACTCCCGGAAATACACCACGAACATGCCACGATAATTATATTATGTGAATAACCTCCTGAATTAAATTTGCTTTTTTTTTTATAATTTCCATTACGGACTCTACTTTTTATAAGCAATATCGCCTGAAGAGGTCTGTAGTTACTTATAACTAGCTTACCAAAACATGCTCATGAATGTGTAGTGATATAAAAATACTTTTGTAAAACAAATAAAAAGTATTTATATATAGATATATATGTATATATATATGCATATATGTGTGTGTCGAATGCATCTGTTAATATTTTGTATATATATATATATATATATATATATATATATAGAGAGAGAGAGAGAGAGAGAGAGAGAGAGAGAGAGAGAGACAAAATATTTACAGATGCATGCAACATATATTTTTATTATGAAATTAATTCCGTTTGTTCATGACTAGTTAATTTACTAAGTAAATTCTAGCGAATATTTTCATATTACTAAACAAAGTGAAAATGTCGAATCGGATTAAATATTAAAATAGATTGGAAATACATTTTTTCTTTTATTTTTACGAAGACACACTAGTATTTTCTAAAATGATTGATATAACTGATTTACGTATTTCATTTATATTAAAAATGCTGTTTAACTCCATGAAACGCTCAATCGATTGACTCCATATTATAGGATGACCCTTTCAGGCCTAAACTGTTGAAGGGAAACAAATTTGTTAGCCTTGCTTTAGGCTAATCCTTAGCTTTCTAAGTTGGTATAGTTACCTCCTGATATATTTATCACGTAAATACAACATTCAAATTTTGTTGTGAATAAAATGAATGTGATCTATGATTGTATTTTGACTCTAAAATTGATTCAATTGAGTGAAACTTTTGTTACTTTATTTGAAACATTTATAATTGACACTTACCATTGTTAACTGGTGGTATTTGTAAAGCATACACGTAGGAGAAATTCCATCTCCTTGATAACGGTGAATATCAAAAGCTGTATCCGAAAATTATCAAAGTCTTAGGAAGTCACATCTCGAGCATTATCTTCATCTATGCCCTAATTACATATATCATTATATATATATATATATATATATATATATATATATATATATATATATAAGTAACTCTATCGTAGTGTTCAATTGAAATAAAGTCGGTCAATTTAGCTCGCATAGAGTCAGCAATGGCTTCGTTGTCGGGTTCGAATCGGTCGACCGGTGTTAATCGTGACACACTGCACTGATGATTCCCGAAATGATAAATGTCTGTAGGTATTTAATTATTATAATACATAATTATATATATATATATATATATATATATATATATATTATAGAAAAGGAGTTTTAACTTTCTGTGTGTGTGTGTGTCTGTGTGTGTTAGTTCCTTATGAACTCCGAAACGGTTGGGCCGATTTTTATGAAGTTTTACACAAATGTCCGTTATGTGCTTGGCAGTATTCTTAGATTTTGACCAAAGTTAAGATCTTATACAACATAACATCACGAGTGCATTTTAAAAGATGTAGTACAACACAAGAAGAGAGGTTCGGCATATAAAATCAACATTAGGTTTTTTATACGACAGAGGCGACTGGAAAACGAATGTTTCTGTTCAAAACATAAATGAATTATGATATTTGACTTTTTAGTTTTAAACTGAAATTCAAACAATTAACAGTGCACATCTATAAAGGCTAGGCATATAAATCAACAGTATTTTCTTTGATATGATACGGGCGTGTTCAAAATGAATGTTTCTGTTTAGAGCACAATTGAACCATGATTCTTGACTTTTGCATTTTTAAACTTTAATTCAAGCGATTATATTTTAAAAAAATTATAAAATTAACTGTAGGTTCTCTACGGTGCAATGTAAACTATAATGTATTGTGAACTAAGTCACTGCGGAAGACATGCGAAGCTTCTTTCAGGATAACCGTAAGGTTTTTATGGGTACATAATTTTATAAAACATATGAATGACATTGGGCGCAGTGCAATTATTAATTGTTGAAGGTTTGCTTTTTGCATAGTTTAAACATAATTAAAGAATAAACATTTTACAAAGAAAGGTACACAAAATACACTTCCAAAATATTTTTTCGTTTTTCCTTCTTTTCCCTTTTCCGATACCGATTCCGATACACATCTCTCTCTCTCTCTCTCTCCCTCTCTCTCTCTCTCTCTCTCTCTCTATATATATATATATATATATATATATATATATATATATATATATATATATAAAAGTGAACGTGTCTGTGTGTGGTGTGTGTCTGTGTGTGTGTCTTTGTACATTTCCCTACGCAATAACTCTGTCAATTTTTAGTCTACAGGCTCGAAATTTAATATACAGGGTACTGAAATTTGAGAAAATCGATGTGATTGTTTTTTGGCCAGAAATTTGGTGAGTAAGGGGTCAAAGTTCAACGATTCGACCTTTGAGAACTCTACCAAACTCCCCCGACAATTTTGGGTCTACGAACTTGAAATTTAAGATATAGGTTCGTTGCACATGGATCTAACTTAATAACTTGATTTGAGCCCAAAACAATAAAATTTAATGGGGGCCATAACAGGGGTCAAAGTTTACAAAAATTTACCTCTGCGGTCTCTTCCAAATAATTCAGACAATTTCTGGTCTAAATATTTGAAATTTTACATAAAGGGTATTTAAAGATAGGGCAAGCTTTTTCATCAGTTTGGGTCGAAAATTTTTAGTTACCAATATATAAATGTATGTATATATGTCTGTTTGCATGTCTTCCTTAAACTTTCAATAGATTTTACCAAGATCAGTATCGTTTTAAAGTGCGACCTTTCATACGATAAATATCGAAAAATTGGCTAAAAACATTAATATCTTCCCCTTCAACTAGGTACTTTTCTACGGGGGGGGGCACTTTTTTCGCCGATATTTTTTAAAGCTATCCTCTCCTTTAGATTGTCTAGCCTTAATTTAAAAAAAAAATGTCGCTTCCGGTTTGGCGGTGGTCGTAACAGCATAAACTTTAGGTTTTACCCTGTTCTTTTCCTCCTTTGCGGTACGGGTTCGAGCCTGCCTTCCTACTACAACTTTTTTTTTTTGCTCAACATACACATCCAAACATCCGGGCAACGCCGGGCTGAAATGCTAGTTTACAATACAATCATTATATATAAATGCATACACAAACACATACACACACACACATATATATATATATATATATATATATATATATATATATATATATATATATATATATATATATGCCATTCTACCAAACACCGGCAAAACATGTCTCTCTTTCGCCTCCCTTCATACACCTCCCAAAATGATCGTGTCCTATTGGTCCAAATTGATTAGGCTCTAATCACTTACCTAATTTGCCGTCTCCCAACCGAGCCAGGACACTGGCTTTTTCTCAACACACCCGGGCGAAAAACTCATTAGACCCGACATCTTGTTTCTATTTCTACTTGTTACGCGAACGATTAATTACCTCTTGTTAATTCATTCTCGTTAGACGGGAAGCTATGATCCACTGACATACATTTCTTTACTCCACTTTTAACGGCGGGAGGGGAGGATATAAACTGCCGTTAACGATGGAATTTCTAGTGTGACTTTCAAAAGCCTACATCTTTCCGCATCAGACCATGTTGTTATGTGCACAGTAAGGCATAAGTATCTCTCACATTTGTGGCACTATGGTAATAAAATGTAGATGTTTCAAACAAAAATCCAGCACAAAGAAAAAAGAAAATGGCGATCAACATTTCAAACTTAAAATATTAATAATTTGTGGTGACTAGTGATACTTTCAAGTATATGTAAATACACAAACATATGAGGATGATATTCGCCAGCCGTTTGCGAAGATGATCATGATCATGTAGGTTTTTGTGGATCTGGAGATGGCTCGTCAGTCCGATCCGAGCTCTGAAGTACCTACCGCATGTAGGGCACATGTGAGATGATTCTGCCGGCCGAATGCTGACTAATCTACTTTTCCTCTCGTGTTTTTTAATGCGTGCATATTTCCCAATCGTTGCCCCTTTGTGGTTTGGAATACACCAGAAACACCTGTTTTGGGTTAGGTTTTTGTTATGGGACCATTATCTATCCATTAATGGACTCTTCCAAATACTATAATAATCGAGAGCCAAGTACTGACAAATAAGCATCGTTATGTTACCATTTTCTCTGTAATTTGTTTTCTTTTTCAATACATCTTGAAAACTCATACAGTGTTTCGAGTTGTCCTTTCGTGGTTCCAATTCTAAGTTCATATCAGTTTTCTCGCGAGTTGGAATGTAAACCAAACACCTTCAAGCTGACCTTAAACCGTGTCCACTATCCTTTTACAGTTCTTTTTTCTTTGCCCAGTTCACCAAAAAGTAAGAGATTAGGAAGTTTTTAATCTGACATATAACCCGCCCGATTAGCACGCATATGTAATCATTTAATAAACACCATTACTACTATCAGTGATAATGATTACTGTTCTCAAAGGGTGCTGGTGGACCAAAGCGAGATACTAGTGCTTATTTTTCCCCGCTGATGAATTAACCAATCACTCAGTTAATAGGGGAAAGTAGAACCTCGAAGTTTGCGGAGATGTAACGCTCCAAATTGCCCTATGGTTCCTTGAAATTCGGAGAATTTTAATTCTTCTTTGAGCGATCTCCTAATTTACCTGGTACAGATGAAGTAGGTGTTTGCAGATAAAATAGGTGTTTGTACTAGTCGGAGATATGCCATCGACAGTCAGTTTGACAACCACTTTTTCGGATTGATGTATATTTTCTTTGAGTCACAAGAGCTCTACATTCCCAGGCTTTACCTTCTCTTTGTTTAAAGATTAGTTTATTGCCAATCTTCAAAGACGCCGCTATCGGAGAATAACGACGAGCTGCTCGGACATCTTTGTAGGCGAGAGTAAGCTTACTATAATGCGCTGTCTTTTCGAAATCAAATCTGACCTTGTGTCTAACCTTCTGGAGAAGGGTTTAATAAAACACTTAAATGGTGATGGCTAACAAATATATCTAATGTCAATTAGTGTAAGATATCGATATTTCAAACATTTACTGTTGTTTTCTACAACTCCAATCCATGGTAGTCAGCAAAGAAAGTATAAACTTTAAACATATCTGATTTATTTTGTAGGGTCTCTCTAAAATTCTGTTAGGTCTCTCTCTCTCTCTCTCTCTCTCTCTCTCTCTCTCTCTCTCTCTGTACATATATATATATATATATATATATATATATATATATATATGTGTGTGTATATATATTGTTTTCACAAAATCAAGACAAAAAAGGTTGAATTGATAGCAACAAGTAGTGCATTTTCATTGTTCGTTACAATTGTTTCGCGACCATTCGGACAATTTCAAACCTTATATTGTTTGAAAATATTCACAAGAACGGCCTCTCTTCAGAAGTCCTCTTTCAAACGATATAAGGTTTGAAATTGTCCGAATGGTCGCAAAACAATTGTAACGAACAATGAAAATTAACTATATTTTGCTATCAATCCAACATTCGTTGTCTTCATTTTGTGAAAACAATATATGAATGCTCGATTACAAAACTGGTAATTTTGAATCTTATAAATTAAGTCACCTTATTCTGACTTAAAATTTATTGGTATATGAACGATTACCGAATTCTCAGTTATATAACTGAGAATTCGGTAATCGTTCATATACCAATCAAATTCGGAATATCATAAATAATATATATATGTGTGTGTGTGTGTGTGTGTGTGTGTATAATCAAGGTTAAAACGAAGTTTATTCTATCCTATGGTGTCCCTTTTTACCGAAGTCTTTATCGAAATTGAAGGGTTAATAATACCTTAATATCTGAAGTCCCATTAAAATCCATTTTCAAAAATTTATTTGTCCTGCATCGTATCAGTTGTATCAGAGAAGGTAAGCCTTGGTATTGATAGCTTTATAATGTAAAAACTATCCTAACAGAAATTAAACAGTCAACCATGGTACATCTCTGTATGTGCCGCCGCTGTTACCCACAACAAAACTATTTCAGTAAATTTCAACGAAATAGATGTTCTAAAACATAAGTCTAAAACATAAGTCTAAAACATAAGGAATTACCGGGACCAATGCGAAACTGTTCCAGAAAGCGCTAATGAGCCATATGCCCAATCTGTTAGAACAGAAGTGATGAATCAAGGGTTAGATCCCCATGAATTTTGAAGAGTAATAAACACCATACGTAACAAATAAAAGGTTCTATTCCAACCATCATTAATAGACCGGATATGATTTCATCATAAGATGTTCCCAAAGAAACTTTGCCGCAAATCTTATCCTTTGCGAAATAAAACTAGGTGAAATCCGAATAACTGTCTACGGTGTTGCCTAATTGATCAAGAACTCTAATGCCACTCATAATACCCAAAACACTGTAAGCCAAAATAGCTCTTATCTTTATAAAACTCTTCAATCGTTGTTTAAAAGAGAAATAGAACTAACTATAAACACACGAGACCTCAATAAAGAAAATGACAACAGCAATCGCTCCTGACAACAATCGGATGTACCGATTGAAAGCGCTTGAGAAGAATATGGTTGAGCAACAACTATTGGGCGCCATAATATACAACATGCCAGTCGAAATAAAAAACACCGCTCGGTGAATTGAAAAGTTATTCAATATCGGAAAAAAGGAAGACTCTGTAGTGTTCAATCAGACGTACTTGAATAAGGACTAGCTGCCAAAATATACAAATATATATACAGAGAGAGAGAGAGAGAAAGATGCAGAATGAGAGAGAG
The DNA here is from genome assembly GCF_053919585.1 of Euprymna scolopes. NCBI lineage: Eukaryota > Metazoa > Mollusca > Cephalopoda > Sepiida > Sepiolidae > Euprymna > Euprymna scolopes. Next base: position 69,812,634 of record NC_136519.1, read on the forward strand.
AGAGAGAGACATAACGAGAGAGTCATAACGAGAGAGTCATAACTGAGAGTCTTCAGTCCTGCTAGACTGGAATGTCAAATATTATCCCAAGCACAAAATCGAACCTACAATCATCTAGTAGATAGGCGGAAGTTTTACCTTCGAGCAATTAGATAGACTCCCGTAAATCATATCTATAATGTTGCTATATAAACACAGATTCCCATTTTAAAGTGCCCTTTTTCTTTATTTGTAAATTAAGAGCTATCTCTCTCTCTCTCTCTCTCTATATATATATATATATATATATATATATATATATATATATATATATATATATATATATAATATATTTTAGTCATCGACATACAGACCTGTTTCGTTGTTTCACAACTCATCAGTGCCGCTAGACTAACACCTCTCCCAAGCCGAGGATCGAACCTAGAACCGTCGTGATGACAGTCGGCAGTCCTACCCCCTGACTACGGAATCGGTGGCCGAAATTAAACTGTCCAAACGTCTATTTAAATAAACATCCGTCCGCCACTCGTAGAGGGCTCAAACGTTTGTTTGTAAACAAACCGCGAGCTTCGCATTATTTCAGCTAAATTAAGTAGCGAGTAAGATAATTTACGAGAGTGCTCTACCGAAGAGGGGAGCTTTATAAAATATATTTTAGTCATCGACATACAGACCTGTTTCGTTGTTTCACAACTCATCAGTGCCGCTAGACTAACACCTCTCCCAATATATATATATATATATATATATGTATATATATATATATATATATATATATATATATGTTCACACTGAGGAAGACCGAAGGATCGGACGGACATTATGTGCTTTTGAAAGAAACATTCCTGTTTCTTTTTTCAATAGACATTTCGTATTCCTACACGTCAACATATAGGCAATAAATACAGAAAAGATATAAACATTTATATATTTTCGTACTGATTTTTATTTAAACATATTTACACTTATATATATATATATATATATATATATATATATATATATATATATATATATATACTCGGGTTTTTTTTTATATTCAAAAGTAATGGACTAATGAATTCAACGAGGTTGTTAGATAGTGCTCAATAAAAAGAGCTGATAATACTTGTTTATTGTTATATAAACATGCTCACATCCCGCTGCTACAAATAGCCACTTGTTTCAATCAAACAACAGATATCATCAGGCAGCGACTTGACTATTCAAAAGTTCAATGAATAATGGATTTTTATTTTAGGTAGGAACTCTTTAGAAGTTGGAGTTAAAAAAACTTAAAACACAGGACTTTAATTAAATAAAAAAGTAAAAAGGGAGAGGCAATTTAAATAAAGTTAAAAAATTACAATGGGGAGAGAGTGATTGAGAAGAGAAAAAAGGAATAGAGACAGAAATAGAGAAAGAAAATATAGAGAAAACAAAATAGAGAGAAAAAGAAGAGAGAAAAAAAAAAATATATATATATATATATATATACATATATATATATATATATATACATATACATATACATATACATATATGATATGGAGAAGAAAAGAAAAAAAGAAATAAATGGTTATAATAAAGAGAATAAGAACTAGAAGGAAAAGGAAAGAATAATGAGATCTAGTTAAATAGGGAAAGAGAGAAAGTAAGAATTTGACAGTGTATAGAAAAAGAAAAAGAAAAAAAAAAGAAAAAAACCTGCGTGTCAACCAATTTATGAACAATTATACAATTCAGTAATGAAACATATTATTACAAATACAAACAGAAGATACAATCCAAGCGTCAGAAATGAACGTGTCAAAAAAGGCAGTGAATGTATTCGGCTAGCATATTTATCCTCTTACATACGTCCACGAGTAAAATCAACGCAATTCAAACATACGTCTACCATTAATTAGGCCCTTTATACTAAATGATATAAGTTTAAAGTTTTCGCGTTTTTATTAGATAAATATATGAATAAAAGAAGAAAATAATGATAAAACAATATTAAAATTATTATTAATAACAATAAACATAATAGTGATAATAATAATAATAATAATAATAATAATTATAATAATAATAATAATAATAATAATAATAATAATAATAATAATAATAATAATAATAATAAAAACAGAATAAAATTAATATTTATTATCTTTTTAATATAACATATTTAGCCATAAGAGGGGATTAAATAAATTAAATAGGTCCAATAATTATGAATAAAAAACTACTAATATTTATGTATATAAAAAAAGAATACAATACAAATATATATATATACACACACACACACATATATATACCCAAATATACACACACATACACACACATATATATATACATATATATATATATATATATATATACATATACATGCACATAAGTAAAGGTGTAACTATACTATTAAGTTGGAAGTTTAAGCTATTTAAGTATAGATATAAAGTCATATTAAATCACAAAATAATACATTCAATACCAGATTACTAATAACACAGATACAAGTACACTTACCTATAAATATATTCAGGCAAAAGAAGTAATTAAATCAACGAAATACTCAAAAATAGCGACGCACAGGTAGATAGTAGATAGATTTTTTTTTAACTCCAACTTCTAAAGAGTTCCTACCTAAAATAAAAATCCATTATTCATTGAACTTTTGAATAGTCAAGTCGCTGCCTGATGATATCTGTTGTTTGATTGAAACAAGTGGCTATTTGTAGCAGCGGGATGTGAGCATGTTTATATAACAATAAACAAGTATATATATATATATATATATATATATATATATATATATATATATATACACGAAGAAATAGGTATTCAAAAGAGTAAACTCATGACTTTAACGAGGATGAGAGTGCTCAATAAATGAACAGCTAGATATATTTTTATGTATACCGGCAAATTTACAAGGTCGTGACACTGGACGTGCTAATGCTTTGGATAGATGGTTGGTTAAAACCACAAGTCCTCATAAGGCGATTTAAAACAAGTTTTTCTTCACGGAAGATGTAGAACTGGTTTTATTCTATGAAAGAAAAACTTGTTTTAAGGCGATTGAAAAGGACGTTGTTTTAGCCAATCCTCTGTCCGAAACATCAGCATGTCCAGTATTGCAACCTTTTAAATTAGTATATATCAATTAAAAAAGAATACATATATATATATATATATATATATATATATATATATATATATATATGAAAGAATTGCAGATATAAATAAATATGTTTATTAGTTTAAATCAGATATATTTCGATGCTATACATCCTTATCAATGCAAAGTCTGCATCCTTTTCTTCTTTTTCTTGGTCCGCATGGTGTAATTCCGCTAGCAAAGTATTGGTCCATGGGTCGTGATAACGGTATGATTTTCAAAAAACAGTAATTATCAGGGTATTCTGTTAGCCGTGAAAATGAAGGAATATTTCCTGCATCTGAAGCGTTGCACATTAACTGAAAATAAAAATTACGTATATAAATGAATACGTTTGGTAGGCTAAAAAACAACGCATATTTTTTCTTTCATCTATATATATATATATATATATATATATATATACTGAAAAAGAGACCATGCAGACAGTGTTTCGTTGTCATTACTACGCATCAGTGTGATTTAACATGCTGTGAATTGAAACCTGAATTTAATCCGACATTTTTCTCGGGTCCAATCCACCAACTGTTTAAGTTAGTAGTGAGATAAATAATATCGCCTTGAAGCGTTCTTCATTTGTTGAAATATGATTAGCTTACGTGTAAAACTAACCCGATTACTCGATATATACGCGCCCACGCTTAGGTTCTGCGTGTATTGTTTATCGCCGAAATATCCGGAGAACACGCCCAGCGTCCGAAATTGGTTTTACTCCGCCACCGAGATGTTATCTTGTTCGACATGATTGGCAGCAGATGGTCAGTCGATAGGACGTTGTCCCATCGACAGCCTTCTGTCCGCTTGCCCTGACACCAGTGGCAATAGCAGACATATTCGATGACAGTAGAATCAAAAAGACAAAAACGGAAGGGGGAGAAAAAGGAAGTTGCAATCAATTCTTCGTTTTGCTATAACGAGGAGGGCATTGGTGGTGAGATTCTTGTTCTAGATTCTGAGCCGATTAGCCGGCGGCAATTTCGGTCTTGTTAATTGTCTTTGCTTCGCCATATTTCTATTTCCTTTTCCTCGTTCTTTCTTTTTGACATTGATTAAGTCTATCTTTCTAGTTTATTCTTGCTATCTTTCTATTTTTATATTTTTTTTAAGGTTTTACGTTCTTCGTCTTTCTCTCTTTTTTGTCTACTATTTTCATCGTCCCTTTCTCTGCTTCTGCCTTTCTTTCTCTCTTTTTGAGCTCATTCTTTCTGCCTTTCAGTCTTTCATAATTTCTTTTTTTTCCTTACATTTTATCTTCTTTTTTCTTTTATTTGTTTCTCCTTTATTTTCTTCCGCTTTCATTCCTTCATTCTTTCTTTCTGTATTTCTATTATTCTTTCATCCTTATTTATTTACCTTTCTTTCATTACATTGGTATTTATTTCTGTTTTTATTCACGTTGCACAACATTAGCTTTTATAAAAAAAAAAATGGGTGGGCATTGAAATATTTTATAGACTTATGTTTTAAATTTTGTTTATGTGCCCCAATGTTCGTTTTAGTTTATAGTTCTAAACCTAATAATTTAAACACTTTAAAATTAATAATAGTTTAAATGTATTCAACTTAAACAATTAAACAAACCCCGTAACATTAATCAATTATGTTTATCTAATATATAAAGAAAAGTCATTTGGATTTTCTATTTTCACTCTATATATAAGATGAATATACACTCGAGACTCAAAACAATGAAAAGAATATGCTGTTGTCCTAGCCCTAATAATGAGCCACCACTTATATAGACAAATAGCCCCTCTAGGATAAATTTTAATGAACTGGATAAAAACAACCTATTGGGAACTTGTTCTATAGATAGGTAGTTCTTTGAAACAAACTCTGCTCATGGAAATGCCTTTTGATGTTAGGTACAGGTAGGAAGAAAGGTATGTTCTTGTGAAAATTTTACGAAGAACCAGATATTTAAAGTCAGTCAAATAACTTCCATGATAGAGCTTGAAAGGAGAAAAGAAAAAAGGAAGATAAAGAGTGGGATAGGGAGAGGGAAGGAGTTAATGAAGCGAAGGAGGAGGAATAGTGATATTAACAGGAGGTGATGGAATTAAAGACTTAGAAAAGAGATGAATAAGCGAGAGATAAGTAATAAGCGAGAGATAAGTAATAGGATAGGAGGAAAAGAAATAGAAAGAGTGAAAGATAAAAATGAGAGAAGGGTGGAAAATGTTAAATGAGTTTAAAAGAACGAAGGCGAAACGAAGAAGAAAAGTTAAAGGGGAAATAGACATACATGAATTAAGATAAAATAAAATTGATAGAAACTCTCGACCGGAAAGAATTGTTATCCTACACTAGTGACTACGCAAGCATAAAACATTAGTGTCTGTAGGTCTAAAAGAATAATTATTATTTAATTATAATTATCAAGCCCCTTTAAGGATGGGCACCGACTAGGGTTACAAACTAAGAGGCAGGCAACTAGTGTTTATACAACGTTTACGACTTCCGTCGTTCGAACACTCGGAATTATTCGATGTCTGCGCCCGAATTGATTGTTTATTCGTTATGAATTCACTTCAATTTCGTGATTGCTTGGTGACCCAGGGGTAAAGGTTAAGCAAATGGAGTTAAAGATGTCTTCGAGACGAAGTTCAAATCTTCCGACCGGCAGGACTTGTCATCGCTACACTGATGATTGCGTAAGTATGAAACACTAGTGCCTACATGTATAGAAGATAATGATGATTTAATTATATATGTATATATATATATATGTATATATATGTATATATATATATACATATATATAAGAGGTAGACGTAGTTTGCTTGAAGCAGTGTATATTATGTAGTTAAATGAAATATGTAGAAAGCAATACAGTGCAGAGGTAACGCAAAGAACCAAATTATATATATATATATATATATATATATATATATATATATATATATATATATATATATATATATATCCTCACAGATAGACGGTTTCACTGTATCACATTTTTTCAGTGAGCCTACATTAACGCCTATCGAAACCAGGAATAGAATCTATAGTTTGCAGCTCTACCTCCAGACCAGATGATCAGCGTTCGTAAATAATATTTCCACGACTTTATACGAACACTGACCGCCACTTATAAAGTGCACCATTTATTTATTTACAAAGAGTTTTGTATTACGCTAAGTAAGCAGAAGGTAATATAATTTTACGTAAGTGTTCTACACTAGACAACAAGGGACATATATATATATATATGTATGTGTGTGTGTGTGTGTGTGTGTGTGTGTGTGTGTGTGTGTGTGTGTGTGTGTGTGTGTGTGTGTGTGTGGAGAGAGAGAGAGAAACAGGGGGAAAGAGATGGGGAGGAAATAAAGGGGGAGGGACACGGAAAAGATCAGTGAAACGAGTGGACAATGTAAAGAGAACCGGAATGTAGAAAAAAATGATAGAAATGAGAGAGAAGTACAAAAAGAGAGAAAGGCAGAATAAGATCAGGTGAGTAAAAAAATAAAAATAAAAGAGACATTGAACAGAAAACGCAAAATGAAAGGAAACAAGGCAGAAGATGAAAAAAATAGTATGAATGAGAGAGAAAGAGAGAGATAGAGACATAAAACGAAAAAGAAAGAAAATTGAATAAAAGGAAAAGAGGAAAGAAAAGGAAGAACAAACTAAGTGTAAAAGAGATACTAAAATAATTGAGATAGTCTTACACACACATGCATGCATATATATACACACACACACATGTGTGTGTGTATATATATGCATATATATATGTATGTATATATATATGTATGTATATATATATATATATATATATATATATATGAAAAAGAGAGAGTGAGAAGGGAGTGACTGAATACAACGAGAAAGAGAACGACAGATGTGACCGATCTATCAAAAGATCGACAGAGACAGCAAAGAAAGAGTAAAATAATGTCATTTTCAAAAAAGAAACAAAATAATATAAAATTAAAATATCATCATAAGATTTTAAAAAAGAAAACAAAAACAACGCAAAAAAATGTCTGCCGTTCGCAATCTGATTATTCGATCTATTTCGTTGCCGGTGGCCATTTTGACAACGATCGGGTTGGATGATTTAAATGTCGTGCGCGCGGTCAACTGCGAATGATTTCTGCTGGACGTCGATGGGACAATGTCGTCTCTTCTTGGTTATCGCGCCACCCGCTGTCGATGGAGAGACGCAGCACCACCTGCGGATAATAATGGGTCCTCGAGAAAACGCAACAACAGCAAGTAGTACGGGCGGAGAAGAAACAATGGCGGACAATCTTATGCGCCTTTCATTTAATCAGCGCGCGTAGCGACGAAAATGTCATTTCAAACTAAAGTGTGACGATTGACAAGGGGAAACCCCTTTTCTTAAATAAAAAAAATTTAATTTAATTATTTTAAACGCGGCAACTGAGTGATAAAACATATGAGTTAGAGCGATATTCAAGATTATTATTCTCTTTCCTATGCATAATAATTACTCTCTTTCTCTCTTTTATATATATATATATATATATATATATATATATATATATATATATATATATATACTAGACTACCCGTGACCCGTTGGGTCAGTATGTTATATTAGCTATGGAATTCATGTATGAGCGTGACACTTGTGACGTAAAGAAAATAGTTTGGGTTTTTTTGTTGTTTTTTTTTTGACATAACAGAAACATTTCTATGAAAGTATATTAAAATGAAAAATCACGGACGGATCACTCAAACATGAAAAAAAATCCTCCCTATTCGTGTAAAGTTACCTATTTTTCCGAATAATCGCTAAAAATTGAAAAGTAAACATGATTTTCCTACGAATCGAACACCGAATGAATCTATGAGAAATATCAGAATGAAAAACCCATATTGGAATCCTTCAAACAAGTTATAGAAACTTAAAATCTAAAAAAGAATAATTAATAAAACCTGAAGCAAAAAAAAAATAAAACCTAAATAAATAAAATAAAATAAAACTGACATTGAAATAGATTAGTAAATGTGTCAACAAATTCACCATTCTCACACAACTATTTTGTATCTAGAAATGTAAACAAAAAAACTTTTTAAAAAAGCAGGAAGGAAGGAAGGAAAAGGGACGGATAGAGAGTAGTAGTAGTATTAGTAGTAGTAGTAGTAGTAGTAGTAGTAGTAGTAGTAGTAGTAGTAGTAGCGGTAGTAGTCTTGGCTCTACTACAATTGTTTCATGTTTGTCAACGGGTTAAAGTTGTTTAGTTGTAAGAAAATAGCGAGAGTATAGTTGTAATAAAGAATAGTTGCAAAACACCACCACTTTCCCCATGTTGAATAATAATTTCGAAATAATAACATTAATATTTCAGTGCGCAGGTCAAAATCTGCAAAAGAAGCGATTTGTGTTTATTTGTTTACGTTGTTATGGGTTAATGTTTATGCGCGCATGCGCAACCGGATGTCGTAAACCGGAAAGTGGGTTACATCACTCGTTACAAGGTCATTTGAGTTTTCACTAGATACAGCCACTCTGATGAGTCGTAGACGACGAAACACGTGTCAGTGGATAATTACATTCTAAAAATAATATATATATATATATATATATATATATATATATATATATATATATATATATACCGCTCCCCATGTGGGGGTACCAAATTGTTTAAAGGGAAAATTATTCCCAACTCGCATTTAGGAAAAATTCACTTTCGTAAATAATTGAATTCATTCAAAACATATCGCTAAAACCAAAACAAAACAACATCTAAGTAAATCGCGATATATCCAGTCAGTCGGCGAGATGGTCTAGGGGTAAGGGTTTAGGCTCATTACCGTTGGGTCCCGATTTCGAATCTCGCTAGATACAGCCACTCTGATGAGTCGTAGACGACGAAACACGTGTCAGTGGATAATTACATTCTAAAAATAATATATATATATATATATATCTACCGCTCCCAATGTGGGGGTACCAAATTGGTTAAAAGGGAAAATTCTTCCCAACTTGCATTTAGGTAAAAATGCACTTTCGTAAATAATTGAATTCATTCAAAACATATCGCTAAAACAAAAACAAAACAACATATACATATATATATATATATAATTTTTTTAGTCCTTCGTTGGAAAATTATTTTGCCATTGAGTCAATTAGTCTTCTGTAATCGCTATATCAATCTGCTTTCATGAATTCACACTTGTTTTAATGTTATTGCAGGGATCATCAGTTGTTTACTACGAAACACTGTTTCAGTGATTAAAAAACATTGTCCGTCACTGACGCTTGAACCAAGGCAGATGACATAAATAAATATTAATAATTATTTCATACCGACAGGCACTAGTGTCTTATACTTATGCAATTATCATTATAGGAAGTTATAATCACTCCCAGCCAATATTCGAACCAATTCACAAGTCACTTATGACTTCGTAGAATCTCGTGAGGCAGACCGCTGTAGAGAGCGAAGTATGCATCGCATTCTGCCACGCCTAGTTCCCATGGCGACTGAGGAAGCCTATTTGACTAGTCAAGTCAGGAGTGGATTCTTTTATTAGGTTGGAAAGAAAGTTCTTGCGGAAATTTTAATTTGGATTTCAAATTAGTTATTTTCAAATAAGTCTTCGTTATAATACCTGTATTTTATATATCATTTTAAGGACCGGTTTTCGCTCTATCTAATCGTTTAAATTACAATCGTATTAAAATAATTATGTCTTTTCTCAGAACGTTGAATATAAGATAGAAAAAAGGAAATTCGCACAGTTTTCATATTTCAATTCAAGCTAGGCTGGAAAGTTGTTGAAACAGCTCGCGATATCAATGAAGCGTTTACTCAAGAACGACTACTGAACGCACAACACAATGGTGGTTTAAGAAATTTCATGGCGGCGACGAGAGTCTTGAAGATGATGAGCGTAGTGGTCGGCCATCGGATGCTGACAACGATCAATTAAGAGCCTTAGTCGAAGCCAACCCACGCACAACTGTTCGAGAACTTGCTTCTGAATTAGACGTAACATATACGACGATTTCCAACCACTTGAGAGAGGTTGGAAAGACAAAAACACTTGATTACGACAACCGGCCACGCCCGTTGTATATGTATGTATATTTAATTACAGTTCATGGCGGGACAAGAATATACATAAATATCTTTATAACACAAATGACAAATAACATTTATTTGGGGTTTCAACATCTGGCCAATCGGGAACATATCCGGTCCATTTGGATTTAACGGATCCTTTGAAAAGCATCAATTTAAAATTCGTACAACTCGTAGCCTTGGTGGTATTTACAGCAGCTTTATTTCAGATGTTTCCCGCATTGGAAAGCTGGTCCTAGACTTTTAATATCGACATTGTCCCCTACTTAGAGTAATTACTTTACATGACAGTATTTCTTCCTCTTACGCTAATGACCTCGTCTCCTCTTTCTGACTCTCAACTCTTAACTCTGATAAGTGTAATTTCAAGCCCCCTTCTAAGATCCGCGTCATCTTAAGTGATCTCTACATCAGACTACATGCTCTAAAGGTCAGGCCTATTTTTAAATCATTGTTTGCGCTAGTAACGAACGCTTACATTCTTCTCTATTAAAACATTTTAACATAAATAATTTTATTTGTAAATATTTACTTCGCTATCATAAAATTATTTTCTGAAATTCTATTTTAAAAATTTAATAACGATTATAATAATCGTAAACCAACACATCTTTCGGCATTGGCCTGTCAATATCTAACATTACAAAGCCAATTCTCTATTGATTATTACATTATACCTAATATATAGTAATGATTTCCAAAATAAAATATAGTTTTCCAACTAAAGATCAAATCGATTTTGTTCCACTGGTCCCAACACCCCATATATCACGTTTCAAGTATGCAGACCAAAAATTGACAAAGTAGCTTGGTAGAGACCGTTCCGAGATAAAAATAGAGATTCACTCTAAATGCAGCACAAAATGTTATGGTATTATGTACAATGTAGAAAATATGCACAAATTGGTAAAAATTTTGAAATAAAACTAATCAGCACATAAGAAAAGAAAACACACTGAAAATTAATTAGCAAATCTATTTTATGAAGAAATATACAAATTAATATAAATTCAAATCTATGTGATAGGTGATAACGCACGCAGAGACATAAATGCGTGTGAAAGGTGATGATGTACGTACGAATGTTAATGTATGATAAGCGATAACTCATGTAGCAATATAAATTTGTGAAAGATGATAACGTACATCCAAAAAGTATGGAGTGATAGAAATGTGTGTAAGAGGTGATAACATACGTTTAAAAATAAATGTATGAGAAAGGTTTGGAAATGAGCATGTTTCTTCAAAGCTTTCGGCTTAGACGAAAAATGGCCAGCATATTAAAAGCATATGGCATTCCAATCGGAGTCATTAATTCTATCATGATGCTATGTGATGCTCGAGCAACGGTCAGGTCGCCAGATGGGGACACTGAATTTTTCGACATTCGCACTGGAGTTCTTAAGCCCCTTTTGTTTTAATTGTCTTTTTACTTCGCACCTCTGTCGATATACACAACACGCTAGGCTTCCCCCCAAATTAATCCAGAAACAGACGTTATCTATCAGCACACATAACTGATGCAGATTACGCAGACGATATTGCTTTGTTCGCGAATAACACTGCTTATGCGCAAACACTGTTACGCAAGCTAGAAAAGTCCGCAAACGACATTAGTCTCCATAAGACAAAGTTTATAACTTTCTATATGGAAGGAGAGATCAGGGTTCTGGTTGGAACAACACTGAAAGAAGTTGCTAAGTTCACGTATCTGGGCAGCAACATAGTTTCCACAGAGAGAGATATCGAAATTAGTATCTCAAAAGCATGGGTCGCACCGGATGGGCTGCGTTCAGTATGAACTTCAAGGTTAACTGACAAATTGAAAATGCAGTCTTCATGGCAGTGATAGAGTATGTCCTTGTTTACGGTGCTACGGCCTGGACACTCACCAAAAGATTGGAAAGAAAACTAGAAGGCACATACACCCATATGTTACGAACAGTATTAAATATATCTTGTCAAAATTATCCCAAGAAGCAGAAATTTTATGGCAACCTATCTGTCATATCTAATACCATCAGAGAAAGACGCCTACGATTTGACGGTTACTGTCTAAGAAGCAAGCATGAATTGGTGTGTGATGCATTGCTATGAATTCCACGACACGGACGCACAAGTAAAGGACGCCCGAGATCCACGTACATCCAGCAAATAGCACACGACGCCAACTGTGAACCTGAAGATCTGAGGAAGCTGATGGAAGAAGGAAATTCTGGAGAGGAAGAGTCACATTGGTCCAGGCAGGGAGTCCGTCCTGATGATTATGATGATGATGTGTGTGAAAAGTGATAACGTACGTGCGAACATAAATGTGTGAAATTTGAAAAGATTATAATGAACGTACAAGCATAAATGTATGTCAAAAGTTACAACCTACGGACAAGCATATGAATGTGAAGGTTCCCTCCTTCAAAATGACCTTATTTTGTCAGGTTAGAAAAAATTACCTTTAGCATACTATCTGCTCTATCAAGGATGTTCAGTACTTTAGAATATGACTCTATCTAGAATATTGGGCACTTCTACAAGTAAGGAAACCTCTTGAAGAGAAAGTATTCAAATAATCAGTGAATAACAAAAGGATGTCTGCACAGCGCTACTATAAACACTAAATATAATTAAGACTAAATCTTCCTTCTTTCTTTGTATGTAAAAAATACAAATAAATTCACACAAAATATTTTGACTTCTTTGCAACATGAAAAGTTTGCTAAAAAAATAACGTAAACGTTAAAATATGATACGATAACATCGTGACAAGCAAATTCAATTTCAATATAATAATCGATGTCATCAATTTTATAATCCACCAAATTTTATTATTACATTACCTCCCCTTCGAGGAAAGACCTAAATGCTTCATAAGTCACGAACCAATAAAATACATGGATTACTACTAATGCAATCATAAATCATAACAACGCAATTAATCAAAATATGTTCAACTCCCGCCGGTTACGTGCGACCACTAACCTTTTCATTAACTCCTCTGCTACCATTTAACATCACTATATATATATATATATATATATATATATATATATATATATATATATATATATATATATATACTAGCTAGCATGTCGCCCAGCGTTGCCCGGTCTTAAAATAAGCATAAATATAATGTTTCAATTTATGCACAAACTGATACATGGTTTTCCGAGTATTATGCTTTTTCTAATCAGTTCACTTCTTGTAAGTCAAAATAAATACTCGAAATTAGAACTTCTAAGCGTTTAAAATTGAAAAGTGGCTGCGTGGGGCCCATCAGATATTTATCTGGTTTGAAAACGCTTTTAAACATTTTTGAAAGCTACTGGCAAGCTGGTCTAATGGTTATCATACTTGACTCACTGTCCTTATGTTTTGGTTTCGATCTCAGCTCGAGTATTTTTATTTACAAGAAGTCAGAAAAAACAATACTCGCATGCACATATCACATTTTCTTTTCGGTTTTTTTTTTTTTTTACTTACATCTTTTAAATTGATTTAACGTCACGTTTAACACCTACGGAATTTCTGATATATATATATATATATATATATATATATATATATATATATATATATATATATATATATATGAGGTGGATGTAGTTTGCTTGAAGCACTGTATAGTATTTAGTTAAATGAAATATGTAGAAGGCAGTACAATGCAGATGTAACGGAAAGACACAAACTGAAGCAGATGAAAAAGTGTTATTAATACAAATTACAAATACATGTGTACACATTCATACATTTCATATACACATTATATTTATATTTGTACTGTGATTATCTCGGTTAGCCGGTCTGATGGGATATCCGTGTTATATGATATTGCAAGAAAGATCTCTTCGTCAGATATTTATTTGACGTTTGTTCAAACGCGCTTCTGTAAAAAGTAAAAGTCTCGCAGCAAATAATAGCCTAGAACGTGTTAATTAACATTTTATATTATTTAATATATTACGTTTTTTGAAAAAAAATTTCTATGTTTTTATATATATTTTTTTATATTGAGTAAATTTCGTAAATTACATATGTTCATTTGTACCTGCACTTATAAATGATTTGTATTAAACATAATTATTGTATATTAATTTATTTGTTTGTTTATGTTTCTGCGTTCTAGTTGAGTGACAGTTAGAACAATAGATTTTGAATTAAGTTAATTAATAAAGGGAGACTACTTAATGAGCTGATCTAAGGGGGTATGTATTATCCTTTCTATAGAAGCGAGTTTTACTAACTCCAGATATTTCATCTAAGTTTAGTATTGCATTACTTTTTATTATTATTATTATTATTATTATTATTATTATTATTATTATTATTATTATTATTATTATTATTCTGGGGTGGGATATTATTTAATTCGTTAACTTTTATTCTATTTATAGATAGGCACGCGTGCACAAGTTATCCGGAAATAGAAATCTTATTCCGCTCTAGAAAGACACAGCAATATTCCAGTCTGAAAAATGAAAAAAAAAAAACGGACGCCGAACCATTGTGTCAAACAAACGTTAAGTACTAATTTTAAAATTCATCTTAACTCCTAACAAATGTATTTCATGTTGCATTGTTTAAACTTGTTTTTCTTGTTTTATTTATGTATATGTATTTATTTGTCTCTGCTTCTCCTGTCTTGCAAAACTTTTAAGATGAGATTCATCACCCCCCCTTTCTCGACTACTATTCGAACAGGCAAAACACTGCTCACTCATGCTCACTCATGCTCACTCATGCTCATAAACTAGCGATTAAAAAATGCCGGGAATTATTCTCTATTACGGTAGATGAAGTTAGGACTTTATTAAAGTAATATACTTAATGTATACTATTACTATAAGCTTGCTTGTATTGAAAATGCTTGCTTCCTTGCTAGCCAATCAAACCATCTAATATAGTTAGTCTTACTTTCAATTATATTTGAAACTAAAATACACAGTGACATTAACTACGTCGCTAGGACTATTACTGAATAGCTACACAATGTTTTGAGCTTGACCAAACTGACTGCATTTAATTAATCCCGACGCGCTATATACTAATAGTTTTTTCTCATTACGGTACAAGCGCCCTTGCTGGTTTGCTACGTATATCCAATATGTACTTTGCCTCCAAGACGACTGCCTATGTCTGATTTGCATGTTAAGTTAAAAAAATGTTTTTTTCTCTTCTCAAACTAAACGTTACTTGGCACTCAAAACTCTTATAATTAATCCTAATTGCATTCTGTAAGTTTAATCCTATCCTGAAAACTAAAAATCTGCTCTACTCCTCCAGCTGCCACTAACACTCATACAATACACCAGACTTAGATGGCGGTATTTAGCTTTCATCCCTTAACCTTCGCATACTGACCGATTGTAAGTCATGATCACTAAACATCTGTACATTTCTACCCCTTAGGCATGTATTAGTTTATTCTTATCCAGGTGGATACTCACTAACAACAGTCTGTACTTAGATATACAACTATCTATATTACATAGCAATAGATGTCCCGTCCTTAGCTTAGCAATGTTAAATACAAAAACTGAACGATACTCTATAATGCAAAATACAACTTCCTGATTTTTAAACGAAAGCTGATGATATCTTCATTAGAAATGGTAACCTACTTAATACCTACTATCTCCATATATTCGCATGGAAATATGCCCATATATCTATTTATTGTACTATGCATACTGTATACGACATAGCATATAATTTACTCCCAATTATACCTGTACTGTAATGTACTTCATATCAAAAATGACGTTACTTGTATCTATTGAATATACAACATAATCCTCCTGCTATCTAAAATATCCCGAGCTTGTACAATTTTTTAGTTAATTCGTAATACAATACCATTCTGCAACGCATTATCCCATTCCTAAGCCAACACAAAAATAAGAAAAGGAAAAAACAAACCATGGTAACTCCTTCCAACAGACCTGTTTGCAAATATAGCTGCTTCCACTGCATGAACTCTTATTCAGCCCCTCCTCCAGACAAACAATGAAATAGCAATGCCCTGTAATCACTTTGAGGAGTATAATTTTTCAGTTGATATATAATCCTTTTAAACTAACATCCAACGAGGGGGCGCAGAAATACCTGGATTAGGACCTAGGCACGGGGAAACCCTCTCAGTGCCGATGGACCCGTAGATCTTCCTAGGTCATCCGTCTAAGAGAAGGAAAACTCTGAAGCTAAACCTAAGGGGAGGAAGGCCTCTCCAGTCTTGGATGACAACCTTCCTAGAGCTGGTGACTCAAACAAATTACCGGTCTGCAAACCTAAACTGCTTAACGAGTAGATAGGCACTGTCTATCGCCCGGCTTCCATACTCCTTCTTTGCCTATTAGCTAGGCGTAGAGATTGAATCACAGGGAGTCGACAGACCTTCAGTGGTCGATCTTGTTTCCTGACTAGGGCAATGAACGCCGTTTTCCCCACTCCCGACACATCCCATCCCCTAAACTGAGCACTTGGGAGTGCTTGAATGCCATAATGATAGTACAAGTAGATTGGGTTGACCATCGTCTGATGGGTTGAGGGTACGAGATAGACAGTCCCTGGCTGCTGTTCCCGACTGGTAGTACAGGTCCCCTAACTCATTCGAAGCGCATAGAGCGGCTGCTCCATCAACAGTTGTATAATATCAGGTTGTTTGTAGTGCCATGTCGCGCATGGAAAAGGACCCTGCACTCATCTATAAGGCCACCATTCGCACATGTATGACGAAATGTTGCATCCCTCTGCCTGTTCTACAAATATTTTAATGGTGAATGCTCTGGCGAACTGTAGACACTTGTGCCCCCACGACGTAGACACCTCGACAAACTCGACAGGCAGCTAAATCCCACCCCCACACAGTAGAGATCTCTAGATGTAAAAGATCTTTCTACTCCAGTAGTTTCTTCCCCAGAACTGCTAGACTCTGGAATTCCATTCCAGGTCCCTGCTTCCCCAACTGTACTGACATGTGTAACGTGAACCGACATCTTGCTGCCCAAATCCCAACATAGTACCCCAGTAGTTGCTGCCCCTGATAGTAGCCCCCTACACCAAAGTGGCAATGTGCCTTGTTTGGGGAGGAAATGTAATGAACAAAAAAAACTTGTATATATATTTATTTATGGATTCTTATATATTTAATTTTATAACAGAGTATTATTCTATTAATTTATTTATTTACGCAATGTGTTATGACGAAATAGGTAGAAATTATTTCAAAAGTTTGTTTTTTTAATTTGAATTTATGTTTTTGATGTATTGTGTCTTATTTGTTATTTGCGGTTAATATTATAAGGTTTACTTGGAGAAATCAATTTGGCCATATAAACTTGCATGAACATATATACATGTAGTCACGTACTATGTTTACATCAAGTGAACAAACAATATATACATGCAAGAGTACATACCCACGCACCCACGAACCCACGCACCCACGCACACAACTACATACATAAGTGCCGGTATGTATGTAGCCTACATGCTCACACCCATCTCACTCACGCATCATAAACTTAATATTTAATTGTTAAACATTATTATTATTAATATGTAGCAATCTTAAATAAAGGTTGCTTATTTATTTTTTATTCAATCATTTATTTTTTTAATTTATTTTAATTTATTTATTTTTTAATTATATAATGGTGGGATAGTGTGAGTAAAATTAAGAATGAAGAGCCTAATTCGTATCGGCGATTAATCTTTGGATGCAATTTGACAATGAGGATTAATTCTTTGATACGTAGGTTGCAACATTGCGTCCAGTGGCTAAAATATCTACTCTGATGGATTTGTTGGTATTGCCGCATGTGTGGAGGTGTCTGTGAACAGAAGAGGCTTGTATTTGTATGTGTTCTTTGACAATAATATGCAGGTGTATCACTGAGCTCCCGACGTATGATTGGTTACATTTGGTGTACTGTATGCGATATACTGTGTATGTACTATGACACATGCTAGTGGTGTTCATCGGGCAGTTAGTTAGGGGTGCAGAGTACATTGCTTTGGTGGGTTTTGCGTTTTGATAAAGGTTGTCGTAGTGATGGCCCAGTGTGTATTAGTTGTATGTCTAGACCCTCCCTGCATATAGCTTTGTGGATAGCTATTGTGATCCTGTCGTCAAAATGGAGCAGCTTCAAAAAGCAGGTGTTAGAGGAGGAATGCTGCGTCCATCTTCTAGGTTTTTTGAGGTTTTCAATGGTTGGTGTGTGGCATTCATTGGTCTCTAGCACTTGATGGAATTTACTAGTGCAGGTGTTTTTATCAGCTTGATGATACATTTATTTCGGATGCGCATTCCTCGCATAGCTTATTTTAGGTTTACGGGGGAGGGCAGACTTATAATGTATGAAGAGGTCTCTACAGGCAGGTTTCTTATAGAATTTGTGGATAAATTTCCGTCTTCAGAAATGTTGAGGCTGAAGTCCAAAAGTGCCAGGGATCCAGAATAGTAAGGGTGCTCAATGGTGAACTCAATATGTGGTTCAGTGTTGTTGAAGATGATAAAAATTGGGTTGCTTCTTCCCGGGATGAAGTTAGTAGAATATCATCAAGGTATCGTGTGAAGACAATGTAGGAGTAGCAAGAGTTGAGGGTACGGCGTTCAAGTTTATCCATGAATGCTATAGGAAATCCTGTAATTTGTTTATATGTTTTGTTTTGTTTGTAAGTGTTGTTTATTATTATTTGTTAATATGTGTTTTGTTTGTATGTAAACAAAGTGTTGTTTATTATTATTTGTTTATATGTGTTTTGTTTGTATGTAAACAATATGTTGTTTATTATTATTTGTATGTAAACAAAGTGTTGTTTATTATTATTTGTATGTAAACAAAGTGTTGTTTATTATTATTTGTTTATATGTGTTTTGTTTGTATGTAAAAAATATGTTGTTTATGATTATTTGTTTATATGTGTTTTGTTTGTATGTAAACAAAGTGTTATCTATTATTATTTGTTCGTATGTAAACAAAGTGTTATCTATTATTATTTGTTCGTATGTAAACAAAGTGTTATCTATTATTATTTGTTCGTATGTAAACAAAGTGTTATCTATTATTATTTGTTCGTATGTAAACAAAGTGTTATCTATTATTATTTGTTCGTATGTAAACAAAGTGTTATCTATTATTATTTGTTCGTATGTAAACAAAGTGTTATCTATTATTATTTGTTTGTATGTAAACAAAGTGTTATCTATTATTATGTGTTAGCATGTAAACAAAGTGTTATCTATTATTATTTGTTAACATGTAAACAAAGTGTTATCTATTATTATTTGTCTGTATGTAAACAAAGTGTTATCTATTATTATTTGTTCGTATGTAAACAAAGTGTTATCTATTATTATTTGTTCGTATGTAAACAAAGTGTTATCTATTATTATTTGTTAACATGTAAACAAAGTGTTATCTATTATTATTTGTTTGTATGTAAACAAAGTGTTATCTATTATTATTTGTTTGTATGTAAACAAAGTGTTATCTATTATTATTTGTTAACATGTAAACAAAGTGTTATCTATTATTATTTGTCTGTATGTAAACAAAGTGTTATCTATTATTATTTGTTAACATGTAAACAAAGTTTTATCTATTATTATTTGTTCGTATGTAAACAAAGTGTTATCTATTATTATTTGTCTGTATGTAAACAAAGTGTTATCTATTATTATTTGTTTGTATGTAAACAAAGTGTTATCTATTATTATTTGTTAACATGTAAACAAAGTGTTATCCATTATTATTTGTTCGTATGTAACCAAAGTGTTATCTATTATTATTTGTCTGTATGTAAACAAAGTGCTATCTATTATTATTTGTTCGCATGTAAACAAAGTGTTATCTATTATTATTTGTTAACATGTAAACAAAGTGTTATCTATTATTATTTGTTTGTATATAAACAAAGTGTTATCTATTATTATTTGTCTGTATGTAAACAAAGTGCTATCTATTATTATTTGTTTGTATATAAACAAAGTGTTATCTATTATTATTTGTCTGTATGTAAACAAAGTGCTATCTATTATTATTTGTTTGTATGTAAACAAAGTGTTATCTATTATTATTTGTTAACATGTAAACAAAGTGTTATCTATTATTATTTGTTTGTATGTAAACAAAGTGCTATCTATTATTATTTGTTTGTATATAAACAAAGTGTTATCTATTATTATTTGTCTGTATATAAACAAAGTGCTATCTATTATTATTTGTTTGTATGTAAAAAAAGTGTTATCTATTATTATTTGTTAACATGTAAACAAAGTGCTATCTATTATTATTTGTCTGTATGTAAACAAAGTGTTATCTATTATTATTTGTTAACATGTAAACAAAGTGTTATCTATTATTATTTGTTTGTATGTAAACAAAGTGTTATCTATTATTATGTGTTAGCATGTAAACAAAGTGTTATCTATTATTATTTGTTCGTATGTAATCAAAGTGTTATCTATTATTATTTATTTGTATGTAATCAAAGTGTTATCTATTATTATTTGTTTGTATGTAATCAAAGTGTTATCTATTATTATTTGTTTGTATGTAAACAAAGTGTTATCTATTATTATTTGTTTGTATGTAATCAAAGTGTTATCTATTATTATTTGTTTGTATGTAAACAAAGTGTTATCTATTATTATTTGTTTGTATGTAATCAAAGTGTTATCTATTATTATTTGTTCGTATGTAAACAAAGTGTTATCTATTATTATGTGTTAGCATGTAAACAAAGTGTTATCTATTATTATTTGTTCGTATGTAAACAAAGTGTTATCTATTATTATTTGTTCGTATGTAAACAAAGTGTTATCTATTATTATTTGTTTGTATGTAAACAAAGTGTTATCTATTATTATTTGTTCGTATGTAAACAAAGTGTAATCTATTATTATTTGTCTGTATGTAAACAAAGTGTTATCTATTATTATTTGTTCGTATGTAAACAAAGTGTTATCTATTATTATTTGTTTGTATGTAAACAAAGTGTTATCTATTATTATTTGTTTGTATGTGAACAAAGTGTTATCTATTATTATTTGTTCGTATGTAAACAAAGTGTTATCTATTATTATGTGTTAGCATGTAAACAAAGTGTTATCTATTATTATTTGTTTGTATGTAAACAAAGTGTTATCTATTATTATTTGTTCGTATGTAAACAAAGTGTTATCTATTATTATGTGTTAGCATGTAAACAAAGTGTTATCTATTATTATGTGTTAGCATGTAAACAAAGTGTTATCTATTATTATTTGTTCGTATGTAAACAAAGTGTTATCTATTATTATTTGTTCGTATGTAAACAAAGTGTTTTCTATTATTATTTGTTTGTATGTAAACAAAGTGTTATCTATAATTATTTGTTCGTATGTAAACAAAGTGTTATCTATTATTATTTGTTCGTATGTAAACAAAGTGTTATCTATTATTATTTGTTCGTATGTAAACAAAGTGTTATCTATTATTATTTGTTCGTATGTAAACAAAGTGTTATCTATTATTATTTGTTTTTATGTAAACAAAGTGTTATCTATTATTATTTGTTTGTATGTAAACAAAGTGTTCTCTATTATTATTTGTTTGTATGTAAACAAAGTGTTATCTATTATTATTTGTTCGTATGTAAACAAAGTGTTATCTATTATTATTTGTTTGTAAGTAAACAAAGTGTTTTCTATTATTATTTGTTCGTATGTAAACAAAGTGTTATCTATTATTATTTGTTCGTATGTAAACAAAGTGTTATCTATTATTATTTGTTCGTATGTAAACAAAGTGTTATCTATTATTATTTGTTCGTATGTAAACAAAGTGTTATCTATTATTATGTGTTAGCATGTAAACAAAGTGTTATCTATTATTATTTGTTCGTATATAAACAAAGTGTTATCTATTATTATGTGTTAGCATGTAAACAAAGTGTTATCTATTATTATTTGTTCGTATGTAAACAAAGTGTTATCTATTATTATTTGTTCGTATGTAAACAAAGTGTTATCTATTATTATTTGTTTGTATGTAAACAAAGTGTTATCTATTATTATTTGTTCGTATGTAAACAAAGTGTTATCTATTATTATTTGTTCGTATGTAAACAAAGTGTTATCTATTATTATTTGTTTGTATATAAGCAAAGTGTTATCTATTATTATTTGTTCGTATGTAAGCAAAGTGTTATCTATTATTATTTGTTTGTATGTAAACAAAGTGTTATCTATTATTATTTGTTCATATGTAAACAAAGTGTTATCTATTATTATTTGTTCGTATGTAAACAAAGTGTTATCTATTATTATTTGTTCGTATGTAAACAAAGTGTTATCTATTATTATTTGTTTGTATATAAACAAAGTGTTATCTATTATTATTTGTCTGTATGTAAACAAAGTGCTATCTATTATTATTTGTTTGTATGTAAACAAAGTGTTATCTATTATTATTTGTTAACATGTAAACAAAGTGTTATCTATTATTATTTGTTTGTATGTAAACAAGGTGCTATCTTTTATTATTTGTTTGTATATAAACAAAGTGTTATCTATTATTATTCGTCTGTATGTAAACAAAGTGCTATCTATTATTATTTGTCTGTATGTAAACAAAGTGTTATCTATTATTATTTGTTAACATGTAAACAAAGTGTTATCTATTATTATTTGTTCGTATGTAAACAAAGTGTTATCTATTATTATTTGTCTGTATGTAAACAAAGTGATATCTATTATTATTTGTTCGTATGTAAGCAAAGTGTTATCTATTATTATTTGTTCGTATGTAAACAAAGTGTTATCTATTATTATTTGTTTGTATGTAACAAAGTGTTATCTATTATTATTTGTTTGTATGTAAACAAAGTGTTATCTATTATTATTTGTTCGTATGTAAACAAAGTGTTATCTATTATTATTTGTTTGTATGTAAACAAAGTGTTATCTATTATTATTTGTTAGCATGTAAACAAAGTGTTATCTATTATTATTTGTTTGTATGTAAGCAAAGTGTTATCTATTTTTATTTGTTAGCATGTAAACAAAGTGTTATCTATTATTATTTGTTTGTATGTAAACAAAGTGTTATCTATTATTATTTGTTCGTATGTAAACAAAGTGTTATCTATTATTACGTTTAGCATGTAAACAAAGTGTTATCTATTATTATTTGTTCGTATGTAAACAAAGTGTTATCTATTATTATGTGTTAGCATGTAAACAAAGTGTTATCTATTATTATTTGTTTGTATGTAAACAAAGTGCTATCTATTATTATTTGTTTGTATATAAACAAAGTGTTATCTATTATTATTTGTCTGTATGTAAACAAAGTGCTATCTATTATTATTTGTTTGTATGTAAACAAAGTGTTATCTATTATTATTTGTTAACATGTAAACAAAGTGCTATCTATTATTATTTGTCTGTATGTAAACAAAGTGTTATCTATTATTATTTGTTAACATGTAAACAAAGTGTTATGTATTATTATTTGTTAACATGTAAACAAAGTGTTATCTATTATTATTTGTCTGTATGTAAACAAAGTGCTATCTATTATTATTTGTTCGTATGTAAACAAAGTGTTATCTATTATTATTTGTTCGTATGTAAACAAAGTGTTATCTATTATTATTGATTTGTATGTAAACAAAGTGTTATCTATTATTATTTGTTTGTATGTAAACAAAGTGTTATCTATTATTATTTGTTCGTATGTAAACAAAGTGTTATCTATTATTATTTGTTTGTATGTAAACAAAGTGTTATCTATTATTATTTGTTAGCATGTAAACAAAGTGTTATCTATTATTATTTGTTGGTATGTAAGCACAGTGTTATCTATTATTATTTGTTAGCATGTAAACAAAGTGTTATCTATTATTATTTGTTCGTATGTAAACAAAGTGTTATCTATTATTATTTGTTCGTATGTAAACAAAGTGTTATCTATTATTATGTGTTAGCACGTAAACAAAGTGTTATCTATTATTATTTGTTCGTATGTAAACAAAGGGTTATATATTATTATGTGTTAGCATGTAAACAAAGTGTTATCTATTATTATTTGTTAACATGTAAACAAAGTGTTATCTATTATTATTTGTTCGTATGTAAACAAAGTGTTATCTATTATTATTTGTCTGTATGTAAACAAATGATATCTATTATTATTTGTTCGTATGTAAGCAAAGTGTTATCTATTATTATTTGTTCGTATGTAAACAAAGTGTTATCTATTATTATTTGTTTGTATGTAAACAAAGTGTTATCTATTATTATTTTTTTGTATGTAAACAAAGTGTTATCTATTATTATTTGTTCGTATGTAAACAAAGTGTTATCTATTATTATTTGTTTGTATGTAAACAAAGTGTTATCTATTATTATTTGTTAGCATGTAAACAAAGTGTTATCTATTATTATTTGTTTGTATGTAAGCAAAGTGTTATCTATTTTTATTTGTTCGTATGTAAACAAAGTGTTATCTATTATTATTTGTTCGTATGTAAACAAAGTGTTATCTATTATTATTTGTTCGTATGTAAACAAAGTGTTATCTATTATTATGTGTTAGCATGTAAACAAAGTGTTATCTATTATTATTTGTTCGTATGTAAACAAAGTGTTATCTATTATTATGTGTTCGTATGTAAACAAAGTGTTATCTATTATTATTTGTTTGTATGTAAACAAAGTGTTGTCTATTATTATTTGTTCGTATGTAAACAAAGTGTAATCTATTATTATTTGTTTGTATGTAAACAAAGTGTTATCTATTATTATTTGTTCGTATGTAAACAAAGTGTTATCTATTATTATTTGTTTGTATGTAAACAAAGTGTTATCTATTATTATTTGTTTGTATGTAAACAAAGTGTTATCTATTATTATTTGTTCGTATGTAAACAAAGTGTTATCTATTATTATTTGTTCGTATGTAAACAAAGTGTTATCTATTATTATTTGTTCGTATGTAAACAAAGTGTTATCTATTATTATTTGTTTGTATGTAAACAAAGTGTTATCTATTATTATTTGTTTGTATGTAAACAAAGTGTTATCTATTATTATTTGTTTGTATGTAAACAAAGTGTTATCTATTATTATTTGTTCGTATGTAACCAAAGTGTTATCTATTATTATTTGTTTGTATGTAAACAAAGTGTTATCTATTATAATTTGTTCGTATGTAAACAAAGTGTTATCTATTATTATTTGTTCGTATGTAAACAAAGTGTTATCTATTATTATTTGTTCGTATGTAAACAAAGTGTTATCTATTATTATTTGTTCGTATGTAAACAAAGTGTAATCTATTATTATGTGTTAGCATGTAAACAAAGTGTTATCTATTATTATTTGTTCGTATATAAACAAAGTGTTATATATTATTATTTGTCTGTATGTAAACAAAGTGCTATCTATTATTATTTGTTTGTATGTAAACAAAGTGTTATCTATTATTATTTGTTAACATGTAAACAAAGTGTTATCTATTATTATTTGTTTGTATGTAAACAAAGTGCTATCTATTATTATTTGTTTGTATATAAACAAAGTGTTATCTATTATTATTTGTCTGTATGTAAACAAAGTGCTATCTATTATTATTTGTTTGTATGTAAACAAAGTATTATCTATTATTATTTGTTAACATGTAAACAAAGTGTTATCTATTATTATTTGTTTGTATGTAAACAAAGTGCTATCTATTATTATTTGTTTGTATATAAACATAGTGTTATCTATTAGTATTTGTCTGTATGTAAACAAAGTGCTATCTATTATTATTTGTTTGTATGTAAACAAAGTGTTATCTATTATTATTTGTTAACATGTAAACAAAGTGCTATCTATTATTATTTGTCTGTATGTAAACAAAGTGTTATCTATTATTATTTGTTAACATGTAAACAAAGTGTTATCTATTATTATTTGTTAACATGTAAACAAAGTGTTATCTATTATTATTTGTCTGTATGTAAACAAAGTGCTATCTATTATTATTTGTTCGTATGTAAACATAGTGTTATCTATTATTATTTGTTCGTATGTAAACAAAGTGTTATCTATTATTATTTGTTTGAATGTAAGCAAAGTGTTATCTATTATTATTTGTTCGTATGTAAACAAAGTGTTATCTATTATTATTTGTTTGTATGTAAACAAAGTGTTATCTATTATTATTTGTTAGCATGTAAACAAAGTGTTATCTATTATTATTTGTTTGTATGTAAGCAAAGTGTTATCTATTATTATTTGTTAGCATGTAAACAAAGTGTTATCTATAATTATTTGTTTGTATGTAAACAAAGTGTTATCTATTATTATTTGTTCGTATGTAAACAAAGTGTTATCTATTATTACGTTTAGCATGTAAACAAAGTGTTATCTATTATTATTTGTTCGTATGTAAACAAAGTGTTATCTATTATTATGTGTTAGCATGTAAACAAAGTGTTATCTATTATTATTTGTTTGTATGTAAACAAAGTGCTATCTATTATTATTTGTTTGTATATAAACAAAGTGTTATCTATTATTATTTGTCTGTATGTAAACAAAGTGCTATCTATTATTATTTGTTTGTATGTAAACAAAGTGTTATCTATTATTATTTGTTAACATGTAAACTAAGTGATATCTATTATTATTTGTCTGTATGTAAACAAAGTGTTATCTATTATAATTTGTTAACTTGTAAACAAAGTGTTATCTATTATTATTTGTTAACATGTAAACAAAGTGTTATCTATTATTATTTGTCTGTATGTAAACAAAGTGCTATCTATTATTATTTGTTCGTATGTAAACAAAGTGTTATCTATTATTATTTGTTCGTATGAAAACAAAGTGTTATCTATTATTATTTGTTTGTATGTAAACAAAGTGTTATCTATTATTATTTGTTCGTATGTAAACAAAGTGTTATCTATTATTATTTGTCTGTATGTAAACAAAGTGCTATCTATTATTATTTGTTTGTATGTAAACAAAGTGTTATCTATTATTATTTGTTAACATGTAAACAAAGTGTTATCTATTATTATTTGTTCGTATGTAAACAAAGTGTTATATATTATTATGTGATAGCATGTAAACAAAGTGTTATCTATTATTATTTGTTCGTATGTAAACAAAGTGTTATCTATTATTACGTTTAGCATGTAACCAAAGTGTTATCTATTATTATTTGTTCGTATGTAAACAAAGTGTTATCTATTATTATGTGTTAGCATGTAAACAAAGTGTTATCTATTATTATTTGTTTGTATGTAAACAAAGTGCTATCTATTATTATTTGTTTGTATATAAACAAAGTGTTATCTATTATTATTTGTCTGTATGTAAACAAATTGCTATCTATTATTATTTGTTTGTATGTAAACAAAGTGTTATCTATTATTATTTGTTAACATGTAAACTAAGTGCTATCTATTATTATTTGTCTGTATGTAAACAAAGTGTTATCTATTATTATTTGTTAACATGTAAACAAAATGTTATGTATTATTATTTGTTAACATGTAAACAAAGTGTTATCTATTATTATTTGTTTGTATGTAAACAAAGTGTTATCTATTATTATTTGTTTGTATGTAAACAAAGTGTTATCTATTATTATTTGTTCGTATGTAAACAAAGTGTTATCTATTATTATTTGTTTGTATGTAAACAAAGTGTTATCTATTATTATTTGTTAGCATGTAAACAAAGTGTTATCTATTATTATTTGTTTGTATGTAAGCACAGTGTTATCTATTATTATTTATTAGCATGTAAACAAAGTGTTATCTATTATTATTTGTTTGTATGTAAACAAAGTGTTATCTATTATTATTTGTTCGTATGTAAACAAAGTGTTATCTATTATTATGTGTTAGCATGTAAACAAAGTGTTATCTATTATTATTTGTTCGTATGTAAACAAAGTGTTATATATTATTATGTGATAGCATGTAAACAAAGTGTTATCTATTATTATTTGTTCGTATGTAAACAAAGTGTTATCTATTATTATGTGTTAGCATGTAAACAAAGTGTTATCTATTATTATTTGTTCGTATGTAAACAAAGTGTTATCTATTATTATGTGTTCGTATGTAAACAAAGTTTTATCTATTATTATTTGTTTGTATGTAAACAAAGTGTTGTCTATTATTATTTGTTCGTATGTAAACAAAGTGTAATCTATTATTATTTGTTTGTATGTAAACAAAGTGTTATCTATTATTATTTGTTCCTATGTAAACAAAGTGTTATCTATTATTATTTGTTTGTATGTAAACAAAGTGTTATCTATTATTATTTGTTTGTATGTAAACAAAGTGTTATCTATTATTATTTGTTCGTATGTAAACAAAGTGTTATCTATTATTATTTGTTCGTATGTAAACAAAGTGTTATCTATTATTATTTGTTCGTATGTAAACAAAGTGTTATCTATTATTATTTGTTCGTATGTAAACAAAGTGTTATCTATTATTATTTGTTCGTATGTAAACAAAGTGTTATCTATTATTATTTGTTCGTATGTAAACAAAGTGTTATCTATTATTATTTGTTCGTATGTAAACAAAGTGTTATCTATTATTATGTGTTAGCATGTAAACAAAGTGTTATCTATTATTATTTGTTCGTATACAAACAAAGTGTTATCTATTTTTATTTGTCTGTATGTAAACAAAGTGCTATCTATTATTATTTGTTTGTATGTAAACAAAGTGTTATCTATTATTATTTGTCTGTATGTAAACAAAGTGCTATCTATTATTATTTGTTTGTATGTAAACAAAGTATTATCTATTATTATTTGTTAACATGTAAACAAAGTGTTATCTATTATTATTTGTTTGTATGTAAACAAAGTGCTATCTATTATTATTTGTTTGTATATAAACAAAGTGTTATCTATTAGTATTTGTCTGTATGTAAACAAAGTGCTATCTATTATTATTTGTTTGTATGTAAACAAAGTGTTATCTATTATTATTTGTTAACATGTAAACAAAGTGCTATCTATTATTATTTGTCTGTATGTAAACAAAGTGTTATCTATTATTATTTGTTAACATGTAAACAAAGTGTTATCTATTATTATTTGTTAACATGTAAACAAAGTGTTATCTATTATTATTTGTCTGTATGTAAACAAAGTGCTATCTATTATTATTTGTTCGTATGTAAACAAAGTGTTATCTATTATTATTTGTTCGTATGTAAACAAAGTGTTATCTATTATTATTTGTTTGTATGTAAACAAAGTGTTATCTATTATTATTTGTTAGCATGTAAACAAAGTGTTATCTATTATTATTTGTTTGTATGTAAGCAAAGTGTTATCTATTTTTATTTGTTAGCATGTAAACAAAGTGTTATCTATAATTATTTGTTTGTATGTAAACAAAGTGTTATCTATTATTATTTGTTCGTATGTAAACAAAGTGTTATCTATTATTACGTTTAGCATGTAAACAAAGTGTTATCTATTATTATTTGTTCGTATGTAAACAAAGTGTTATCTATTATTATGTGTTAGCATGTAAACAAAGTGTTATCTATTATTATTTGTTTGTATGTAAACAAAGTGCTATCTATTATTATTTGTTTGTATATAAACAAAGTGTTATCTATTATTATTTGTCTGTATGTAAACAAAGTGCTATCTATTATTATTTGGTTGTATGTAAACAAAGTGTTATGTATTATTATTTGTTAACATGTAAAATAAGTGCTATCTATTATTATTTGTCTGTATGTAAACAAAGTGTTATCTATTATTATTTGTTAACATGTAAACAAAGGGTTATGTATTATTATTTGTTAACATGTAAACAAAGTGTTATCTATTATTATTTGTCTGTATGTAAACAAAGTGCTATCTATTATTATTTGTTCGTATGTAAACAAAGTGTTATCTATTATTATTTGTTCGTATGTAAACAAAGTGTTATCTATTATTATTTGTTTGTATGTAAACAAAGTGTTATCTATTATTCTTTGTTTGTATGTAAACAAAGTGTTATCTATTATTATTTGTTCGTATGTAAACAAAGTGTCATCTATTATTATTTGTTTGTATGTAAACAAAGTGTTATCTATTATTATTTGTTAGCATGTAAACAAAGTGTTATCTATTATTATTTGTTCGTATGTAAACAAAGTGTTATCTATTATTACGTTTAGCATGTAAACAAAGTGTTATCTATTATTATTTGTTCGTATGTAAACAAAGTGTTATCTATTATTATGTGTTAGCATGTAAACAAAGTGTTATCTATTATTATTTGTTTGTATGTAAACAAAGTGCTATCTATTATTATTTGTTTGTATATAAACAAAGTGTTATCTATTATTATTTGTCTGTATGTAAACAAAGTGCTATCTATTATTATTTGGTTGTATGTAAACAAAGTGTTATGTATTATTATTTGTTAACATGTAAAATAAGTGCTATCTATTATTATTTGTTTGTATGTAAACAAAGTGTTATCTATTATTATTTGTTAACATGTAAACAAAGTGTTATCTATTATTATTTGTTCGTATGTAAACAAAGTGTTATATATTATTATGTGATAGCATGTAAACAAAGTGTTATCTATTATTATTTGTTCGTATGTAAACAAAGTGTTATCTATTATTACGTTTAGCATGTAACCAAAGTGTTATCTATTATTATTTGTTCGTATGTAAACAAAGTGTTATCTATTATTATGTGTTAGCATGTAAACAAAGTGTTATCTATTATTATTTGTTTGTATGTAAACAAAGTGCTATCTATTATTATTTGGTTGTATGTAAACAAAGTGTTATGTATTATTATTTGTTAACATGTAAAATAAGTGCTATCTATTATTATTTGTCTGTATGTAAACAAAGTGTTATCTATTATTATTTGTTAACATGTAAACAAAGGGTTATGTATTATTATTTGTTCGTATGTAAACAAAGTGTTATCTATTATTATGTGTTAGCATGTAAACAAAGTGTTATCTATTATTATTTGTTCGTATGTAAACAAAGTGTTATCTATTATTATGTGTTCGTATGTAAACAAAGTTTTATCTATTATTATTTGTTTGTATGTAAACAAAGTGTTGTCTATTATTATTTGTTCGTATGTAAACAAAGTGTAATCTATTATTATTTGTTTGTATGTAAACAAAGTGTTATCTATTATTATTTGTTCGTATGTAAACAAAGTGTTATCTATTATTATTTGTTTGTATGTAAACAAAGTGTTATCTATTATTATTTGTTTGTATGTAAACAAAGTGTTATCTATTATTATTTGTTCGTATGTAAACAAAGTGTTATCTATTATTATTTGTTCGTATGTAAACAAAGTGTTATCTATTATTATTTGTTCGTATGTAAACAAAGTGTTATCTATTATTATTTGTTCGTATGTAAACAAAGTGTTATCTATTATTATTTGTTCGTATGTAAACAAAGTGTTATCTATTATTATTTGTTCGTATGTAAACAAAGTGTTATCTATTATTATTTGTTCGTATGTAAACAAAGTGTTATCTATTATTATGTGTTAGCATGTAAACAAAGTGGTGTCTATTATTATTTGTTCGTATACAAACAAAGTGTTATCTATTATTATTTGTCTGTATGTAAACAAAGTGCTATCTATTATTATTTGTTTGTATGTAAACAAAGTGTTATCTATTATTATTTGTTTGTATGTAAACAAAGTGTTATCTATTATTATTTGTTCGTATGTAAACAAAGTGTTATCTATTATTATTTGTTTGTATGTAAACAAAGTGTTATCTATTATTATTTGTTAGCATGTAAACAAAGTGTTATCTATTATTATTTGTTTGTATGTAAGCACAGTGTTATCTATTATTATTTATTAGCATGTAAACAAAGTGTTATCTATTATTATTTGTTTGTATGTAAACAAAGTGTTATCTATTATTATTTGTTCGTATGTAAACAAAGTGTTATCTATTATTATGTGTTAGCATGTAAACAAAGTGTTATCTATTATTATTTGTTCGTATGTAAACAAAGTGTTATATATTATTATGTGATAGCATGTAAACAAAGTGTTATCTATTATTATTTGTTCGTATGTAAACAAAGTGTTATCTATTATTATGTGTTAGCATGTAAACAAAGTGTTATCTATTATTATTTGTTCGTATGTAAACAAAGTGTTATCTATTATTATGTGTTCGTATGTAAACAAAGTTTTATCTATTATTATTTGTTTGTATGTAAACAAAGTGTTGTCTATTATTATTTGTTCGTATGTAAACAAAGTGTAATCTATTATTATTTGTTTGTATGTAAACAAAGTGTTATCTATTATTATTTGTTCGTATGTAAACAAAGTGTTATCTATTATTATTTGTTTGTATGTAAACAAAGTGTTATCTATTATTATTCGTTTGTATGTAAACAAAGTGTTATCTATTATTATTTGTTCGTATGTAAACAAAGTGTTATCTAATATTATTTTTTCGTATGTAAACAAAGTGTTATCTATTATTATTTGTTCGTATGTAAACAAAGTGTTATCTATTATTATTTGTTCGTATGTAAACAAAGTGTTATCTATTATTATTTGTTCGTATGTAAACAAAGTGTTATCTATTATTATTTGTTCGTACGTAAACAAAGTGTTATCTATTATTATTTGTTCGTATGTAAACAAAGTGTTATCTATTATTATGTGTTAGCATGTAAACAAAGTGTTATCTATTATTATTTGTTCGTATACAAACAAAGTGTTATCTATTATTATTTGTCTGTATGTAAACAAAGTGCTATCTATTATTATTTGTTTGTATGTA
Source organism: Euprymna scolopes (assembly GCF_053919585.1). Taxonomy (NCBI): domain Eukaryota; kingdom Metazoa; phylum Mollusca; class Cephalopoda; order Sepiida; family Sepiolidae; genus Euprymna; species Euprymna scolopes. The sequence continues at coordinate 69,845,670 of NC_136519.1, forward strand.
AACAAAGTGTTATTTATTATTATTTGTCTGTATGTAAACAAAGTGCTATCTATTATTATTTGTTTGTATGTAAACAAAGTATTATCTATTATTATTTGTTAACATGTAAACAAAGTGTTATCTATTATTATTTGTTTGTATGTAAACAAAGTGCTATCTATTATTATTTGTTTGTATATAAACAAAGTGTTATCTATTAGTATTTGTCTGTATGTAAACAAAGTGCTATCTATTATTATTTGTTTGTATGTAAACAAAGTGTTATCTATTATTATTTGTTAACATGTAAACAAAGTGCTATCTATTATTATTTGTCTGTATGTAAACAAAGTGTTATCTAATATTATTTGTTAACATGTAAACAAAGTGTTATCTATTATTATTTGTTAACATGTAAACAAAGTGTTATCTATTATTATTTGTCTGTATGTAAACAAAGTGCTATCTATTATTATTTGTTCGTATGTAAACAAAGTGTTATCTATTATTATTTGTTCGTATGTAAACAAAGTGTTATCTATTATTATTTGTTTGTATGTAAACAAAGTGTTATCTATTATTATTTGTTCGTATGTAAACAAAGTGTTATCTATTATTATTTGTTTGTATGTAAACAAAGTGTTATCTATTATTATTTGTTAGCATGTAAACAAAGTGTTATCTATTATTATTTGTTTGTATGTAAGCAAAGTGTTATCTATTTTTATTTGTTAGCATGTAAACAAAGTGTTATCTATAATTATTTGTTTGTATGTAAACAAAGTGTTATCCATTATTATTTGTTCGTATGTAAACAAAGTGTTATCTATTATTACGTTTAGCATGTAAACAAAGTGTTATCTATTATTATTTGTTCGTATGTAAACAAAGTGTTATCTATTATTATGTGTTAGCATGTAAACAAAGTGTTATCTATTATTATTTGTTTGTATGTAAACAAAGTGCTATCTATTATTATTTGTTTGTATATAAACAAAGTGTTATCTATTATTATTTGTCTGTATGTAAACAAAGTGCTATCTATTATTATTTGTTTGTATGTAAACAAAGTGTTATCTATTATTATTTGTTAACATGTAAACTAAGTGCTATCTATTATTATTTGTCTGTATGTAAACAAAGTGTTA
>NC_136519.1:69851896-69964396 GCF_053919585.1 Euprymna scolopes
AAGATAAAATAAAATTGATAGAAACTCTCGACCGGAAAGAATTGTTATCCTACACTAGTGACTACGCAAGCATAAAACATTAGTGTCTGTAGGTCTAAAAGAATAATTATTATTTAATTATAATTATCAAGCCCCTTTAAGGATGGGCACCGACTAGGGTTACAAACTAAGAGGCAGGCAACTAGTGTTTATACAACGTTTACGACTTCCGTCGTTCGAACACTCGGAATTATTCGATGTCTGCGCCCGAATTGATTGTTTATTCGTTATGAATTCACTTCAATTTCGTGATTGCTTGGTGACCCAGGGGTAAAGGTTAAGCAAATGGAGTTAAAGATGTCTTCGAGACGAAGTTCAAATCTTCCGACCGGCAGGACTTGTCATCGCTACACTGATGATTGCGTAAGTATGAAACACTAGTGCCTACATGTATAGAAGATAATGATGATTTAATTATATATGTATATATATATATACATATATATAAGAGGTAGACGTAGTTTGCTTGAAGCAGTGTATATTATGTAGTTAAATGAAATATGTAGAAAGCAATACAGTGCAGAGGTAACGCAAAGAACCAAATTATATATATATATATATATATATATATATATATATATATATATATATATATATATATCCTCACAGATAGACGGTTTCACTGTATCACATTTTTTCAGTGAGCCTACATTAACGCCTATCGAAACCAGGAATAGAATCTATAGTTTGCAGCTCTACCTCCAGACCAGATGATCAGCGTTCGTAAATAATATTTCCACGACTTTATACGAACACTGACCGCCACTTATAAAGTGCACCATTTATTTATTTACAAAGAGTTTTGCATTACGCTAAGTAAGCAGAAGGTAATATAATTTTACGTAAGTGTTCTACACTAGACAACAAGGGACTTATATATATATATATATATATATATATATATATATATATATATGTATGTGTGTGTGTGTGTGTGTGTGTGTGTGTGTGTGTGTGTGTGTGTGTGTGTGTGTGGAGAGAGAGAGAGAGAAACAGGGGGAAAGAGATGGGGAGGAAATAAAGGGGGGAGGGACACGGAAAAGATCAGTGAAACGAGTGGACAATGTAAAGAGAACCGGAATGTAGAAAAAAATGATAGAAATGAGAGAGAAGTACAAAAAGAGAGAAAGGCAGAATAAGATCAGGTGAGTAAAAAAATAAAAATAAAAGAGACATTGAACAGAAAACGCAAAATGAAAGGAAACAAGGCAGAAGATGAAAAAAATAGTATGAATGAGAGAGAAAGAGAGAGATAGAGACATAAAACGAAAAAGAAAGAAAATTGAATAAAAGGAAAAGAGGAAAGAAAAGGAAGAACAAACTAAGTGTAAAAGAGATACTAAAATAATTGAGATAGTCTTACACACACATGCATGCATATATATACACACACACACATGTGTGTGTGTATATATATGCATATATATATGTATGTATATATATATGTATATATATATATATATATATATATATATATATATATATGAAAAAGAGAGAGTGAGAAGGGAGTGACTGAATACAACGAGAAAGAGAACGACAAATGTGACCGATCTATCAAAAGATCGACAGAGACAGCAAAGAAAGAGTAAAATAATGTCATTTTCAAAAAAGAAACAAAATAATATAAAATTAAAATATCATCATAAGATTTTAAAAAAGAAAACAAAAACAACGCAAAAAAATGTCTGCCGTTCGCAATCTGATTATTCGATCTATTTCGTTGCCGGTGGCCATTTTGACAACGATCGGGTTGGATGATTTAAATGTCGTGCGCGCGGTCAACTGCGAATGATTTCTGCTGGACGTCGATGGGACAATGTCGTCTCTTCTTGGTTATCGCGCCACCCGCTGTCGATGGAGAGACGCAGCACCACCTGCGGATAATAATGGGTCCTCGAGAAAACGCAACAACAGCAAGTAGTACGGGCGGAGAAGAAACAATGGCGGACAATCTTATGCGCCTTTCATTTAATCAGCGCGCGTAGCGACGAAAATGTCATTTCAAACTAAAGTGTGACGATTGACAAGGGGAAACCCCTTTTCTTAAATAAAAAAAATTTAATTTAATTATTTTAAACGCGGCAACTGAGTGATAAAACATATTCAAGATTATTATTCTCTTTCCTATGCATAATAATTACTCTCTTTCTCTCTTTTATATATATATATATATATATATATATATATATATATATATATATATATATACTAGACTACCCGTGACCCGTTGGGTCAGTATGTTATATTAGCTATGGAATTCATGTATGAGCGTGACACTTGTGACGTAAAGAAAATAGTTTGGGTTTTTTTTTTTTTTTTTTGACATAACAGAAACATTTCTATGAAAGTATATTAAAATGAAAGATCACGGACGGATCACTCAAACATGAAAAAAAATCCTCCCTATTCGTGTAAAGTTACCTATTTTTCCGAATAATCGCTAAAAATTGAAAAGTAAACATGATTTTCCTACGAATCGAACACCGAATGAATCTATGAGAAATATCAGAATGAAAACCGCATATTGGAATCCTTCAAACAAGTTATAGAAACTTAAAATCTAAAAAAGAATAATTAATAAAACCTGAAGCAAAAAAAAAATAAAACCTAAATAAATAAAATAAAATAAAACTGACATTGAAATAGATTAGTAAATGTGTCAACAAATTCACCATTCTCACACAACTATTTTGTATCTAGAAATGTAAACAAAAAAAAACTTTTAAAAAAAGCAGGAAGGAAGGAAGGAAAAGGGACGGATAGAGAGTAGTAGTAGTATTAGTATTAGTATTAGTAGTAGTAGTAGTAGCAGTAGTAGTCTTGGCTCTACTACAATTGTTTCATGCTTGTCAACGGGTTAAAGTTGTTTAGTTGTAAGAAAATAGCGAGAGTATAGTTGTAATAAAGAATAGTTGCAAAACACCACCACTTTCCCCATGTTGAATAATAATTTCGAAATAATAACATTAATATTTCAGTGCGCAGGTCAAAATCTGCAAAAGAAGCGATTTGTGTTTATTTGTTTACGTTGTTATGGGTTAATGTTTATGCGCGCATGCGCAACCGGATGTCGTAAACCGGAAAGTGGATTACATCACTCGTTACAAGGTCATTTGAGTTTTCACTAGATACAGCCACTCTGATGAGTCGTAGACGACGAAACACGTGTCAGTGGATAATTACATTCTAAAAATAATATATATATATATATATATATATATATATATATATATATATATATATATATACCGCTCCCCATGTGGGGGTACCAAATTGTTTAAAGGGAAAATTATTCCCAACTCGCATTTAGGAAAAATTCACTTTCGTAAATAATTGAATTCATTCAAAACATATCGCTAAAACCAAAACAAAACAACATCTAAGTAAATCGCGATATATCCAGTCAGTCGGCGAGATGGTCTCGGGGTAAGGGTTTAGGCTCATTACCGTTGGGTCCCGATTTCGAATCTCGCTAGATACAGCCACTCTGATGAGTCGTAGACGACGAAACACTTGTCAGTGGATAATTACATTCTAAAAATAATATATATATATATATATATATATATATATATATATATATATATATATATATATATATATATATATATATATATATATACCGCTCCCAATGTGGGGGTACCAAATTGGTTAAAAGGGAAAATTCTTCCCAACTTGCATTTAGGTAAAAATGCACTTTCGTAAATAATTGAATTCATTCAAAACATATCGCTAAAACCAAAACAAAACAACATATATATATATATATATATATATATATAACTTTTTTAGTCCTTCGTTGGAAAATTATTTTGCCATTGAGTCAATTAGTCTTCTGTAATCGCTATATCAATCTGCTTTCATGAATTCACACTTGTTTTAATGTTATTGCAGGGATCATCAGTTGTTTACTACGAAACACTGTTTCAGTGATTAAAAAACATTGTCCGTCACTGACGCTTGAACCAAGGCAGATGACATAAATAAATATTAATAATTATTTCATACCGACAGGCACTAGTGGCTTATACTTATGCAATTATCATTATAGGAAGTTATAATCACTCCCAGCCAATATTCGAACCAATTCACAAGTCACTTATGACTTCGTAGAATCTCGTGAGGCAGACCGCTGTAGAGAGCGAAGTATGCATCGCATTCTGCCACGCCTAGTTCCCATGGCGACTGAGGAAGCCTATTTGACTAGTCAAGTCAGGAGTGGATTCTTTTATTAGGTTGGAAAGAAAGTTCTTGCGGAAATTTTAATTTGGATTTCAAATTAGTTATTTTCAAATAAGTCTTCGTTATAATACCTGTATTTTATATATCATTTTAAGGACCGGTTTTCGCTCTATCTAATCGTTTAAATTACAATCGTATTAAAATAAGTATGTCTTTTCTCAGAACGTTGAATATAAGATAGAAAAAAGGAAATTCGCACAGTTTTCATATTTCAATTCAAGCTAGGCTGGAAAGTTGCTGAAACAGCTCGCGATATCAATGAAGCGTTTACTCAAGAACGACTACTGAACGCACAACACAATGGTGGTTTAAGAAATTTCATGGCGGCGACGAGAGTCTTGAAGATGATGAGCGTAGTGGTCGGCCATCGGATGCTGACAACGATCAATTAAGAGCCTTAGTCGAAGCCAACCCACGCACAACTGTTCGAGAACTTGCTTCTGAATTAGACGTAACATATACGACGATTTCCAACCACTTGAGAGAGGTTGGAAAGACAAAAACACTTGATTACGACAACCGGCCACGCCCGTTGTATATGTATGTATATTTAATTACAGTTCATGGCGGGACAAGAATATACATAAATATCTTTATAACACAAATGACAAATAACATTTATTTGAGGTTTCAACATCTGGCCAATCGGGAACATATCCGGTCCATTTGGATTTAACGGATCCTTTGAAAAGCATCAATTTAAAATTCGTACAACTCGTAGCCTTGGTGGTATTTACAGCAGCTTTATTTCAGATGTTTCCCGCATTGGAAAGCTGGTCCTAGACTTTTAATATCGACATTGTCACCTACTTAGAGTAATTACTTTACATGACAGTATTTCTTCCTCTAACGCTAATGACCTCGTCTCCTCTTTCTGACTCTCAACTGTAATTTCAAGCCCCCTTCTAAGATCCGCGTCATCTTAAGTGATCTATACATCAGACTACATGCTCTAAAGGTCAGGCCTATTTTTAAATCATTGTTTGCGCTAGTAACGAACGCTTACATTCTTCTCTATTAAAACATTTTAACATAAATAATTTTATTTGTAAATATTTACTTCGCTATCATAACATTATTTTCTGAAATTCTATTTTAAAAATTTAATAACGATTATAATAATCGTAAACCAACACATCTTTCGACATTCTCTATTGATTATTACATTATACCTAATATATAGTAATGATTTCCAAAAATAAAATATAGTTTTCCAACTAAAGATCAAATCGATTTTGTTCCACTGGTCCCAACACCCCATATATCACGTTTCAAGTATGCAGACCAAAAATTGACAAAGTAGCTTGGTAGAGACCGTTCCGAGATAAAAATAGAGATTCACTCTAAATGCAGCACAAAATGTTATGGTATTATGTACAATGTAGAAAATATGCACAAATTAGTAAAAATTGTGCGTAATAGTGAAATAAAACTAATCAGCACATAAGAAAAGAAAACACACTGAAAATTAATTAGCAAATCTATTTTATGAAGAAATATACAAATTAATATAAATTCAAATCTATGTGATAGGTGATAACGTACGCAGAGACATAAATGCGTGTGAAAGGTGATGATGTATGTACGAATGTTAATGTATCATAAGCGATAACTCATGTCGCAATATAAATTTGTGAAAGATGATAACGTACATCCAAAAAGTATGGAGTGATAGAAATGTGTGTAAGAGGTGATAACATACGTTTAAAAATAAATGTATGAGAAAGGTTTGGAAATGAGCATGTTTCTTCAAAGCTTTCGGCTTAGACGAAAAATGGCCAGCATATTAAAAGCATATGGCATTCCAAACAGAGTCATTAATTCTATCATGATGCTATGTGATGCTCGAGCAACGGTCAGGTCTCCAGATGGGGACACTGAATTTTTCGACATCCGCACCGGAGTTCTTAAGCCCCTTTTGTTTTAATTGTCTTTTTACTTCGCACCTCTGTCGATATACACAACACGCTAGGCTTCGCCCCAAATTAATCCAGAAACAGACGTTATCTATCAGCACACATAACCGATGCAGATTACGCAGACGATATTGCTTTGTTCGCGAATAACACTGCTTACGCGCAAACACTGTTACTCAAGCTAGAAAAGTCCGTAAACGACATTAGTCTCCATAAGACAAAGTTTATAACTTTTTATATGGAAGGAGAGATCAGGGTTCTGGTTGGAACAACACTGAAAGAAGTGGCTAAGTTCACGTATCTGGGCAGCAACATAGTTTCCACAGAGAGAGATATCGAAATTAGCATCTCAAAAGCATGGGTCGCACTAGATGGGCTGCGTTCAGTATGAACTTCAAGGTTAACTGAAAAATTGAAAATGCAGTCTTCAGGGCAGTGATAGAGTCTGTCCTTATTTACGGTGCTACGGCCTGGACACTCACCAAAAGATTGGAAAGAAAACTAGAAGGCACATACACCCATATGTTACGAACAGTATTAAATATATCTTGTCAAAATTATCCTAAGAAGAAGCAATGTTATGGCAATCTACCTGTTATATCTAATACCATCAGAGAAAGACGCCTGCGATTTGACGGTGACTGTCTAAGAAGCAAGCATGAATTGGTGTGTGATGTATTGCTATGGACTCCACGACACGGACGCACAAGTAAAGGACGACTTAGATCCACGTACATCCAGCAAATAGCACCCGACGCCAACATTGGTCCAGGCAGGGAGTCCGTCCTGATGATGATGATGATGATGATGATGATGATGATGATGATGTACAAATGCAAATGATGATGATGATGTACGTACAAATACAAATATGTGTGAAAAGGGCATAACGTATAAATATATCTATAAAGTGTGATAACGTACGTACAATCATAAGTGTATGTGAAATGTGATCTCGTATCTGCAAACATAAATATATGAAATGTGATAACGTATCTGCAATAATAAATATGCACAAATATAAATGTGTGTGAAAAGTGATAACGTACGTGCGAACATAAATGTGTGAAATTTGAAAAGATTATAATGAACGTACAAGCATAAATGTATGTCAAAAGTTACAACCTACGGACAAGCATATGAATGTGAAGGTTCCCTCCTTCAAAATGGCCTTATTTTGTCAGGTTAGAAAAAAATTACCTTTAGCATACTATCTGCTCTATCAAGGATATTCAGTACTTTAGAATATGACTCTATCTAGAATATTGGGCACTTCTGCAAGTAAGGAAACCTCTTGAAAAGAAAGTATTCAAATAATCAGTGAATAACAACAGGATGTCTGCACAGCGCTACTATAAACACTAAATATAATTAAGACTGAATCTTCCTTCTTTCTTTGTATGTAAAAAAAATACAAATAAATTCACACAAAATATTTTGACTTCTTTGCAACATGAAAAGTTTGCTAAAAAAAATAACGTAAACGTTAAAATATGATACGATAACATCGTGACAAGCAAATTCAATTTCAATATAATAATCGATGTCATCAATTTTATAATCCACCAAATTTTATTATTACATTACCTCCCCTTCGAGGAAAGACCTAAATGCTTCATAAGTCACGAACCAATAAAATACATGGATTACTACTAATGCAATCATAAATCATAACAACGCAATTAATCAAAATATGTTCAACTCCCGCCGGTTACGTGCGACCACTAACCTTTTCATTAACTCCTCTGCTACCATTTAACATCACTATATATATAAATATATATATATATATATATATATATATATATATATATATATACTAGCTAGCATGTCGCCCAGCGTTGCCCGGTCTTAAAATAAGCATAAATATAATATTTCAATTTATGCACAAACTGATACATGGTTTTCCGAGTATTATGTTTTTTCTAATCAGTTCACTTCTTGTAAGTCAAAATAAATACTCGAAATTAGAACTTCTAAGCGTTTAAAATTGAAAAGTGGCTGCGTGGGGCCCATCAGATATTTATCTGGTTTGAAAACGCTTTTAAACATTTTTGAAAGCTACTGGCAAGCTGGTCTAATGGTTATCGTACTTGACTCACTGTCTTTATGTTTTGGTTTCGATCTCAGCTCGAATATTTTTATTTACAAGAAGTCAGAAAAAACAATACTCGCATGCACATATCACAGTTTCTTTTCGTTTTTTTTTTTACTTACATCTTTTAAATTGATTTAACGTCACGTTTAACACCTACGGAATTTCTGATATATATATATATATATATATATATATATATATATATATATATATATATATATATATATATATAAGAGGTGGATGTAGTTTGCTTGAAGCATTGTATAGTATTTAGTTAAATGAAATATGTAGAAGGCAGTACAATGCAGATGTAACGGAAAGACACAAACTGAAGCAGATCAAAAAGTGCTATTAATTCAAATTACAAATACATGTGTACACATTCATACATTTCCTATACACACTATATTTATATTTGTACTGTGATTATCTGTATAAGCCGGTCTGATGGGATATCCGTGTTATATGATATTGCGAGAAAGATCTCTTCGTCAGATATTCATTTGTTTGTTCAAACGCGCTTCTGTAAAAAGTAAAAGTCTCGCAGCAAATAATAGCCTAGAACGTGTTAATTAACATTTTATATTATTTAATATATTACGTTTTTTGAAAAAAAATTTCTATGTTTTTATATATATTTTTTATATTGAGTAAATTTCGTAAATTACATATGTTCATTTGTACCTGCACTTATAAATGATTTGTATTAAACATAATTATTGTATATTAATTTATTTGTTTGTTTATGTTTCTGCGTTCTAGTTGAGTGACAGTTAGAACAATAGATTTTGAATTAAGTTAATTAATAAAGGGAGACTACTTAATGAGCTTATCTAAGGGGGGTAACTGTATTATCCTTTCTATAGAAGCGAGTTTTGCTAACTGCAGATATTTCATCTAAGTTAAGTATTGCATTACTTCTTCTTCTTCTTCTTCTTATTATTATTATTATTATTATTATTATTATTATTATTATTATTATTATTATTATTATTATTATTCTGGGGTGGGATATTATTTAATTCGTTAACTTTTATTCTATTTATAGATAGGCACGCGTGCACAAGTTATCCGGAAATAGAAATCTTCTTCCGCTCTAGAAAGACACAGCAATATTCCAGTCTGAAAAATGAAAAAAAAACGGACGCCGAACCATTGTGTCAAACAAACGTTAAGTACTAATTTTAAAATTCATCTTAACTCCTAACAAATGTATTTCATGTTGCCTTGTTTAAACTTGTTTTTCTTGTTTTATTTATGTATATGTATTTATTTGTCTCTGCTTCTCCTGTCTTGCAAAACTTTTAAGATGAGATTCATCACCCCCCCCTTCTCGACTACTATTCGAACAGGCAAAACACTGCTCACTCATGCTCACTCATGCTCACTCATGCTCATAAACTAGCGATTAAAAAAATACCGGGAATTATTCTCTATTACAGTAGATGAAGTTAGGACTTTATTTAAGTAATATACTTAATATATACTATTACTATAAGCTTGCTTGTATTGAAAATGCTTGCTTCCTTGCTAGCCAATCAAACCATCTAATATAGTTAGTTTTACTTTCAATTATATTTGAAACTAAAATACACAGTGACATTAACTACGTCGCTAGGACTATTACTGAATAGCTACACAATGTTTTGAGCTTGACTAAACTGACTGCATTTAATTAATCCCGACGCGCTATATACTAATAGTTTTTTCTCATTACGGTACAAGCGCCCTTGTTGGTTTGCTACGTATATCCAATATGTACTTTGCCTCCAAGACGACTGCCTATGTCTGATTTGCATGTTAAGTTAAAAAAATGTTTTTTTTCTCTTCTCAAACTAAACGTTACTTGGCACTCAAAACTCTTATAATTAATCCTAATTGCATTCTGTAAGTTTAATCCTATCCTGAAAACTAAAAATCTGCTCTACTCCTCCAGCTGCCACTAACACTCATACAATACACCCGACTTAGATGGCGGTATTTAGCTTTCATCCCTTAACCTTCGCATACTGACCGATTGTAAGTCATGATCACTAAACATCTGTACATTTCTACCCCTTAGGCATGTATTAGTTTATTCTTATCCAGGTGGATACTCACTAACAACAGTCTGTACTTAGATATACAACTATCTATATTACAGAGCAATAGCTGTCCCGTCCTTAGCTTAGCAATGTTAAATACAAAAACTGAACGATACTCTATAATGCAAAATACAACTTCCTGATTTTTAAACGAAAGCTGATGATATCTTCATTAGAAATGGTAACCTACTTAATACCTACTATCTCCATATATTCGCATGGAAATATGCCCATATATCTATTTATTGTACTATGCATACTGTATACGACATAGCATATAATTTACTCCCAATTATACCTGTACTGTAATGTACTTCATATCAAAAATGACGTTACTTGTATCTATTGAATATACAAGATAATCCTCCTGCTATCTAAAATATCCCGAGCTTGTACAATTTTTGAGTTAATTCGTAATACAATACCATTCTGCAACGCATTATCCCATTCCTAAGCCAACACAAAAATAAGAAAAGGAAACTTTTTTTTAGCCTAAAGGAAAAAACAAACCATGGTAACTCCTTCCAACAGACCTGTTTGCAAATATAGCTGCTTCCACTGCATTAACTCTTATTCAGCCCCTCCTCCAGACAAACAATGAAATAGCAATGCCCTGTAATCACTTTGAGGAGTATAATTTTTCAGTTGATATATAATCCTTTTAAACTAACATCCAACGAGGGGGCGCAGAAATACCTGGATTAGGACCTAGGCACGGGGAAACCCTCTCAGTGCCGATGGACCCGTAGATCTTCCTAGGTCATCCGTCTAAGAGAAGGAAAACTCTGAAGCTAAACCTAAGGGGAGGAAGGCCTCTCCAGTCTTGGATGACAACCTTCCTAGAGCTGGTGACTCAAACAAATTACCGGTCTGCAAACCTAAACTGCTTAACGAGTAGATAGGCACTGTCTATCGCCCGGCTTCCATACTCCTTCTTTGCCTATTAGCTAGGCGTAGAGATTGAATCACAGGGAGTCGACAGACCTTCAGTGGTCGATCTTGTTTCCTGACTAGGGCAATGAACGCCGTTTTCCCCACTCCCGACACATCCCATCCCCTAAACTGAGCACTTGGGAGTGCTTGAATGCCATAATGATAGTACAAGTAGATTGGGTTGACCATCGTCTGATGGGTTGAGGGTACGAGATAGACAGTCCCTGGCTGCTGTTCCCGACTGGTAGTACAGGTCCCCTAACTCATTGGAAGCGCATAGAGCGGCTGCTCCATCAACAGTTGTATAATATCAGGTTGTTTGTAGTGCCATGTCGCGCATGGAAAAGGACCCTGCACTCATCTATAAGGCCACCATTCGCACATGTATGACGAAATGTTGCATCCCTCTGCCTGTTCTACAAATATTTTAATGGTGAATGCTCTGGCGAACTGTAGACACTTGTGCCCCCACGACGTAGACACCTCGACAAACCCGACAGGCAGCTAAATCCCACCCCCACACAGTAGAGATCCCTAGATGTAAAAGATCTTTCTACTCCAGTAGTTTCTTCCCCAGAACTGCTAGACTCTGGAATTCCATTCCAGGTCCCTGCTTCCCCAACTGTACTGACATGTGTAACGTGAACCGACATCTTGCTGCCCAAATCCCAACATAGTACCCCAGTAGTTGCTGCCCCTGATAGTAGCCCCCAATGTGCCTTGTTTGGGGAGGAAATGTAATGAACAAAAAACCTTGTATATATATTTATTTATGGATTCTTATATATTTAATTTTATAACAGAGTATTATTCTATTAATTTATTTATTTACGCAATGTGTTATGACGAAATAGGTAGAAATTATTTCAAAAGTTTGTTTTTTAACTTGAATTTATGTTTTTGATGTATTATGTCTTATTTGTTATTTGCGGTTAATATTATAAGGTTTACTTGGAGAAATCAATTTGGCCATATAAACTTGCATGAACATATATACATGTAGTCACGTACTATGTTTAAATCAAGTGAATAAACAATATATACATGCAAGAGTACATACCCACGCACCCACGCACCCACGCACCCACGCACACCACTACATACATAAGTGCTGGTATGTATGTAGCCTACATGCTCACACCCATCTCACTCACGCATCATAAACTTAATATTTAATTGTTAAACATTATTATTATTATTATGTAGTAATCTTAAATAAAGGTTGCTTATTTATTTTTTTATTCAATCATTTATTTTTTTAATTTATTTTAATTTATTTATTTTTTAATTATATAATGGTGGGATAGTGTGAGTAAAATTAAGAATGAAGAGCCTAATTCGTGTCGGCGATTAATCTTTAGGTGCAATTTGACAATGAGGATTAATTCTTTGATACGAAGGTTGCAACATTGCGTCCAGTGGCTAAAATATCTACTCTGATGGATTTGTTGGTATTGCCGCATGTGTGGAGGTGTCTGTGAACAGAAGAGGCTTGTATTTGTATATGTTCTTTGACAATAATATGCAGGTGTATCACTGAGCTCCCGACGTATGATTGGTTACATTTGGTGTACTGTATGCGATATACTGTGTATGTACTATGACACATGCTAGTGGTGTTCATCGGGCAGTTAGTTAGGGGTGCAGAGTACATTGCTTTGGTGGGTTTTGCGTTTTGATAAAGGTTGTCGTAGTGATGGCCCAGTGTGTATTAGTTGTATGTCTAGACCCTCCCTGCATATAGCTTTGCGGATAGCTATTGTGATCCTGTCGTCGAAATGGAGCAGCTTCAAAAAGCAGGTGTTAGAGGAGGAATGCTGCGTCCATCTTCTAGGTTTTTTGAGGTTTTCAATGGTTGGTGTGTGGCATTCATTGGTCTCTAGCACTTGATGGAATTTACTAGTGCAGGTGTTTTTATCAGCTTCATTGATACATTTATTTCGGATGCGCATTCCTCGCATAGCTTATTTTAGCTTTACGGGGGAGGGCAGACTTATAATGTATGAAGAGGTCTCTACAGGCAGGTTTCTTATAGAATTTGTGGATAAATTTCCGTCTTCAGAAATGTTGAGGCTGAAGTCCAAAAGTGCCAGGGATCCAGAATAGTCAGGGTGCTCAATGGTGAACTCAATATGTAGTTCAGTGTTGTTGAAGATGATAAAAATTGGGTTGCTTCTTCCCGGGATGAAGTTAGTAGAATATCATCAAGGTATCGTGTGAAGACAATGTAGGAGTAGCAAGAGTTGAGGGTACGGCGTTCAAGTTTATCGATGAATGCTATAGGAAATCCTGTAATTTGTTTATATGTTTTGTTTTGTTTGTAAGTGTTGTTTATTATTATTTGTTAATATGTGTTTTGTTTGTATGTAAACAAAGTGTTGTTTATTATTATTTGTTTATATGTGTTTTGTTTGTATGTAAACAATATGTTGTTTATTATTATTTGTATGTAAACAAAGTGTTGTTTATTATTATTTGTATGTAAACAAAGAGTTGTTTATTATTATTTGTTTATATGTGTTTTGTTTGTATGTAAACAAAGTGTTGTTTATTATTATTTGTTTATATGTGTTTTGTTTGTATGTAAACAAAGTGTTATCTATTATTATTTGCTTGTATGTAAACAAAGTGTTATCTATTATTATTTGTTCGTATGTAAACAAAGTGTTATCTATTATTATTTGTTCGTATGTAAACAAAGTGTTATCTATTATTATTTGTTCGTATGTAAACAAAGTGTTATCTATTATTATTTGTTCGTATGTAAACAAAGTGTTATCTATTATTATTTGTTCGTATGTAAACAAAGTGTTATCTATTATTATTTGTCTGTATGTAAACAAAGTGCTATCTATTATTATTTGTTAGCATGTAAGCAAAGTGTTATCTATTATTATTTGTTAACATGTAAGCAAAGTGTTATCTATTATTATTTGTTCGTATGTAAACAAAGTGTTATCTATTATTATTTGTTTGTATGTAAACAAAGTGTTATCTATTATTATTTGTTCGTATGTAAACAAAGTGTTATCTATTATTATTTGTTAGCATGTAAACAAAGTGTTATCTATTATTATTTGTTTGTATGTAAACAAAGTGTTATCTATTATTATTTGTTCGTATATAAACAAAGTGTTATCTATTATTATTTGTTTACATGTAAACAAAGTGTTATCTATTATTATTTGTTAACATGTAAACAAAGTGTTATCTATTATTATTTGTTAACATGTAAACAAAGTGTTATCTATTATTATTTGTTAACATGTAAACAAAGTGTTATCTATTATTATTTGTTTGTATGTAAACAAAGTGTTATCTATTATTATTTGTTTGTATGTAAACAAAGTGTTATCTATTATTATTTGTTAACATGTAAACAAAGTGTTATCTATTATTATTTGTTAACATGTAAACAAAGTGTTATCTATTATTATTTGTTTGTATGTAAACAAAGTGTTATCTATTATTATTTGTTAACATGTAAACAAAGTGTTATCTATTATTATTTGTTAACATGTAAACAAAGTGTTATCTATTATTATTTGTTAACATGTAAACAAAGTGTTATCTATTATTATTTGTTAGCATGTAAACAAAGTGTTATCTATTATTATTTGTTCGTATATAAACAAAGTGTTATCTATTATTATTTGTTAACATGTAAACAAAGTGTTATCTATTATTATTTGTTAACATGTAAACAAAGTGTTATCTATTATTATTTGTTAGCATGTAAACAAAGTGTTATCTATTATTATTTGTTCGTATGTAAACAAAGTGTTATCTATTATAATTTATTAACATGTAAACAAAGTGTTATCTATTATTATATGTTTGTATGTAAACAAAGTGTTATCTATTATTATTTGTTAACATGTAAACAAAGTGTTATCTATTATTATTTGTTCGTATGTAAACAAAGTGTTATCTATTATTATTTGTTTGTATGTAAACAAAGTGTTATCTATTATTATTTGTTCGTATGTAAACAAAGTGTTATCTATTATTATTTGTTTGTATGTAAACAAAGTGTTATCTATTATTATTTGTTCGTATGTAAACAAAGTGTTATCTATTATTATTTGTTCGTATGTAAACAAAGTGTTATCTATTATTATTTGTTTGAATGTAAACAAAGTGTTATCTATTATTATTTGTTTGTATGTAAACAAAGTGTTATCTATTATTATTTGTTTGAATGTAAACAAAGTGTTATCTATTTTTATTTGTTTGTATGTAAACAAAGTGTTATCTATTATTATTTGTTCGTATGTAAACAAAGTGTTATCTATTATTATTTGTTTGAATGTAAACAAAGTGTTATCTATTATTATTTGTTCGTATGTAAACAAAGTGTTATCTATTATTATTTGTTAGCATGTAAACAAAGTGTTATCTATTATTATTTGTTTGTATGTAAACAAAGTGTTATCTATTATTATTTGTTCGTATATAAACAAAGTGTTATCTATTATTATTTGTTTGTATGTAAACAAAGTGTTATCTATTATTATTTGTTTGTATGTAAACAAAGTGTTATCTATTATTATTTGTTTGAATGTAAACAAAGTGTTATCTATTATTATTTGTTTGTATGTAAACAAAGTGTTATCTATTATTATTTGTTAACATGTAAACAAAGTGTTATCTATTATTATTTGTTTGTATGTAAACAAAGTGTTATCTATTATTATTTGTTAACATGTAAACAAAGTGTTATCTATTATTATTTGTTTGTATGTAAACAAAGTGTTATCTATTATTATTTGTTTGTATGTAAACAAAGTGTTATCTATTATTATTTGTTTGAATGTAAACAAAGTGTTATCTATTATTATTTGTTCGTATGTAAACAAAGTGTTATCTATTATTATTTGTTTGTATGTAAACAAAGTGTTATCTATTATTATTTGTTCGTATGTAAACAAAGTGTTATCTATTATTATTTGTTAACATGTAAACAAAGTGTTATCTATTATTATTTGTTCGTATGTAAACAAAGTGTTATCTATTATTATTTGTTCGTATGTAAACAAAGTGTTATCTATTATTATTTGTTCGTATGTAAACAAAGTGTTATCTATTATTATTTGTTCGTATGTAAACAAAGTGTTATCTATTATTATTTGTTCGTATGTAAACAAAGTGTTATCTATTATTATTTGTTCGTATGTAAACAAAGTGTTATCTATTATTATTTGTTCGTATGTAAACAAAGTGTTATCTATTATTATTTGTTTGTATGTAAACAAAGTGTTATCTATTATTATTTGTTCGTATGTAAACAAAGTGTTATCTATTATTATTTGTTTGTATGTAAACAAAGTGTTATCTATTATTATTTGTTAGCATGTAAACAAAGTGTTATCTATTATTATTTGTTTGTATGTAAACAAAGTGTTATCTATTATTATTTGTTTGTATGTAAACAAGGTGTTATCTATTATTATTCGTTTGAATGGGAACAAAGTGTTATCTATTATTATTTGTTCGTATGTAAACAAAGTGTTATCTATTATTATTTGTTTGTATGTAAACAAAGTGTTATCTATTATTATTTGTTCGTATGTAAACAAAGTGTTATCTATTATTATTTGTTTGTATGTAAACAAAGTGTTATCTATTATTATTTGTTCGTATGTAAACAAAGTGTTATCTATTATTATTTGTTCGTATGTAAACAAAGTGTTATCTATTATTATTTGTTAGTATGTAAACAAAGTGTTATCTATTATTATTTGTTTGTATATAAACAAAGTGTTATCTATTATTATTTGTTAGTATGTAAACAAAGTGTTATCTATTATTATTTGTTAGTATGTAAACAAAGTGTTATCTATTATTATTTATTCGTATGTAAACAAAGTGTTATCTATTATTATTTGTTCGTATGTAAACAAAGTGTTACTTATTATTATTTGTTCGTATGTAAACACAGTGTTATCTATTATTATTATGTTTGTATGTAAACAAAGTGTTAGCTATTATTATTTGTTCGTATGTAAACAAAGTGTTATCTATTATTATTTGTTAGTATGTAAACAAAGTGTTATCTATTATTATTTGTTTGTATGTAAACAAAGTGTTATCTATTATTATTTGTTCGTATGTAAACAAAGTGTATCTATTATTATTTGTTAACATGTAAACAAAGTGTTATCTATTATTATTTGTTCGTATGTAAACAAAGTGTTATCTATTATTATTTGTTCGTATGTAAACAAAGTGTTATCTATTATTATTTGTTAGTATGTAAACAAAGTGTTATCTATTATTATTTGTTTGTATATAAACAAAGTGTTATCTATTATTATTTGTTAGTATGTAAACAAAGTGTTATCTATTATTATTTGTTTGTATGTAAACAAAGTGTTATCTATTATTATTTATTCGTATGTAAACAAAGTGTTATCTATTATTATTTGTTTGTATGTAAACAAAGTGTTATCTATTATTATTTGTTCGTATGTAAACAAAGTGTTATCTATTATTATTATGTTTGTATGTAAACAAATTGTTATCTATTATTATTTGTTCGTTGTAAACAAAGTGTTATCTATTATTATTTGTTAATATGTAAACAAAGTGTTATCTATTATTATTTGTTTGAATGTAAACAAAGTGTTATCTATTATTATGTGTTAGCATGTAAACAAAGTGTTATCTACTATTATTTGTTAGTATGTAAACAAAGTGTTATCTATTATTATTTGTTTGTATGTAAACAAAGTGTTATCTATTATTATTTGTTTGTATGTAAACAAAGTGTTATCTATTATTATTTGTTAGTATGTAAACAAAGTATTGTTTATTATTATTTGTTTGTATGTAAACAAAGTGTTATCTATTATTATTTGTTTGTATGTAAATAAAGTGTTATCTATTATTATTTGTTTGTATGTAAACAAAGTGTTATCTATTATCATTTGTTCGTATGTAAACAAAGTGTTATCTATTATTATTTGTTCGTATGTAAACAAAGTGTTATCTATTATTATTTGTTAGTATGTAAACAAAGTGTTATCTATTATTATTTGTTTGTATGTAAACAAAGTGTTATCTATTATCATTTGTTTGTATGTAAACAAAGTGTTATCTATTATTATTTGTTTGAATGTAAACAAAGTGTTATCTATTATTATTTGTTTGTATGTAAACAAAGTGTTATCTATTATCATTTGTTTGTATGTAAACAAAGTGTTATCTATTATTATTTGTTCGTATGTAAACAAAGTGTTATCTATTATTATTTGTTCGTATGTAAACAAAGTGTTATCTATTATTATTTGTTAGCATGTAAACAAAGTATTGTTTATTATTATTTGTTTGTATGTAAACAAAGTGTTATCTATTATTATTTGTTAGTATGTAAACAAAGTGTTATCTATTATTATTTGTTTGAATGTAAACAAAGTGTTATCTATTATTATTTGTTAGCATGTAAACAAAGTATTGTTTATTATTATTTGTTTGTATGTAAACAAAGTGTTATCTATTATTATTTGTTTGTATGTAAACAAAGTGTTATCTATTATTATTTGTTTGTATGTAAACAAAGTGTTATCTATTATTATTTGTTAGTATGTAAACAAAGTATTGTTTATTATTATTTGTTTGTATGTAAACAAAGTGTTATCTATTATTATTTGTTTGTATGTAAACAAAGTGTTATCTATTATTATTTGTTTGAATGTAAACAAAGTGTTATCTATTATTATTTGGTAGCATGTAAACAAAGTATTGTTTATTATTATTTGTTTGTATGTAAACAAAGTGTTATCTATTATTATTTGTTTGTATGTAAACAAAGTGTTATCTATTATTATTTGTTTGTATGTAAACAAAGTGTTATCTATTATTATTTGTTAGTATGTAAACAAAGTATTGTTTATTATTATTTTTTTGTATGTAAACAAAGTGTTATCTATTATTATTTGTTTGTATGTAAACAAAGTGTTATCTATTATTATTTGTTCGTATGTAAACAAAGTATTGTTTATTATTTTTTGTTGTATGTAAACAAAGTGTTATCTATTATTATTTGTTAGTATGTAAACAAAGTGTTATCTATTATTATTTGTTTGTATGTAAACAAAGTGTTATCTATTATTATTTGTTAGTATGTAAACAAAGTGTTATCTATTATTATGTGTTAGCATGTAAACAAAGTGTTATCTATTATTATGTGTTAGTATGTAAACAAAGTGTTATCTATTATTATTTGTTTGTATGTAAACAAAGTGTTATCTATTATTATTTGTTAGTATGTAAACAAAGTATTGTTTATTATTATTTGTTTGTATGTAAACAAAGTGTTATCTATTATTATTTGTTTGTATGTAAACAAAGTGGTATCTATTATTATTTGTTTGTATGTAAACAAAGTGTTATCTGTTATTATTTGTTAGTATGTAAACAAAGTATTGTTTATTATTATTTGTGAGTATGTAAACAAAGTGTTATCTATTATTATTTGTTAGTATGTAAACAAAGTGTTATCTATTATTATTTGTTAGTATGTAAACAAAGTGTTATCTATTATTATTTGTTAACATGTAAACAAAGTGTTATCTATTATTATGTGTTAGCATGTAAACAAAGTGTTATCTATTATTATGTGTTAGTATGTAAACAAAGTGTTATCTATTATTATGTGTTAGTATGTAAACAAAGTGTTATCTATTATTATGTGTTAGCATGTAAACAAAGTGTTATCTATTATTATGTGTTAGTATGTAAACAAAGTGTTATCTATTATTATTTGTTAACATGTAAACAAAGTGTTATCTATTATTATGTGTTAGCATGTAAACAAAGTGTTATCTATTATTATGTGTTAGTATGTAAACAAAGTGTTATCTATTATTATTTGTTTGTATGTAAACAAAGTGTTATCTATTATTATTTGTTTGTATGTAAACAAAGTGTTATCTATTATTATTTGTTTGAATGTAAACAAAGTGTTATCTATTATTATTTGTTTGTATGTAAACAAAGTGTTATCTATTATTATTTGTTCGTATGTAAACAAAGTGTTATCTATTATTATGTGTTAGCATGTAAACAAAGTGTTATCTATTATTATTTGTTTGTATGTAAACAAAGTGTTATCTATTATTATTTGTTAGTATGTAAACAAAGTGTTATCTATTATTATTTGTTAGTATGTAAACAAAGTGTTATCTATTATTATTTGTTTGTATGTAAACAAAGTGTTATCTATTATTATTTGTTAGTATGTAAACAAAGTGTTATCTATTATTATGTGTTAGCATGTAAACAAAGTGTTATCTATTATTATGTGTTAGTATGTAAACAAAGTGTTATCTATTATTATTTGTTTGTATGTAAACAAAGTGTTATCTATTATTATTTGTTTGTATGTAAACAAAGTATTGTTTATTATTATTTGTTTGTATGTAAACAAAGTGTTATCTATTATTATTTGTTTGTATGTAAACAAAGTGGTATCTATTATTATTTGTTTGTATGTAAACAAAGTGTTATCTATTATTATTTGTTAGTATGTAAACAAAGTATTGTTTATTATTATTTGTGAGTATGTAAACAAAGTGTTATCTATTATTATTTGTTAGTATGTAAACAAAGTGTTATCTATTATTATTTGTTAGTATGTAAACAAAGTGTTATCTATTATTATTTGTTAACATGTAAACAAAGTGTTATCTATTATTATGTGTTAGCATGTAAACAAAGTGTTATCTATTATTATGTGTTAGTATGTAAACAAAGTGTTATCTATTATTATGTGTTAGTATGTAAACAAAGTGTTATCTATTATTATGTGTTAGCATGTAAACAAAGTGTTATCTATTATTATGTGTTAGTATGTAAACAAAGTGTTATCTATTATTATTTGTTAACATGTAAACAAAGTGTTATCTATTATTATGTGTTAGCATGTAAACAAAGTGTTATCTATTATTATGTGTTAGTATGTAAACAAAGTGTTATCTATTATTATTTGTTTGTATGTAAACAAAGTGTTATCTATTATTATGTGTTAGTATGTAAACAAAGTGTTATCTATTATTATGTGTTAGCATGTAAATAAAGTGTTATCTATTATTTGTTGTTAGTATGTAAACAAAGTGTTATCTATTATTATGTGTTAGTATGTAAACAAAGTGTTATCTATTATTATGTGTTAGCATGTAAACAAAGTGTTATCTATTATTATGTGTTAGTATGTAAACAAAGTGTTATCTATTATTATTTGTTCGTATGTAAACAAAGTGTTATCTATTATTATGTGTTAGCATGTAAACAAAGTGTTATCTATTATTATTTGTTTGTATGTAAACAAAGTGTTATCTATTATTATTTGTTAGTATGTAAACAAAGTGTTATCTATTATTATTTGTTCGTATGTAAACAAAGTGTTATCTATTATTATTTGTTCGTATGTAAACAAAGTGTTATCTATTATTATTTGTTCGTATGTAAACAAAGTGTTATCTATTATTATTTGTTCGTATGTAAACAAAGTGTTATCTATTATTATTTGTTCGTATGTAAACAAAGTGTTATCTATTATTATTTGTTCGTATGTAAACAAAGTGTTATCTATTATTATTTGTTCGTATGTAAACAAAGTGTTATCTATTATTATGTGTTAGCATGTAAACAAAGTGTTATCTATTATTATTTGTTTGTATGTAAACAAAGTGTTATCTATTATTATTTGTTCGTATGTAAACAAAGTGTTATCTATTATTATTTGTTCGTATGTAAACAAAGTGTTATCTATTATTATTTGTTCGTATGTAAACAAAGTGTTATCTATTATTATTTGTTCGTATGTAAACAAAGTGTTATCTATTATTATTTGTTCGTATGTAAACAAAGTGTTATCTATTATCATTTGTTTGTATGTCAGTTGCAGTGAGGTCAAATTAGTAAAAAAGGGTGGAAGCGTCTTGTAAATATTCACATGTGTACGATTTCTGGTGAAATTCTAACCGTAGGTATTGGACATCAATTTATATAATATTCTGCTTGTTCATTTCTCTGATTAGTCCGTACGTTAAGCTTTGAAAAAACCAAAATACAATTTTTAAAGACCAAACTTCTTTTTTTTTTTCGCGAAATTTGGCCTTGAAAAGGCAATCAAGAAACCCTGAGAAAGAATATGAGAGTGGCTTTTTTTTCGTGTAGACTTGTTTTCGAATATCATTATAATTATATCTGATCAATGTTGTAATGATGTGAAAAAGAAACTCGTAATAATTTCGACGTGCAGCAGTTCTTCAGTTGAGAAAGAAGAACATTCGAATGAAACAGGACATAAAAAGCACTGTGTGCCAGATGTTATGGTGGAACCAGCTATGCGATTCTAGTTATATTGATTAAATACATAAATGCACCTATACATATATATATATACATGCATACATACATATATATATATATATATATATATATATATATATATATATATATATATGCATATATATTTATAGAATGGAGAGAGAGAGAGAGAGAGTGAGAGAGAGAGAGAACACAATTTATATTTGTCTGACAAGAGTGCTGGACTGAATGACTAAATGAAAGATTGTCTCTTACAATATGACTTTATTATTTGTATTGGACTTTGTCGCACAATATTACTTCCTGATTATTTATTATTACTTAATAATTTATCTAATGTAAGTAAGTTCTATATTTTAATTACAATGGACACTATTTTCATAGAAATATTATCAAACTTATATTTTCTGTACGTTGTTGTTTTTTCTGGTCAAAAAAAAATATTTTTACGCTATCCAGAAAAATATCATCTGTATAAAAGAATATTTATTGATTTCTTATTCCGTGAAATTTCCACGGTCCAGCTAGTTAATAAATAGTCTGCAAATTTCATTGTCTGGAAGTATATTAAAGATGTGAAGAAGGCATAAGACGAGATCAAACTTCTTTTTGAAGATCAAAGAGTGAACATTTGCAGTAATTATTATTCATACACATCCATGAATTTCAATTTTCTTTTGAAACCCTTTTATCTTAATTCTTAAAGTTTGGATAGTTTTAAGGGTCAAAATTAATGAATTGTGAAAAAAATTGGAATGAGGATTCAAGACGTTATGCTTTGATTTAGATTGTCATAAGAGCTTATTAAAGTTGAACAAAACAGTTCCGTCTGGGAAATGAATTTCGTGGGACTTGTATTTTCTTAACGATTCAAATAATTGTGTTTGGAATGATAAATTAAGAACAAATATCTCCGATTCCGATGCAACAAAAACCTTACGACTTTTCCGATTCCTAATTAATCGTCTCAACTCTAATCTATCTATACTCCTATAAATTTGTTTTTTCTTTTGTGTGTATCGATATTCATATTAAAAACCCTTATTTCTATTTAATGTATTTAATTGCTTCCCCACCAAAGCAAATTAGGCACAAGGCCGTTTTTAATGTGGGGTAAAAACCAACTCCCCTAAAAGTAGGCAAAAGGGGGCACTCTAGTTACCAAAAGTAATAACTGCCCCAGTATAGAGGGGTTCCCCTCCATTGACTGGTACAAATTATCTTAAGTGCAACATCTGCAGAAAAGATACTAAACTTTGATCCCGGCCCGAAGGCCAAGAACCCAGGAAAAAAAGGCAAGGTATTTATTTGCTCCCCCGCCGAGCAAATTAGGCACAAGGCCGATTTTTAATGTGAGGAGTGAGCGGGGAAATGTGGACCAACTTCTCGGGGAGTAGGGGGCTAGATAGTGACAATTGGTATGAAGGGTTGCCCCTACATTGACCAAGGTCTTATATGTGGGGTCGCCCCCACATATCGTCTTTGCTTGCAGTATCTGCCGGAACAGATACTACACGTTGATCCTGGCCCGAAGGCCGAGAACAAAAGAAAAAAGGCAAGCCTCTTTTCTATTTATTTAAATATTTATTCAAAAAGAATATTCCAAACTAGCGGGGGTACCCGGCGTTGCCCGAGTGTTTGTTTCCGGGACGGGGGGGGGAGTTTTAAAAAATGTTATGGTAGGTAAGTAGGAAGGATCAAACCCGGAGTCATGAGTAAAAGTAGGAAAATAAAGTGTGAAAAAAAAAAACATCTGCAACGTTAACAGTTCGGCCACCAAGAAAAGTCCATTCCAGTTGTTTAGGAAAAAAAAAAACGACTACGGTAGGTCGGCGCGAACGTGAAAATATAATGTTAATTGCCCAGCACGCTAACCACTACGCCACAGAGCACTGCAGATTAGTTTAGTGATTTTAAATAACTTCACATGAAAGAACTACGAAGCCAAACCGGTGTTCTCTTCTCAACTGTTCCTTGTGAACGATCCCCAAACAGTGTTAAGTGGTGGCAGGAGGAAGAGGAATTTATTAGAGAGAAAATATTTTACCACTTCCATTGATCTTAACCGATTTGGGCCGTGACTTCTCAGCAAAAAAAGTATAGACATCTAAGATTATCGAGGAATTTGAGAAATAATAAGCCTATAACACACCTCAGATATTGTTTGTCGTTTGTGCATATTATATTTGCATGAAATATCTTGATTTTTAATCCTATTAATGTCAAAATCAGACGGGAAAAAATGAGTTCATTTTATTTATATAGAGAATTTTGCAGAATTTTCATAATAAAAATAGTATAAAATGTGAAAATAAATCTTTCCAAATGTGGCATGAGGCCAAAAAGGGTGTGGGCGGTGGGGGATGGGGTCGGGGTCGTCCACTTGGTCTATTCCCTATAACTAGTTGTAATCACCACAATACCGCATGCACGCTAGGGGTTGGATCTACTTAAAGCCCCAGATGACGTGAACAATATTTACAATATTTTTTTTTTTTTTTACAATGACTTTTTTTCTTTTTTTTTTTTATAATGATTTTATTTACAATGAATCCATGAAGGTGATGCGTATGCTATATGAGGGTGAAATTGTGATGCGTATGATGAGGGATGAAATTGTGATGCGTATGATATATGCGGGTGATGGGCGGGGGTAATGAGAGTCTTTAAACATCCCAAAATAAAAAAAAAAACAGTAATAAAAAATAAATGAACCAAATAAAACGTTAAGTGATGAATGTGTTAATGAGGACCCACCCGTACCTATTTAATTTTGAAATGCTTCCTGCTTTCCGGTATAAGCCGAAAACAAGGGAGCACTTCCTAAGAGGGAATGGGCACAACTACGGACAAAATAAAGTGGGGACATGGGGATATTCGGTGACCTCCAAGAAAAATACCATTGGGACAGGTTTGGACTAAAATAAATTAATCAGGACTGGGCTTCTTTGGAGGTATTCTTACACCTAAAATAAAGATTGGGGACATGGAGCTCATTTATACCAACTAGCTAAGGGACTCACCTACTACTGGATAGTCTTGATTTGGTCTGGGGATTGCTTTTACGGTCGGCGTGTGCCATGCCTAGGCAGGGAACACGTACTCAAGCCTGTTTCGCACGAACGCACATAAACTAGCGGTGTGAATCAACCTCCAATTAAACTGTGAGCGAGATAACCTCCTTCTATCGCATCTGATTTTGATTTTAAGTTGGTGTTTAAAATACAAAATCAGATCCCGATGAGAAGGCGGTCCCCCACGCCCTATCTCTATGCGTAAAACCCACACTACTAGTCTAGCTACGGCCAAGGTCGCTAGGAACACCATTCGTTCCTCCCTAGGCCACAATAAATAAACTACGGATGCTAAATCCAGGATCGTCACCTGATCGGGGACGATGCGAGCCGTGACCTTGCCGACATACCCCCAGAATTCACGGAGCTTGGAACAAGTAAAAAATGCATGTTCTACAGTTTCTAAGCTATCTTCCTCGTACCGTGGACAAAAAGGACTAAACGTCCTACCAATTCTGAACAGTATGTCATTGAGGGGTAAAGCGTTTCTAACCAATCGCCAGGTCAGGGAAAATTCGGAATTGTTAACATATCCCCGGCCTGGCGTCCAATTCCATAGAGAGTGGACCTCCCCCTCCGACACTGCAGCCGCTCCCCGAGCGGGTCCGAGGCGGTCCCCACCACTAAACCCCGATACAATGCCCTTTTAGGCCGTGCAAGGTCAAGAGACCCTGGCATCGCTCTAAGCGCATTTGGGCATTCGTTGAGGAATTTTGATTGCCCTCTAGGTCTTCTTTGGCATTCGATTAAGTGATTGTGTATAAGATTGGGAAATGCTTCACTAACCGCGGGACCCTAATCAGAAACCTCAATCCGAGTTCTACCCAGGAATGCCAACCTTTCGGCTTATTTATGACTTGCCAGGTCAGGAATCCCCAGGCCCCCATCTACAAGATGTTGAGTACAGACCTGTCTACGGACAAGCGGCCGCCGCTCATTTCACAACAGTGAAAATAGCGCACGCCTTAAGGCCGTCATACGGACCGCAGGCAGAGGAAGTACAGCCAGCCGGTAAAGGATCAGCGGAAACACGTAAGTAGCACATGCCTCCGCTCTACCTTTAAGGGACAATCCCCTTCGAAGCCAACCCCTCACAGACGCTTCGACCTTGGTTTGTACCTCCGACGAGTTCTTATCTAGACAGAGACTGCGTCCAAACCAAACACCAAGGATCCGGACCGGGACATCCGTCTACACAAATGCGCCAGGTATAGCATTCGAGCCCCGCCAAGCGGCCAACCTCAGGCCAACGGATTTGCTGAGATTTACTACGGCCCCTCTAACTTGTTCATAACGCTTGAGAGCCTTAATCACCGTAATAATACCAACTACGCTCGAAACAAATACGGTGACATCATCGGCAAATGCGGAAACCCTGGCTCGCGCACCGCCAGGGAAAGCAATACCACGCAGGGCCGGTCCAGCCACCCTAGACCTCACGTTACTAAGGAATTATTCCAACACGAGGACATATAACATGGGTGACAGTGGGCACCCCTGTTGCACCGACCGAGAAACCGCGAACGGCGCCGACCGCACCCCGTTGACCTGCACAACTGCCGTCGACCGAGCATACAAAATGGAGATCCATCTGCAGAAGCCGGACCCAAAGCCGGCGGTTTCTAGAACAGCCATCAGAAAACGATCAAATGCCTTGGACTGATCTAAATTGATCAGCGCGACTTCAGTGTCGTCTTCTAGGTTTTCTAGGACTGTACGAATCAAATGCAAATTATTTTGAATTGATCTCCCCTTCACAGCGTAATTCTGATCCAGTTCGATCAAGTCAGTGATAACAACCTGCAAACGATTCGCCAGCACTCGGGCCAGGATTTTCAAATATAAAATCATGCAACCTCCCCCCAACATGCGTATCCTTCTTCTTCAGAAGTGTGACCACGCCTTTGGTAACCTGACTCGGGATGGATCCCGTGTCAAACCAGTGGTTAAACACACTCGTCAGAATCGGGACAAACATGTGCGACAACTTCAAGTATAGCTCGTAGGGCAGTCCATCGAGTGCTGGTGATCTATTAAAGGCGACCTAGCCAGCCAAATAGTTGCCAAACTCCTGGACACGGAGTCTGGACAGCTGCGCGAAACGATCTTCAAAGTTAACTCGAAACTGCTCGCAAATCTCCCGAGCCGACACTAAGGAGTGTCCTTCCGGGCTCTGAATCTTACGAATGTAGTTATCCGATTTGCGCCCGAGCGAACGGACTCGTTCCGATTTGTCCACATTCACAGCTTCGTTGGGCACCCTTTTAATTCTAGCCCTAACTACTTGGCGCTGATATCGCTCGCTAGCCAAACGACTCAGGTCCGCCTTAGCTAGGCCTATCTCTAGGGAATCCCCCCTTCCACAGCCCGGGATAGTCTATCCTCTTAACGCTTCTCTGCCTTTGCCCTATCTATGGCGAGGCGTTGGCCATATTTGACAGAGAAGTCTCTAATGCTAGATTTTGCGTCTACCCACCACCTACTCCCGGTAACCGCCCCCACTAATCCCTTCTTGATATGTTCAGTTAGCCTTTCCCGGAAGTCATCTATCTCCAGTAAGGAGGTATATAACTTCCAGTACCCGGCTAACTTGGGGTTCCTATCTAGATCTAATCTGGCCACAAGTAGTTTGTGGTCAGAGTGCCCTAACCAGTGGAACGTGGGACAAGATATGTATTCTATATTGCCTCTTCTAACTAACAACCGATCCAAGTAAGTACTTGAAACGGAAGGCCTGCTAGAGAGCCACGTCCACATCTCCCGCCTCGGATGATCCACCCGATACCTGTCTACCAGATCGCATCTAGCCATCAGGTCCGACAGACTGGTTTCACACCCATCCGTCCCTCTAGTCCCGCCCACCTTATCTACCCTGGGATCAAGGATAGCATTCCAATCACCCACTAGGACTAACCGTTCCGAACCCCTGAGAAACACCTCCAACCGCCGGAAAAAGGAAACCCGCTCCCGTACGCAATTGGGCGCATACACCGCGACGACTCGAAACGCTCTATTTGCCACGGCAACATCGGCCACAATCAGCTAACCGTTGCAGAAAGGGTGCGCCTAACTAACAAAGAAACCCCCTACTTTGGCTATCACCGTATGCTGAAAAGACATCATAATGCCCCTCCAGCACTCGATGATCGTCAACGGAATTGTAGTGAGTCTCCTGTAACGTAGCCACATCTATGTTCATGGACATGAGGTCCCTCAGTATCCTACCGGCTTTGCTTCGGCACCTCATGCCCCTTACGTTCAAGCTAGCAAGGCTCAATAACGTGGCCATTGTGCCTAAGCATCGACAACCACCGGCCTAAAGTCTTTTCTACTCAGGATGCCGCAGGATTGGTCGAGGTTGCTCGAAAGCAACTCGGATGTTACTCGGCCGTCCCGCGCAATACCCCCGATATCCAATGGGAACGTCAATTTTAGGGCCCTATAAAACCAAGGGTGGACGTATATAGGGACCCTCCCTTCGCATCTGGGTGCCAGCTGGTTGCGGGAGTCGTGCCCCTCTTCTACCACTTTAATATTCGGGAACGCCCCCTTCGCCTCCTCAATCATATTCCACATGGCCTTTGTGCGACCAACTTTTGTGTGGCGCACAAAGGTCATGACTAAGGGGGCGTTTGGGCAATTCTTCGGGTTGGTGACTCTTTTCCCCTCTATCTTGTCCAAATTCTGGAGCGGCCTAAGTAGACCCCTATGACCCTGCGTGATGTAATTATCAGCGTGAAAAGGGTCTACGTCACATATCCGGTCCCTTGGAAGATAGGGGAGCTTCTTTGTTTTCTCTCTCCGTATTGGAGAAGCAGAGGCAGCTCTTCTGTTGCAGAGTGTCTCCGGCCTCTCCCGGGACAAAGATCTAGCGACCGCTGGGGGGGGAAGCAAAAAGGGGTGGGGATTTTGGTTCAGCCGATGGGGTTTGGGTTGGGGTTTTCGGTGACTGAACCGTAGAGATAGTCTTCTCTACATTCATGGGGGATGGGGAACGGGACCCAGCCTCCTTGGTCTTTTTGCTGCTTTTTTTCCGGCCTTGGCACTCTACCACAAAAGCCTCACTGCTGCTGTCATTCTTCTCTGCTGTTGTGTCTTTCTCCTGCTCCCCTTCTGATTCGGATGAGGAGACCGGATTTTTCCTTTTTAGGCCGTTCACAGCATCGCTTTTTGTTTTATTGGTGGAAGAACTCGGAGACGACCCTGCGAGAACTGGCCGACCTTGTACCTCAGGGGGCTGCTCTCTTGTGGAGGGGGTCTTCGCGGTCTTCCCATTTTTTCTGACCACAGTACTCCAGCCGTCAGGTGTTGTTGCTGTGTCCCCTCCGGTTGGCTTCTCAGGGGCTGCTGGTGCCACACCTTTCTGTTTTTCAGCGGCTTTGACCTGAGGGATCCGTTTAGGGCAATCCTCGCTGTTTGTTGGCAATACCAACAGTGAGGTTTTCGCCCCTCGACAATGACGCTCATAGTCCAAACGTCACTTCTGAGCAGGATCGGTATTTTCTCGAAGCCCTCCCGGTCACAACGCATTCTCACTGAGTAGTCCCCTACATAAGGCTACGGGGGCCACGGGCCGAGAGGACAGCTTCGACGTCCCCATACTGGTTCATTATTGCTCCTATTTGCTCAGAGTCCAGGGTCCAGGGGACGCCTAGAACATAAACAGTGGTTTGACTCCTGCTCAGATACACTGGCTTGAATCGCAGATTCTTCCATTTCAGGTCACATTTGGACAGTTTTACTGCGTTATCGACGGTCGGCAGCGGCAGGTCCCACATGACGTTACTGCGACGACAAATGTACGTCGCAGGTATTTGGAGATCCCCCAGCATCTCCGCCATGATGTCCTTAGAAACCCCTGCCAGACTTTTCTTTTTCCAATCTGTGGTGACTAACGATATTATTCTTGTGGATAGTCTTTCTACAACACCTGGTAGGGGTTTGATAATGTTACCGTCAGTATACTCCTTATATTTAGAGTTGAATAGCTGACTGTAATCTTCGGGAATAAACTGGGACTGGGGTCCCCACACCTCTGCTGCCGACGGCGTTGGTGTTGCTGGCATCGGTGATTTCGACGAGGGTGGTGTTCTCTGCCCCAGCTGGATCGTTGAGCAGGTTGCCTGCGTACTGGTTCCTGGCAGTGCTTTCCACCGAGGACGATGGTTTTTGGGCTGGTGTGGCACCAACTGCTCCAGTCTTTTGGTCTATGCGAGCAGCCCCCTTCTTCTTCCTGGGACGGTATGCTCTCGCTTCGTCTGCTTTTGTCTTCGAACTCTCTTGGCCGCGTTCGGCGCTGTTATATTGCAGATCCTGGCCCAACGTCATGTTTAGCTGAGAGTCCAGAAACGAGAGCATATTGATGGCCTCTTCCCGGTCGTCTTGCACCGCGCCCTGTGACGCCTGATCCAGCCCGGTGGTTCTCAAAGTGGAGAAATCGGCAGAGGTGGAAGGTTTTACTACCGTCCCTAGGAGTTCTGTCCTCCTATGGGCGGGAGGGCTAACAGTTAAAGCCCTCTTCCTCTGCCGATCCCACCGAGCTGGATCACCTCTCCCAGCTGGCCTAAACCTACCACTGCCGGGGACAGCAGTGTCATTAATACTCCAGGAGCCGCCGCCTAGTGCGACGAACTCCTCTACAGTGAAGATGCGGGGGCCAGCACCGGGTCTAGTGCGGGGGGCAGCATCGACCGTACCTCTTGGTCTATCAACTGGGCCTGAACACGCCACCAGAACCTGGGCTAGGCAAAGGAGCGGAGCCCGGACCGCGTGGCGGTGGGGGTGGGACTTTCTTAGGGCCTGATCTGGCCCCCAGATTGGGCTGAAGCCCCCTCTGGGAACTGGACTTCGGGCTAGGCATGTCTGCACTGGAGCCCAGACCAGCTACCCTTCCCCTCTGCGTCTTCTCCCCGGCTCAGACCCGCCGATTTGGCCTGGCTGAGGATTCTGTTGGATGTGACTCCAACCACTTCAGATGCAGACCGGCCAGCTGCTTAAGTCGAGCCTGGGAAGAGAGACAAACCTGCAAAAAAATAGAAAACGAAAGGCAGTTAGTGGCCTCAACAGGAGGCGAAAAACAAGCAATAAAAACAAAGCTTTAACCAGACCCAAGAGTCTGGTAGCTGGTCTTTGGATGTCGGGGACAGCCAAAGGGCAAACAGAAAAGACAGGAGACCGTCTTTTCTATTTATGTAAAAAGAAAATATAATTTTCACATATATATGGGTTTTGCAATTGCATTCACTAGCAAAAAGATCTACCTAATTTACATATTTTAAACATTCATTTTACTTAATTCCCTATTAGTTTTTTCGGCTTCCTTATGGGATGATCATCTTTAGTTAACTATTACGTGTAATTATATTCATGCAGATATTCTACATGATTTATACTTGCATAATATTTGCGTAAAAAGTTTACAGTAAACACAAAAGTGTTTACTGTAAACTTTTTTCCAACGCAATAACTCTGTCAATTTTCAGTTTACAGACTCGAAATTTGATATACAATGTACTGAGATTTGGGAAAATCTTTGTAATCCGTGTTCGGCCAGACATTTGGCTGTTAAGGGGTCAAAGTTCAACGATTAGACATTTGAGTACTTTACCAAACTCCTCCGACAATTTTGGGTCTAAACACTTGAAATTTTAGATATAGGTTCCTTAGACATGGATCTAACTTAATAACTTGATTTGAGCCTAAAATAATGTATGTTAAGCGGTCGTAATAGGGGTCAAATTAAAAAAAATTGACCTCCTCGGTCTCTACAAAATTACTCAGACAATTTCTGGTCTAAACATTTGAAATTTAACATAAAGGGTATCTGGAGATAAGGCAAGTTTTTAATCGGTTTGGGTCGAAAATTTGAGCGGTCAATATATTAAGGTATGTGTGTATGTTTGCATGTCTGCCTACAACTTTTGACATATGGGGATGGATTTTCACAAGATCAGTATCGTTTTGAAGCGCGGCTCTTCAGGCGACAAATACCGAAAAATTGGCAAAAAACATTAATTTCCTCACCATTAACTGGGCACTTTTCAACAGGGAAGGGTCGCTTTTTTCGCCTATATTTTCGAAAGTCATCCCCTCTTTTCGATTGTCTAGCCTTAATTTAAACCTACGTCACTTTCGTTTTGGCGGTGGTCGTAACAGGAAAGACGTCATGTTTATTCTCGTTCTTTTCCTCATTCGGGGTACAGGTTCGAGCCTGCCTTCGTACTACCACTTTTTTTTTACTCCAAACAACTCCAAACACCCGGGCAACGCCGAGATGAAATACTATTTTTGATATAAAAAGCTTAGATTTATAGAAAGGAGAATAATGCAAAGATGTAGCAGATAGGCTCAAACTGAAGCAACTTAAGATGTTATGATAGAACCAGCCATGCGGTTCTAGTTATGTTAATTCAATACATAAATACATATATATATATATATATATATATATATATATATATATATATATATATATTCAGACCAATAATAGCAGGACCATCATGCCCAACAAGCAGACTTATATTGGATTGACAAACATACACAGACTTTACACCCCAGATTCAATAAACAATTCGTGATTGATAGCATTGACATAACCCTCAATAACAACTTCTTCCAATTCAATAATGACAACTAAATCCAAATACTAGGCACAGTAATGGGTACTAAAATGGCACTGACATATGCCACCCTTACACTCGCCTTCCTAGAAGAGACCCTTTATGAAAGGATAGAGCAAAAGTACGGGCACAATATAAAAACACTCTTCATAAAATCTTGGAAAAGATACCTAGACGACTGCTTTATCCTCTGGAGAACCAGATGGGGGGATATCAGAGAACTTCACACTAGAACAAAGCCCCACAGAACTACCTTTCCTAGACATCCTAGTAACAATAAAAAAACAACAATATAATCACAGACATCTACCACAAAGCCACAGACACTCAACAATACCTCCACTTCAAAAGCCACCATCCTAAAACTGTCTAAAATCAATACCCAACTCCCTGGCACGTAGAGTCTGCACCATAGTAACAGACAGACACCTCCGTTCGACTAGACTGAATGAACTACAAATAACACTGCGGAAAAAAAGGATATCACTACCCCTAATACGGAAAGGTATTGAACTGGCTGAAAAAATTCCAATAGACCAACTAAGAATCCCAAAAGAACACAACAAAGAACAAATTTTAGCATACGTATCCACACACAACACAAACAACCCAGAACTATTTACACAGATAACAAAAAAAACCTTATCCCCCTCAATCAGAACGACAAACTAAACAACATACTTAAAACAACAAAAATAATAAAAAGCAAACGCCAACTCAAAAACTTAAAACACATCCTAACTTCCTCAAAACTCGTCCCACACACTACAAACGGGGTTAAAAAATGCAACAAACCGCGATGTGGAGTATGTGACATAATAATAGAAGATAACACATACACATTCAAAAACCCAACACAAACATTCAAAATAAAAAAGGATCTAAATTGCACCTCCAGAAATATAGTATATGCACTAAGATGTACAGCATGCAACAAATTCTACATAGGCGCCACCAAAAATTTCAGCAATAGAGTGGCCTTACATAAGAGCAACATCAAGATTGCAGATAACAGACACCTCTGTTTCAAAACACGTACACACATGCAGTGGAAACAGCTTCAAAATAATGCCAATCTTCCAAACAGACAATTATTTTTATTTACTTACACAGGAAAAAAAACGTCATAAGAAGATTCACTCCTGAACTAAACAGAGCCTAATATCAACACACACAAACATGAAATGCAAAGCACACTCGCATACACATCCATATGCATATACACACCCACACATAGATCAGAACCGACACATTAAAACACACACGCGCGCATACAACCACATACAGACATAACACCCCTATCTCTAATACAACACACTGAACAATACCAACCCTACTTTACCTTGAAACCAACAACACTAGTAAACACCTAGGACCATAGTATAATATCTGTTCCAACACCTCGCTCCCCCTTCAGTCAGTGGAGAAGAAATCTCTCATGACTGAGACAACTATCATCCCTTCTATCATCCCCCCTCTCATACCTATACCCCTCCAATTGGCCCCTCCCCTCTGGGGGACGAGATCTTCCCCACACTAGGAACCGTTCCTGGGCCTGGCCATACCCACATGGGGAGACAAATATATAGAAACATTAAAAAATCTCCTATACATATTTTAAATACACCCCTCTATCTAAACAAACATTATACAAAGAATACCCGAACAGTCTAAGACTGAAACGAAAAATCACAATACTAAAATCTAAGAATCCAAAAAATAAACATCAAAATAGAATGAAAGCAACCCTACCCTTATTTCAGAAGAGCTGGTTCTCTCCCCTCCTCACACATACACATTAGTAACGACCTTTGATCACAGTTACCTTCCTAGGGAAGCAAATAACTTCATAATACTATAAAACAGTACACACATTCTTCAAACCAATAAAAAACACACACACATACACACACACACGCGCACACACGCACACACACATCCTACCCTAAAGGAATAGAAAAAACACAAGCAGAAAGAGAGAGAGTGAGAGAGAGAAACACAACACAGGAGTGACCATAGCCCAATAAAACAAATAAATATTGAACATTCCAATGAATAGTAGGCACATGTTTCCACCTCTTGGAAACATTTCAAATGAACTACAAAAATTCTATTTTTACATCTCCAACACATTTTGAAAATAATTTCTGAAGAGGACGCTTCACAGAACTCTGAAACGCGTTAAAAACGATTTTAAAGATTTAAAAACATTATTGCAATGATCTAAACATAATTCTCAATGAAAAACCAAGACACGGAATAATAAAATAATGTTAAAAAATACACATTGTTGGTGACCACCCCCTTATATATATATATATATATATATATATATATATATATATATATATATATATATATATATATATATATTATTGAATAGCATGGAGTTATTCTCTTTTACAATTGTCCTTTTAATCTTCTCCAATCTCCGAATAGTCCTTTTTGTGTTTTTCTCGAAATTGTATAAGTTGGATCCATAATCGCGAACGCTTTCGACAGAAGTGCTTCTATCATCCTCAAGCATATTGTAGAAATAAACGTAGAAATTGTTTTTATAAATTACATATATATACATTTTTTCATAGTCACGTGGTAGCATGTTACAAGTTAGGTGAGTGGACATTTTTTATTTTATATATATATTAAATATATTTATATACATATGCACACACATATATATATTCAAAATTTATCCAAACATTTAATGAATTAAAAAATATAAAATAAGTGTTAGTAAACAATCAATAGATAACAATAATAGAACGGCTGAAATGCAATTGTCTGCATAATTGCCAGTGAACTGTATTCTCCCCTTGATTGTGTCTATATTCATAATTTGGGGGGGTGCTAATTTGTTGCATTCGCTTATATGGTCTATTGTTTCGTCTCTTTGTTGAACAGAGTCTGCATTTTCTCTTTGCTTGTTTTGTCGATCCTTGCTTTGATGTTGTTGGTGCTAATCTCGTTATCTTGTGCGGCTGTTATTAGGGATTCAATTTCTTTAGATTTTTTTTTTTTTTGTAACAATGTTCAAGTGTTTTCGTCTCGTTGTCATTCTTATGAATGTTCCTTGTAGTTGTTTCTCTTCCCATTTTCTGTTTTCGTCTTCTCTTTTACCTCTCTTTTCTTTTTCTTTTTTTTTTTTTTGTATTTTTCGTGTTTTGATCGACACTTTCGGTGTTCTGCATTATGTATTTTTGGTTGGTTGTTTTACGGCATATCAACCCTTTTCAGGTTATTTAATGCCGAATCCGGTGATTTTGAAGAAAATTTTGTTTAATAGAATATATTTGTTTTTTGCAAGTCAGTTTCTATTTAACCCATAGTTGGGGCCCTAAGAGGTACTACCACTCCGGGTGAGAGTGGACGTGTGGACAATGGCAATTAAAGGGTGACTCCACACTCCCCAGAGCCCGCAAGTTGGGGCTTCACCATCGGATATAGTTTAAGGTCATATCCAGGACCCTATGTATTTTTCTTATTCTTTGTGTGTCATTTATACAGTCTCCTATACAAATCAATCCTCTTCCTCCATCTTTCCTTTTAACACAGATTTGGTCAACTTCATCATTTAGGTGTAACGCATTGTGTAAATTTCTGGTCTTCTGATCGAGAAACGTCCGTTCTTGTTTGATTTAACCTATAAACTATCTCTTACTAGTTGCACTGCTCATGTGTTTATACTTTTTATTAAGTTCGTACAGTTTATAGTTTAGTTTAAAGGCGTTTTCTTTTAGGATATTTCTTTCCAAATTTCTCTTCCTTTCTGTTGCTTTTATGCTATCTGCTGCCAGTTCACCTAGTGCTCTTATCTCTGCTTTGTTGGGTAGTTTCGTGCCTTCTGTTGTTTCTAGTTTTCTTCTTCTCATCATCAACTGTACACAATTTTCCATACCAAATAGTATTCGGATATCTTTGCGGAAGATTCTGGTTGTGTTTATTAGCGTTTCTAGATCCTTCTTGTTTTCTTTCAAACAATTTCACATCATCATGTACATTAAGTAGTCCATTCTTTCATCTGTATTGTCGAACTTGTATCTGCTTGGCATTTTTTTAGTATACTATTTAGGGGTATTATGGCTATGATGAACAGTAGTAGTGATAAGGAATAACTTTGGAAGATGCCTCTTTGTATTTTAATTTCAGTTGTCCATTACAGTTTCCGCGTTTTCATTGCATTTTCTATCAAATTGATAATCTTGTCTGTTGTTTTGTACATTTTCAGGTATTCTTTTACTCATGCTTGCGGGACTCTGTTATACGCATTCTTGTCGATCCATGCCATGGCTAAGGTTTTTTCTACTTTTTACCTCCATCTGGACTCTTTGGTCCATACATAATAGGTCATGTGTTTTTCTTTATATATAATAGGTCATGTGTTTTTTTATATATAATAGGTCATGTGTTTTTTTATATATAATAGGTCATGTGTTTTTTTATATATAATAGGTCATGTGTTTTTTTTATATATAATAGGTCATGTGTTTTTTTTATATATAATGGGTCATGTGTTTTTTTTATATATAATAGGTCATGTGTTTTTTTTATATATAATAGGTCATGTGTTTTTTTTTTTTGTTCCCTTAGGTATGCTGCAAGTCTTTATTACATTGTATTCAAACGTGTTATAGGCCTGTAGTTGCTGGGGATGGTTTCTTTTTCTGTGTCCTTTTTCCACCAGTGTTCTACTAGCTTTGGTCATCCATCTTTGCACGCTCGCTTCGTAGATAAATCTTTTCAGCTTCTGGATTAGCATTCCATGTAGTAAAGTTTTTAAATCAGTACGCATGTATTCCCCAATTTGCCACTTTTCGTACGATTTCTTCGGGGGGGATGTCTTTTCTGATTCCATTCTCTATCCCTTCGATTTGCTGTGACTTTCATGCGTTTTGTCATTGAGCATTTCTATTATGATCCTGTCGTTCATCCCATATTTGGCTCCAGTAGTTCTTGTTTTGCTTGCACTGTTCAGCTCTGTATCTGTCTCGTCTTCTTTTGCTGCTAAATGATTACTTCAGTTCTTCCTGTATTTTTGTTAAGCCTCTCATTTCTGTTATTTTTTGTTAAATGATTACTTCAGTTCTTCCTGTATTTTTTGCTAAGCCTCTCATTTCTGTTATTTTGCTGTTAAATGATTACTTCAGTTCTTCCTGTATTTTTTGCTAAGCCTCTCATTTCTGTTATTTTGCTGTTAAATGATTACTTCAGTTCTTCCTGTATTTTTGTTAAGCCTCTCATTTCTGTTATTTTCTGTTAAATGATTACTTCAGTTATTCCTGTATTTTTTGTTAAGCCTCTCATTTCTGTTATTTTCTGTTAAATGATTACTTCAGTTATTCCTGTATTTTTTGTTAAGCCTCTCATTTCTGTTATTTTCTGTTAAATGATTACTTCAGTTATTCCTGTATTTTTTGTTAAGCCTCTCATTTCTGTTATTTTGCTGTTAAATGATTACTTCAGTTATTCCTGTATTTTTTGTTAAGCCTCTCATTTCTGTTATTTTGCTGTTAAATGATTACTTCAGTTATTCCTGTATTTTTTGTTAAGCCTCTCATTTCTGTTATTTTCTGTTAAATGATTACTTCAGTTCTTCCTGTATTTTTTGCTAAGCCTCTCATTTCTGTTATTTTCTGTTAAATGATTACTTCAGTTATTCCTGTATTTTTTGCTAAGCCTCTCATTTCTGTTATTTTGCTGTTAAATGATTACTTCAGTTCTTCCTGTATTTTTTGCCTCTCATTTTTGTTCGCATTTTTCCTCTACCATCATATTTGTCGCTTTTATTTCCTTTTTTAGTTTGTTGATTTAAGTTTTCACTCTCAATCCCCATCCAGGTTTTGTTGGTCCGGGTTTTTTCTACTTTAAACTTCATACTTACTGTTTTGGGCGTAAATTAAATTATTTTCGTCTACACTATTATCTATTGGGTTGTATATGAGGAGCCTGTTCACCTTTTCTTTTTCTTCTTTTAATTTTTTTCCAGGATTTGTTCGTTAAGCGTAGGAGTTTTGGTTTTTCTTCATTCATAAATTGTGTGATGTTTCCTACTTCAGCTGCTTTAAGTTCCGTTGTTTCATAAATGTTTATGTTTTGCAGGTTTTGGCGACTCTATATGTGGATTTCCAACGAGGGGTGTTTCTTGGTCTGTTCCATCATTTGTCTTTTATTGTATTTCCATCAGTTCTAGATTTGAAAGCCAACCTCCCTTGAGAATGACTTTCGCTTGGTCTGCAGTTCTTTGTTTTATTGTATGATAGTCACTGAACATGTCACACAACTCATTCACTCTTTCATCCGTTTGCGATATCCTCCGTCTTTGGGGTAAATTTTATAATAGAATTCCATTACCTCTTTTGTTGTCCATTTCTTCCTTCAGGTTTTTGACCCGTGTTGGTTAATTTGGTTCTCCAGTATTTGATCTGTATTATTTTGGCAACTATAATTAGAAGGGACATGTACTTGTTCTATGTCTTTGATATTCTTGTTTCTGAAATAAGAAGAGGAGCCAACATTCGCAGAATGACAACCCAGTTTAACATGCTGCTCACCGAGGGATGACCCGTCGATCATGACACGTAGATCTTTCTTCTGAGTCCCACGTTGCGTATTATTGTTTAAATAATTTTCATATTGCGGTGTTTGTGGTAACACCAATATGGCGTGACCGCTTCAGGGAGCGATAAAGCTCCCCATTGGGGGAGATTGAGACCCCCGAAACACTGATTAAGGCCGGGAAATTATGCTAGTATTGTCTGTTAAGCATTATCGGGTGCCCTGGCAGCGGCAGGTAACCTTGCTGAAAGGATGAATTTATCGTGCTTTTGTAAAACAGACATATCATTTTATTGTTTGAAAAAAAATGACAAGAGATGTCATGTGGAAAGCTAGACCGAAATATAATTTCGTTCTTGGCTTGGCGAAACCCGACTCAAGGATGTCTGGCTTTTGAGTGTAAAGTTAAACAAGGTCAAACAGTCAACACCTGTAAGCGTGCGAATAGGATTGAGCTGTGATCACAGGTTCTGAGACCGTGCAAGGCATCGGGACATCCTCGAAAGACGTGCTGATTGATGATTGGTTTAGCGGCTTACCCCTACCAACCCTTTTCTCGATATATAAGCATATGCTCGCGCCAAAATTGGAGCCGAATCTTTAGAGAGAAAACTACCCCAGAGAGACCCCCTTCAACCACCGTCGCCACTGTAGAGAACGAAGAATAAGATTCTGGACTGTTTTCTGGTTTAACGAAATCGAACTGAACAATTGTACATATGTAAGACACGTGTAGATTTCGTGAATTAACTTTTAGTAAACTAGAAACCTCTGCGTTTTTTTTTCTTTTGGCCTGCATGAGAAGCTAATTAATTTTCAGCGGACGGCGGCATCTTAAACTGACGACGAGTCATGTGACGCGGAGGAATCTTGTAAAGAACTCCCGGGAGAAGGACGATCACGACTATTGCGACTTCAACGGGTCAGAGGTGACATCTGGTGGCCGGTGGCCAGGAGAGGTTTACACCAAGTCCAGAATTGTTTTACTTGTGATTCTTTCACAAGGATATTGTTTACCTTTCATATAGATGAGGTACATTGTCACACGTACATAAAGGAAAATCACCAAGCAGTAAATACACGTGTAAAAAAACTTAGTATATATAATTAGTATAAGTTCTCGTGAACTCTTTCAGGAAGTGTTGGAATACACGCACCCCTGAAAATTGATAAATTTGTAAAAGTTTACTTTGTTATTTTACAAAATCTTCTAGAAGCTTCCATCTTCAATACATAAGTATTAAAAATCATCTTAACGTGATTCAATCCTGCGTCCAATAAGAATTCTTTTAATCCGTCGTAACGTGCCGGTGTTCAGTCAGTTTTTAATTCTAGTGTATTGATTAGGGATAAGAGAGAATAAAATTTCGGACCTTTTTATTCATGTAATATTTTAAATCAGCATCCTAGACAAAATAATTACGTAATTGGTCACGAAAATATTATAAATAAAATAAAATTAAATTAAATTAAAAATACAAATAAAATAAAAAAAAATGAAATAAATACAATTAATAATAACATTTGCATCTAGTAACAAGAAAGAAAATAAAAATCGAAATTTTACAACTTATCTTTTAGAAGCTTCCATCTTCAATATTTTTATTATTATTATTATTATTATTATTATTATTATTATTATTATTATTATTATTATTATTATTATATTCATGTTATTAAGATTATGTCTATAGTTTAGCGACGAAATTTTTCATTTACTTTTTCTTCAATCTAAAAGAAATTACGCTTTCTGTGTAGATCATATCCGGCACGACTAGCTATATGTTCAAATTGCGCATTTTGACACATAACGTTATTTCAAGGAAAATCTGTCTGGGCCACGAAGACACAACCTGTTAATTTTCGTTTCCGTTGTATTTTATTTCCGTTGTATTTTTTTAAATCAAGTTTTCTGTCATTACTAAGCCTTGTAA
Source organism: Euprymna scolopes (assembly GCF_053919585.1). NCBI lineage: Eukaryota > Metazoa > Mollusca > Cephalopoda > Sepiida > Sepiolidae > Euprymna > Euprymna scolopes. The sequence goes on from NC_136519.1 coordinate 69,893,725, forward strand.
ACGGTCATGAAATATGTTTTAAGCTAGCTCAGTTTTCCCTTAATGAAAAAGAAACTTTAACGATTTGAAATAATCTTTATTTTTCGACTGCTTGCAAACGGACTTTTCTACAAACCTGGATAACACACGTTTTTGACTTTTTAATTTTATATATCTGTCAACATTATAAATTCGACTTCTTATGGGAACATTGACTCTTGTGACCATATCCTCTTGAAAATACCTAACTCACTCACTATGGATTTTGAACCTTTAATGTTCAATTCAGGTTTTTATTTTTCATTTCTTTTCCCGTTTCAATAACTTTTGCACTAAAATATTTGAGCATTTATGACTAAGTTTCATCTAATGCTGTTTTAATTCATGCCAGTACCAACAAATTAATAAGTTCGTTATAATATTCATTTGCTAATATCTTTCCTCTAATGAGAACTCATTTTTTTAACTCCACGGATCAAAGGAAGTTAATATTTCTTTTGGAGTTGAAAATAAATTCATGAAAAATATGATTTATGTTCTTCTATGATAAACTCTATTTCTTATCTTTGTTGTATTGAGCATTTTTATTTGGTTGGATTTTGTTGTATTGATTTAGTTGGAATTACTATATTAATATTAATATTATATTCACTTTAAGTTTACAGAAGCGTTTGGCTTTGGCTTGTAAACTTAATTTTTAATTCTTTATTAAATATACATATATATATATATATATTTGTATATATATATATATATAAAGAGAGAGATATAGATAGATAGATAGATAGATAGATAGATAGATAGATAGATGTATAGATGTCGACCTTTGTCGTTATTTCCTTGAGATTATTATATTTGGTATGAATTACACCCTCGGGGAGTTTATGAATACGTCTTTTTCTTGAAACTGAATAGTTGCCCCAAAATTTACGGCCGTGTACGAATACGTACACACACATACACACACACACACGCACACATATATATATGTGTGTATGTATGTGTGTGCGTATGTATGTATGTATGCATGTATATATATATATATATATATATATATATATATTTAGTAATGTGATTGATAATTTCACATTCAAATTAGAATTAAAAATTAAGAATCTGTTTCATAAAAAGGAACAACAACAAAGTCAATAATTTGTACGATCGTTTCGAAAATGATGTTTTTATTGTAATATACATTAAGCCACGGACAATAATTTTGACATATAGCATTTTTTTAAACAAAGTCTCCTCATCAGCAAAAGTATTGGGTGTTTTGTTTTTTATATCTAAAAGACACCATAAATAAACCTAGCATTTTTTTAAGCAAGGCAGATGTATCTTTTAATTGCTCGCCTTTTGAAAATCGTAATTATCGTCAAAGCATTCATTTGGATGTTGATTGTAGCTTATAAATGTATGAATTTTAATTAAATTAGTAATGTTACTATCACATTAAAATAAACACAGCTCTTTAGACTGCTGTTCTAACCCCCTTTAAATATATATATATATATATATATATATATATATATATATATATATATATATATATATATATATATATATATTGATTCTCGCGCGAAAGAGCAGGACACAAAATGTGTTAAATAATAATAATGATGATAATAATAATAGAATAACAATAACAAAGACTTTCTCTTGCGAGGACTACTACTGACCTTAACTAGTTATACAGTCCTTTTGAAATTTTCATCTCTATTTTTCTCGTTATGTACTGAATATTTGTTAATGAAACCTATATGAAATATGTTCCTTATTAAATTTTAAAGATTTTCTATTCTGAAAGAAGTTAAAAACATTTAATCTAAAAAAGTTATTTTAAAATTTTTGTTAAAAAAATTCAGATTTTCTCATTATTCAAACCTGCATTACAAAGAGGGGTTGCAAAAATTGAGTTGTGGTGTGAGGAGAAATACAAACTTAAACAGAGAGAATATTCAGACTTATAATAATGCAAGGATGGGTTGCAAAAATGAGTTGTGGTGTGCGGAGAAATACAAACTGAAACATGGAGAATATTCAGACCTGTAATAATACAAAGAGAGGGTTGCAAAAATGAGATGTGGTGTGAGGAGGAATACAAACTGAAATAGAGAGAAGGAGAGTTTTAAAATACCATCTTCAAAAGATAAGATACAAGTTAGAAAAACATTTCATCCAAGGCATGAAAATTGTTAAACAAAATGTTTTTACCATAGGCTTTAAAAATAAAGGTACAAGATTCAATTTGAAATATAATTATCTTCAAAGTGCCCTTTTATAAATTTTACAAAGTAAGGTATAAAAATGTAATTTAAATTGAATCAAAAAATTACCATGAATTTATTTTATGTAATGTACATTTTGTTGCAATTTATAAACATTATCTTTCATCTAGCAATTAATGATATAGATATAAAATTTGCAATGATTTTTTTAATAAAAACTGACGACTTTGTTGCGATTATTATAACTCTGATTGTTATTTTTAATTCTAGGATAATCAGATTGACGAAACTTGGATAGTTTCAGCAAAAGAATGGATATTATTTAAATAATATATATATATATATATATATATATATATATATATATATGTATATATATATATATATATATATATATATAGAGAGAGAGAGAGAGAGAGAGAGAGAGAGAGAGAGAGGTAAAAATAAAGAGAGAGTAATCCACTAACAAATGTTTCACTTTATCACGGCTCTTCAGAGTGACTAGATACGGTATGTGTTTATTGCAGAGACTGATGCATGCATATATATATATATATATATATATATATATATATATATATAAACAGACTAATAAAATATAGAGATTTTTTAGAAAAAAAAACAATGAAACTGATTGAAACTGTCCTTTGTTTCACTCTCTATCTTTCATCCTCTACCCAACGCTCACATTCTACCTATCTACCTACCTATTCCTCTCTCTTCCTTTGTTTAACTGCTTAAAGGCGGATCTAGGCGGCATCGTTCGCATTCGTATGCCAAACACATATCATCGTCCGCTTGCTCCCATAATGGGCAAGTGTGCGCGTGCTCCATAGTTTTTTTTTGTCCCCTACGGCAAAAAACTCAAATAAATAATAAAATGTAGGAAAATTTAACGCCAAACAAACAAGCAAACAAACAAAACATAAGGGCGGTCCGTGGAAGTGTGAAATGAATTTTGTCCTAAACAAGCAGGGAACATTCACTGTGCAACAACCATTTTTACGCTTCCTTTTTTTTTTTTAGTAATTTCTCCCGTCTTTTCTTGTAGCTTGAGGGCGGGAAAAGAACACAATCAGTTCGCCATGACAGTTGCGGATGTTTGCGGTAACATTCAGGAAATTCAGTCAGTCTGCTTGATTTTTTAAGGGGTTAGTTTGAATTTTTTATTGTATTTTTGTTTTGTTTATTTTCTTTTTTTTATTTAGTTTTTTTTTTTAAATTGGGAAAATCGGAGATCCGGGATTTTGTGAGGAAGAAAAAGTGAAAAAAAATTCGACTTTTTAAAAAGAAAAAGAAAATCTTTTTAATTACCAATGCACATAGCGTTTTTTGTGATGTTCTTCTCGTAAGTGGGTTCGTCGGTTTTGTGGAAACGTGTAAGGTAGAAAACTGAAAGAAACATTTAAGACGTAAAATATAAGATGGGATACGAGAGAGAAAGAGAGAGAGAGGGGGTAATTAATGTGAAAGAGAATGAAAGAAAAAAGAAATAGATAAGAGAAGGTAGGATGAAAGAAAAAATAGAGGAAATGGGGAAGAAAGGGAAAAAGAAAGAAGGACAAAGGAGAAAGAAAGAAATACAGAAACAAAAATAAAAGAAATAAAATAATAAAGGAAAAATAGAAAGAAATGAAATAAAAAGAAAATTGAAGACAAATTGTGAAAGAAGAAAAAGAATGCAAATAAAGTAAAAAAAAACAAACGGGATTAATAAGGAAAGAAAAACATGAAAATATAAATAGAGAGTAAAAGAAAGCGTTATAAAGAAAAAAGAGGAAAACAACTAAAGGATAAAATAGCGTAAAGAAAAAAGGGAAAAAGACAGACATGAAAGAAAAGGGAAAAGAATGAAATAATAAAATAAAAGAGAAAATAAATGAGAAGAAAATAAAAAAATGCAGCAATAAAACCAAGAAAAAGAAAGGATGTGAAATAAAATAAAGATTGGTACAAACGATGCAAGAGTGAAAAAAAAACGAATAAAAGAATTGAGGAAAAACGAGCAATATAAAGAATAAGGAAAGATAAGACGAAGGAGAAAAGAAAGAAAGGAAGAATAAAATGGAAGGAAATATATTTATATATATATATATATATATATATATATATATATATATATAAAAGTGAACGTGTCTGTGTACATTTCCCTACGCAATAACTCAGTCAATTTTTAGTGTACGGACTCGAAAGTTGATATACAGTGTACCGAGAATTGGGAAAATCGATGTGATCGGTTTTTGGTCAGAAATTTGGCGATTAAGGGGTCAAAATTCAACGATTTGTCCTTTGAGAACTCTACCAAACTCCTCCGACAATTTTGGGTTTACGCACTTGAAGTTTTAGATATAGGTTTCTTGGACATGGATCTAACTTAATAATTTGATTTGAGCCCAAAACAATAAATTTTAAGAGTCATAATAGGGGTCAAAGTTTTAAAAAATTGATCTCTGCAGTCTCTTCCAAATTATTCAGACAATTTCTGGTCTAAATATTTGAAATTTTACATAAAAGGGTATTCAGAGATAGGGCAAGCTTTTACATCAGTTTAAATCGAAAGTTTTTAGTCACCAATATATAAATGTATTTATGTATGTATGTTTGCATGTCTGCCTTAAACTTTCAATAGAGGCGACGGATTTTACCAAGATCAGTATCGTTTTAAAGTTCGACCTTTCATACGACAAATATCGAAAAAGTGACTAAAAACATTAATATCATCACCTTCAACTAGGCACTTTTCTACAGGAGGGGTCACTTTTTTCGCCGATATTTTTAAAAGTTATCCTCTAGATTATCTAGCCTTTATTTTTAAAAATGTCGCTTCCGGTTTGGCGGTAGTCGTAACAGCATAAACGTTAGGTTTTACACCGTTCTTTTCCTCCTTTGCGGTACGGGTTCGAGCCTACCTTCCTACTACCACTTTTTTTTTTGCTCAACATACACATCCAAACACCCGGGCAACGCCGGGCTGAAATGCTAGTATATATATTTTTTTTTTACATTTTCACCCCAAACAAGGTACATTGCTACTTTGATGCTGGGGCTACTATCAGGGACCTAAGTTGCAGGAGTACTATGTAGGGAGTTTAGCATCAAGATGTCTGTTCACATTACACTCGAACTTCTGCATGTCAGTGCAGTTGGGGAAGCAGGAAACCGGAAGAGAATTCCAAAGTCTAGCAGTTTTGGGGAATAAGCTATTAGAGTAGAAGGCCTTCCTACATCTAGGGATCTCAACTGTGTAGGGGTAGGACTTCGTTGCTTATCGGGTTTGTCGGGGGTATTTTCGTCGAGGGGGTACAAGGGCTTGTAGTTCGTCAGAGCATCCACCATTAAAATACTTGCAGAACAACAGAAAGATGCAACATTTTGTCGATGGAACAGGGGCTGAAGCTTAGATGACAGTTCGGGGCCTATCAAGTTGGCGATTCTCTTTTGGACTCTGTCCAGGAGCGAGAGACTAGTAGCAGATGCACAAGCCCAAATGTGACAGCAGTGCTCCATACATGAGCGAATGGTGGCTTTGTAGAGGTACGGGATACTTTCTGGCGTAAGTAACTTTCAAGCAGGGTAGAGAGAGCCCACCTTCTTTGCAGCAGCCTTGTCAATGATCTCCATGTATCTACTTCAAATCATATTTCCCATGAACGTGAGCTAAAGAGCTTTAAAGAAGTATTTTCAGGTAATGTATTTTTTAAACAAATTCTATTAAAAATGATTTAATCACGTATTTCTTAATAATCTAATTCTTCCCATTTTCACACCACGTAAATCTTCTCTATAATCATAATAATGCTGATATTGTAAACAACTTTGTGTTATTTTCAATCAATCATTGAAAACAACAAAACTATATTTCATGAGTTTTATTATAGTTTATGAAAGCTTTTTATATCATAAGGCTTTGAGATTTTAATTATAGTTTACAAGAATTTAGCGTTTTTATTATAGTTTATAAGCATTTGAGATTTTTATTATAGTTTATAAGCATTTGAGATTTTTATTATAGTTTATAAGCATTTGAGATTTTTATTATAGTTTATAAGAAGTTAAGCTTATAATTATAGTCTATAAGAATATATTATTTTAATTATAGCTTGCAATAATTTAAAATTTTTATTATCGTTTATAAGAATTTAAGATTTTTATTATGGTTTATAAGAATTTAGAATTTTTATTTTGGTTTATAAGAATTTAAAATTTTTATTATGGTTTATAAGAATTTAGAATTTTAATTATCGTTTATAATAATTTAAGGTTTTTATTATAGTTTAGAATAATTTTAATTTTTATTTTGTTTCTAAGAATTTAAGAATTATTATAGTTTACAAGAATTTAAGATTTTTATTACAGTTTACAAAAATGTAAGCTTTTAATTATAGTTTAATTATAGTTTTAATTATAGTATAGTTTTAATTATAGTTTACAGGAATTTCAGATTTTTAAAATAGTTTTTTTATAATTTAAGATTATTTTATTATAATTTATAAGAATTTAAGCTTTTAATAATAGTTTATAAGAATATATGCCTAAAGCTACAAACATTTAAAATTTTATTATAGTATATATGAATTAAAGATTTTATTATAGTTTATAAGAATTGAAAATTTTATTAAAGTTTATAAGAATTTAAGATTTTTATAACTTACAAGAATTTAAGATTTTATCATAGTTTATAAGTATTATCATTTTTATTATAGTTTGTAAGAATTTAAGAATTTTAATCATTACTTAAAAGAAGTAAAAATGTTATTATAGTTTATAAGAATTTGCTTTAATTAATTCTTTAATTACAAAACAATACTGCAGAGATGACATTTTATTTTTAAAACATTCATTTAAAAATCTATGAATTTGGTTAAAATTGTGTTAAAAATGAAAGTATTTATGGGATTTGAATATGTCCGATCGATTTTATTAAAAAATCGTTCTATTCTAGTAACATATATTGCTTCGTGGAATTAAGTTTGAAATTGCATTTTTCTAGAAAATAAATTAACTGGTTGAATAAAACAAAAACAAAAAGCAAGTCGGGAATTACTTGAGGAAATCAGCCGATTTGCTCAAGAATTACATGCGTAAAGCTGGTAACGGAATTCTGCTAATCAGTAAAATGAAAATTATTTTTAAAAGTCTGTTTTTTATTCAGTTATGCAGTAATTTATTCACCCATTTGTTTTTTCTTTCTACATTTGTCTCCCGTCCTTCATGAAATATAAAAATGTTAAAGTTTATTATCGGAATTAATTGTTGCCAATTTACGGTTTGTGATTCGCTTCCTATTTTTCCTCAAAATGAACGCACTCTCCAATTTTGAATCAATGTCTACCTACATTCTTTTTCAAAAACCTCTGCTGACGCAATTCCTTTTTAGTATACTTTTCAAATAGTCATATTTATTAATGCATCGCCTAGCGCCGAATGTTAGCAAAAGGTGTAGACAATTTCGATTCAGATAAAGTCGGGTATGACTCGAGAAAATCAGCCAAATTGCTCAAGAATTACATACATTAACTTTGCCAACTGAATTCTTTCTTTATTTCAGTTAGTGAGAGGAGAAACTTATCGCCATACTTTTCCCTAAACAGGTCAATTGAACTTTTACTAAGTAGCATACTTAATATTTTTTAATGGAAAGTAGAAATTCATTGTGGATGCGTTGTCGGCAGCCCCCATAAATTTCGATTCTCCTAATTTTTGTCTCAGTCTCTGTTTAGAATGAGTGATTTTTCTGGCAAATAAGAAGAAAAAGATGTATCCTAGGTCGGCAGTATTTTTGCGTGAACAGTTGCCTGAGATGTCGGAAATTTTCTCTTTCTGTTTCTGGAAATTTTCTATTTTCTGAAATATTTCTATCCTTGTGCCCATGCCACTAGTAAGGGTGCTGAGGGTAAACATTTTTCTGGTTGGCGTAATCCGCCTGCTAGTCAGGGACCTGAGCCTTGGACTAACCACTAAGAAGGCCATCCTATCAGTAAGTGCAAAGTACTTGGGCTGCTGTATTGCCATTTGCTGAATGGATTCTGGACCATGCAGTAGCTTCTGGTGGAGCTTCTTGATGCCATTTTAGTGGGTAATTGTTTACGGCTTTACCTTATCATGTGCTATACTTTCCTTTTCTGCCCTGCTGTAACCAAGTCTGCCGACCTATTCTACAAATCCCAAAACTCCATCCTGAAAAGTCTCCAGAAAGTATACAAGATTAAACCCAGAACTACAACTTCCAACGCAGACCCCCCCTACTATATCTCGTTTTCAAACATTAGGGGTGTCTACGTTCAAACATTCCAGAGGTTGAAATCCAATTAAAGGACGCCAAACCAGACCTACTTTCTCTAAGAGAAACTGGCACTTGGCCGACTATTTCCCTAGATGAGTTCATAATTAAAGGATATCATAATTTTACATCAAAATCTGACCCAAATTAAGAGCATATCTGAGAAAATTGACTACATCCTGTATGCTCATCCTTCGGCTAACATTCACGTCTGTGGAGACTTCAATGTTCACAATGTGGATTGGTAAGCCAATTCAAACAAAAAAGATGATGAGAGGAGGTTCTGTCACGATTTCTCCATTATTTATGACCTAACTCAGATTGTTAACGAACCCACCCGTGCGCCCGACACTGACAGTCAGTATGTAAGTCTCCCAGACCTTTTTCTCACAACTTGCCCTGAGCTTTGTTCATCTTCCATTCTGTCCCCACTGGGATCTTCCGACCACTCGGTTGTCTCAGTTAAGATTAAAAAAAAAGTAATAAGTCCTCGACATACCTCTCTATCATACAGTATATCGATACTCTGTGGCTGACTGGGATAGCTTTCGTACATTTATATTAGATTTACCTCTGCTTTCCATATTTAATAAGAGCGTATTCTCTATAGTATCAGACCTGACGGAATAGTAAATTGTAGGTATAGACCGCTTCATACACTTCAAAATTTCAGCAAAAACCTAACAGCCAGCCGTGGTTCTCTGCAAAATGTGCTGCTGCCATTGCGCACAGAAATCATTATTTCCATTGCTTCCAACATAATAGATGTACTGAGATTAAAGCCGACTTCAGGAGTGCCAGCAACCACTGTAAAAGAGGAATAAAGAAGGCGAGAGAGTTGTATGCTCAGTCCGTCAAGTCCAAAGTAGCTGTTTTGACAAATAATAAACAGGGTCCTGAATAGGCGTGTGTGTTCTATCCCAACTATCATCAATGAACGTCCAAGGATGGAGTACTGCTTCCACATCTGGTCAGTAGCTGCTAGAAGCACATTATCCTATCTCGACAGAGTTCAAAATAGACTTCGTAGTAGGATGCATTTTCTTCTCTGCAACCTCTTTTCCAGAGAAGAGACGCTGCGAACCTATCTCTGCTTTATCGAACTCTAATCTGAGCTCTAATCTATGGTCCCTCATGGTCTGACTTTAAAGATAAACACTCGTCTTGCTGAAACCACAATCAATAATTTCCCTCTCACTCCTTATCTGTCCCTAAACCTAAACGTGGATTCCATGAACACAATTTCTTTCTTAGAACTGCTCGCTTGTGAAACTCTGTTCCGTTTTTCTGCTTTCCATCTGACAACAATTTATTCGTCTTCAAGTCCAACGTAAACAAATTCTATAGGCATATGTATATATATATATATGCATGCATGTATATATATATGTGTGTGTATAGTCATCCACACCCACCCATACACACATATAAATAAAATAAAATACGAATTAGATACGTTTGAAGCCAAAACAACGCATTATTACAAGATATATTATAATGTAAATTAAATATAAATTTCAAACAAAATAAATAGCTGTTTATTTTGTAATAGTGTATTGTTTTGGCTTCAAGCGTATCTAATACGTATTTTATTTCATTACAACTCAACCTGCCCTTCTATCAAGGAATACAAACCCTTACACACACATAAGTTTATTCATTTATACAAATATTATTGGCTACATATGTGCATACGTGTGTCTGCAGTGAGTTTTTCCGTAGAAATCGCGTCATCAAGCCTAAGTCTTGTATGCACATATGTAGCCAATAATGTCTGTAATTTTATCTAAATTTAAAAGCTAATTACATATAGGGTACACGAATGTTGTAGAGATTTTAAAATAAACTAGAATGTAATCATATCATATATTATATCTAAGGAAAATTAATATTAATTTAATCTTAATCTAAACTTTCAATTAATAATAACCCTAGTGGTGGAAGGTGATAAGCTGTTAATAATATGATATAATAATCAAACAATAATAATATAATAATAATTTTTTAAATAATAAAAGAAAATAAGTAGATATATAAATGAATAGATGAATAGTAAGGAAGCAAGTAAATAAATAAGAAAATAAATAGAAAATTAATTAAAAAAATAATAATATAAATGAAAAGATAAAATAAACATCAATAAAACTAATGAATAAAATTATATTTGTAGAATTTTTTTTTATTACATTTTCACCCCAAACAAAGCGCATTGCCACTTTGGTGTAGGGGGCTACTATCAGTACAGTTCGGGAAGCAGGAACCTGGAATGGAATTCCAGAGTCTAGCGGTTCTGGGGAAGAAACTACTGGAGTAGACAGATCTTTTACATCTAGGGATCTCTACTGTGTGGGGGTGGGATTTAGCTGCCTGTCGTGTTTGTCGATGGTGTCTACGTCGTGGGGGCACAAGTGTCTGCAGTTCGTCAGAGCATTCACCATTAAAATACTTGTAGAACAGGCAGAGGGATGCAACGTTTCGTCGATGGGACAGAGGCTGAAGCTTAGATGCCAGTTCAGTGCCTATTAGATTGGCGACTCTTTTTTTAACCTTGTCTAGGAGCGAGAGACTAGTAGCAGATGCACCAGCCCAAATGTGACAACAATACTCCATATATGGGCGAATGGTGGCCTTATAGAGGTATAGGATACTTTCAGCTGTCAGTAGTTTTCTAGCACGGTAGAGAGAGCCTACCTTTTTCGCAGCGGCCCTGGCAATGTTTTCAATATAATTGTTTCAACTCATGTTTCCTGTGAATTTTAGGCCAAGCAGTTTGAAAGATGTACTCTCAGACAGGGAGTCACTGGCCATTGCTATTAGTGGCAGAGAAGGTTTCTTGTAATTATTGATGGAAACCAGTTTAGTTTTGGCAGCATTGAATGTGACCATCCATTTACATCCCCATACCACTACAGATTGGAGGTCATCCTCTAGTGTTTTTGCCATTTCTTTAGATATGTGTTCATTTGTTTTCCTGTCATGCCTGTTATAGAGTGTGGTGTCATCATATACCTATCTCAGAGGTAGTTTTGTCGGGGAGGTCATTAATAAATAGTAGGAACAATAAAGGTCAAGGATAGACCCCTGAGGCACTCCCGCATTTATATCACACTGTTTAGATGTACGACCGTCGAGGACAACCTGCATTTTTCTCTTATCTAAGAAGGATTTAATTATGTTAAGTATTCTACCAGTGATACCGTATGATTTAATTTTCCTGAGGAGACCCTTGTGCCATACCCTGTCAAAAGCCTTAGATATATCTTGAGCTACCTTTCTGCTCTCCCCCGCTTTGTCTAGTGAGTGGTATATACGTTCAGAGATTACAGTGAGGATGTCAGCTGTGGAACGGGCTTGTCTAAATCCATATTGCTTGTCAGTCAGAAGTTTAGCATCTGTAAGGTGCCGGACTAGAGTATGGTTAATTATGGTCTCGAATATTTTGGCGAAAAGTGGGAGGAGGCTAATGGGGAGATAATTTGATGGGTCAGTTCTTTCGCCAGAATTCTTGAATACTGGTACCACAGAAGCAGTTTTCCAACAGCCCGGAAAGCATGATTCAGTAAGGCATTTGTTGTAGAGTTTGGAGAGAACTGGAGCTACTTCGGCTGAGCACCTTTTTAATAGCACAGCTGGAATGAGATCAGGTCCACATGCTTTTGAAGTGTCAAGTTTTTTTATGATAACGTGTACCTGAGCAGGGGTGATTTTTAGATCGTCTAGCGTGGCGTCTGTCCGCAAAGGAAAGTCAGGCAGGGGGTGGTTGGAAGGGTCCAGTGTGGAGTTCGAGGTAAACCGGCTGGCAAGCATATTAGCCTTGTCGGTTGCTGAGCAAACAACCTCGTGATTGTTGGTTAGCGGGGGAAATATATAAAAGATATAAAAATGTATATCAGAAAAATTAAGCAATAAAAATAGATAAGTAATATATAAAAAGAAAAAAGAAAAATACAAATAAAATAAAGATATAAGTGTATAGATAACTCATTACTCAATAACTCCCGTGATTAACTAATACAATAACTTTTCAGCAAAATTCTACATGATAGTGTTCTGGATGATCTTAATTGTGTTTGGATTCATAACCCGGCAGGGGGGGTGATGCGTCTAGTGTGTTAGCTATAAATTAGTGTTAAGTTCATGCTTGCATGCCTTCTCGCTTCTATCTAGCAGCGCTGGCTAACCTCACGGTGAAAAAGGAGCAGCTATGCATAAGTCTTCCCTGCCAGTACATAGCTTTTCCATCATCAAGACTCCTACAGTGCCTCCACGTTGGCCACACACGGTAACTGGGTGCCTTGCATCCCCAAGCTAAACCTGTAGGAGATATCGGAGTAGTAGGGGACCCCAGAGGTAGTGCGTTATGACCCACCGATATGTGGACACGCCCTGGCACACTACCAACTCCTACCCCACTGTCATGTGGGTGCCCTTGGTTGGGCGAGGACTAGGGGAACCAACCCCAAAATCAAACACCACTGCCTTGTGGGCCTTATCACAGCAAAAGGCTAAGAGATGGAAACTCTGACTTCAAATCCTACTGCTGCCTTGCAGTTTTCCTTAAAAGGCTATGAAACATCATCCAGAAAAAAAGGCGTAGTAGCAGACACGATAGGGCGACTGTCTACCTCACTGAGATTACTTTCGCCCAGAAGCCTCCTCTGCTGCCAGTCGTCGTGGGTTTGCGCTACTAGAAATCAGCATTGGAGGTTCAGAGGGTGTTTATCTGACGAATTCTTTCACAATCTTGAGTCGTGCTCACTCATTATTTCAGTTAAAGATCTTGGAGACTGTTCACGTTCGGTTGAAAAGACCTTCCCTCTGCAAGCAGAAGGAATCCTTCTTAGGTTTGAGTGTGATTAGTCTCTAGAATCTTTGAGTTAAAAACATATTTAATCTGCAAAGGAAACACTTGATAAGTGGATAGACCTTAATCCGCGGAGTTTCTAAGAAATACTTTCCTTCTCATCAGAGGGTAGGAATTAGCAAAATACGGGATCGGATTTTGCATTTGTTTTTACAAGGTGGTCACCACTTTTCAAGGCCCGAAGCCACTCAGGATAAGGGTTATTGTAAGTACAGTACGTTAGTGGGGATATTTAAAGTGTCTACTTAAGGGGTCGGTTTGTCAGGAATTTGTTTACGTTGGACTTGAAGGCATCCAAGTTGTAGTCAGGAGGGAAGCAAGCAGACGAAACAGAGTTCCACAGGCGTGCAGTTCTAAGAAAAAAGCTTTGCTCATAGAATCTACATTTTGATTTAGGCATAGATAAAGAGTGGGGAAAGTTTTTGACAGTGGAGTCAGCTAGACGGGTGTTTTTCGTAAAAGATTGGCGAGGGAGGACCAGAGATTGGAGTTCAGACGAGCACCTGCCATGAAAATAACAATAAAACAAAGATAGGCTTGCAACGTCTCTTCTTGTGGGAGGCGTGGGAGGAGTAAGGAAGTCAGATCACCTGAGTTTATTGGCAAAATAAAGAATTTAATGGATAAGGACCGTCATGTGTCTATAGAGACAATAAGTGCACAGTTTGATGTCAGTGTGGGAACTTTACACACAATGATTAAGGAGTAACTGAAGATACAGAAGATTTGCGGAATTGTACCCGCCCACAACTCTATCTTTTTCAAAGACTATCTGTGGGTATCAAGGCTTTTTTTAACCCTCCCCATAGTCCAGGCATTGCTCCCTTTGATTTTTTGGTTATTCTCTTAGCTCAAACAAAACTTTAAAAGCTGTCGTTATGGACAATTGAGAAGATGAAAGAGTCTGTGACGAGGGTCATGGACACGCTCCCACAAGAGGACTTCCATGACGTTTTTGGAACGGTACAAATGGATTTCAACCGGGGGAGATTACTTCGAAATGGACTAGAGTTTTATGTGTGTACTATCAATAAAAGTGTCCATACAAAAAGGTCTGGAAAGTTATGTAAGCCACCTCGTACATGTATTTTGAACTGTTAATGTTCACCACGGTGACGTGCTTAGATTATTGATCTATACAGACGCAGCCGGTTACACATGTAATTCTCCAGTCTATATTTTCTTTCACCAACCGTCATTTTCTCGAGTTGCATCAGATATCGTTAAGATCATCAAGTCTGACTATTCTTGCCCTCACTGTGAGAGTCAAGTTTAGAAACAATAAATAAAATAAGTTTAAAACATTATTAAAGGATGAGGGGGGGGAATCGGAAATGGAATTGGAATTATTCCGATTGCAATACCGATTCCGATACGGATTCTGTTACCTCCAAAAGTTCTCATTTTTCTGATTTTCTCGATTTTAATTAATCGTCCCAACACGTATGTATAACTAATAACTACTTCAAGGTTATCTATATGTGTGATAGTGTGAAAACTTGGGCCCTTTTAATGGTGGTCGCGTTGGCGTCGTGATCTGTGCGATTCTCATAACTCTTGAGGATCAGCAATTCCATCTTTTACCTATTCTTGACCTCACTGCGAGAGTCATGTGTCACGAATGCTAATAGTCCACTCGGAAAACTGGATCACAGTGTGATGATTGGTATCAGTTCAAAATCTCGACTACAAGGCAACCAGTCGAGATATTTGAAACGGGCTGATTGGAATTCCATCACAGATTACATCAGGGACTCCTTGTGGGATGAATTCTCTGTCTCTCTTTCTCTCCCTCTCTGTCGCTCTCTCTCTCTCTCACACTCTCTTTCTCTATCTATCTATCTATCTATCTCTTTGTTTTTCCTTTATTTTCTCTCTCTGATGACCAGTACGGAAATGAGTCAACTGAATGAATCGAAACAGGCATTGAAGCATATGTCTGCATGCGAAAATTCTATAATTCATAAGTCAGCTGATAAAACACAAACATTTATAACGTTACGGAATCATTATAAGACCGTAATAGTCGTAGCTAAGAGAAAGGATACAAAAATGTCCAGAAAACGTATTGAGTCACAGCAATTTATGAAAAAAATCTAAAATAGTGACCAGTTGGAAATCAACAACTCCTACGCTCCCAAACAACGATGATGTCGTTTGTACAGCAACTGATAAGGGTTCACCGTGAACCTCACCGTCTACACATTAAACCACTCCCTTTTCAAATTTACTATTGCGGACTGAAGGCACACTAAATGATTTGCTTATCAGAAACTTCCCAAACCTGGGTCATCATAAAAATATTTTCACCTTTAAAACATGTGGGCCTGATCTTTAAAAAAAATAAATAATAATAATAATAATAATAATAATAATAATAATAATAATAATAATAATAATAATAATAATAATAATAAGCTAAATCACTTCCTTAAAAATGAGTTTTTATTTTTTTTAGGTGTTTACGTCTGAACACCCTGAAAAATTTGTCGAAAACAAGCAAATAAACTTAAAATTTAGATTGACAGATCGGTTTTGCATATAAATTTAACGTAAAAGAATCATTGATTTCGAGCCATTCTATGTTGTTAAGGATGTTCATTAAATTGTTTTCTACTGAATTTAATCAGCAAGGTTGCAAAGCTATTCATATTCCTTTTATAAAGTAGAGCTCTACAAATATTAGCACGCAGGATTTATCTCCCATAGCAAAGTGATAATGTTTAGCTAATTGCTCTAAAACAGTATAATGTCCCGGAAATGAGAGCTCATGTTAAGTTAAATTTGTGTGTGAAATTGATCCCGACTCTAAATCATCAAATAATTGATTATTCATCCTAATAAGTTTTTCAGGTTGTTTACACATATTCATTCATAAGTAGGACTTCATTTTGTTTTTCTTGTAACTTAGCTGAGAGTGTTAAATAATAATAATAATAATAATAATAATAATAATAATAATAATAATAATGTGTTCTTATATAGTAAAAGGGCGCATTTAATTTTTACAAAACATATATTTAAATATGGAATAAAAGTGATGAAAATATGTTAGTGATTAATTTTTATTCAAAAAACATTTTAAATGTCTTTCTAAATAGTTTTTAGAATCATACTTACATTTTGATATTAGAACATTTTCACTGTCTTCTCACGCGACTTGTCAGTAAAAAAGTAATGAAACTACCATATGTCGAGAAAAACCGGAAAGTAGATTAAACGTTATTATTATGATTGTTTAAGAGTCGAGATGTTTTGTCAGCTGAAGAATGTGCCAAGAATATTAACTTAATAGAATGGAATTTAGAAACAAGTTAAGAATAATAATAACTTGGAAATGGAATTTGCTTAAACAAACAAGTTAGAAATTTTAACTGAAAAATCAATAACAAATGAATTACGTGATAAAACAACAGGTGATGATCTTTAGGCTGCGTGTATTGATGACGGAATTAGAAGGAAGATAGTTTTTGTATACAAGTACAGTTTAGTCAGTTTAGAGTCAGAGTTGAAGTCAGACAGTCGAGCTGGACAGACAACGGGAGTCAGATAGCGACTCGGGGGCTATGGTCTCTGTAGGGCGGCAAAGCTGTCCGGCGTACGATATAGTAAAAAAACGTAGAATAAGAAAAGCGTGCAACTTTCCAAGTGGGGAGACATTCTGGGAATAAAAGTTGCTGAAAAATAAAACTTGAGACTTCTGGCCGTTTCCTTGGAATGAATCTTCATTACAGCGTCTGTGGATCCGTCAAACAGGACTCAAAGATGGACAAGGTATGTTTCCCTATTGGGCAAATGTAAAACCCCACGAAATTGTGTTCCGTCTCTTTGTGTTGTCCTTGTCTGTTGTATGTCCTTTTAAATACATGTAATATACGAATCACCTCGAGAAACATTATGGGTTAGGCGCTCACGAATACTAAGGACTCTCGCATACGCGAACACTTATACATACCCACAACGAACATTACTAGATGATCACAAATACACGAATATAAATATATATATATATATATACATATATATATACTCGCTATATACACCTCGAGCATACAATACGCTACTACTGTAAATAGACTCTTAAATAGACATTTATATACATTCATTAAATAGACATTTATATACATTCATTAAATAGACGTTTATATACATTCATTAAATAGACATTTATATACATTCATTAAATAGACATTTATATACATTCATTAAATAGACCTTTATATACATTCATTAAATAGACCTTTATATACATCCATTAAATAGACCTTTATATACATTCATTAAATAGACATTTATATACATTCATTAAATAGACATTTATATACATTCATTAAATAGACATTTATATACATTCATTAAATAGATATTTATATACATTCATTAAATAGAGGTTTATATACATTCATTAAATAGACATTATATACATTCATTAAATAGAGGTTTATATACATTCATTAAATAGACATTTATATACATTCATTAAATAGACGTTTATATACATTCATTAAATAGACATATACATTCATTAAATAGACATTTATATACATTCATTAAATATTCATTTATATACATTACTTAAATAGGCGTTTATATACATTCATTAAATAGACATTTATATACATTCATTAAATATTCATTTATATACATTACTTAAATAGGCGTTTATATACATTCATTAAATAGACATTTATATACATTCATTAAATAGAGGTTTATATACATTCATTAAATAGACATTTATATACATTCATTAAATAGACATTTATATACATTCATTAAATAGATATTTATATACATTTATTAAATAGACATTGATATACATTCATTAAATAGACATTTATATACATTCATTAAATAGACGTTTATATACATTCATTGAATAGACATTTATATACATTCATTAAATAGACGTTTATATACATTCATTAAATAGACATTTATATACATTCATTAAATAGACGTTTATATGCATTCATTAAATAGACCTTTATATACATTCATTAAATAGACATTTATATACATTCATTAAATAGACATTTATATACATTCATTAAATAGACATTTATATATATTCATTAAATAGACTTTGTTATATACACTCGTTATGTATAAAAGTATATAACATAAATTTTCAAACGGTTTATTTCATTTTTTTTTGCTTTCTATTTCTTTCCCAACCAACGTTTTATATATTTAGAAAATATACGACTTGTATGCAGAAATGTTCAATGTAAATCACAGAACAAGTTTAGATTCACAAAATATTTGAAAATATAAAATATTGTTTGTTAACAGTTTTTGTTTTTCCTCCTTCTCTGTAAGATTTGCCAATACTGCCTTAAGGGTAGGACAAAAGTCCACTGGACAAATATCACCATGTAATGACACCATGTAATTAAAAACTAAAAAAAAAAAAAAACTCAACCGTATATAAAATAAATGAATTAAAAATCTTTAAAAGCAGTTTTTTATATTTTACATTTAATTTAATTATCAATGATTGTTAACAGGATTTTGCTTTTATTTTATTTCATTTTAAACATTTCTAAAACATTGTAAATCAATTGCATTCTTTTGAGGGTTACCTTGCGAATTTATAAAAAGTTTAAATTTTTATTTGTTTTTACACAAGTAAATAATTGACATTATATTTTTATGTTATTATGATTCATTGATTTTAATTTACTTTTTTACAGCGTCCAAATACATGTATTTGCAAATGGTATGTCCACCATGATGACAGGCTTGGATTATTGATCTATACAGACGCAGCCGGTAACCTCACATATAATTCCTCATTGTAAACTCTCTTTCACCAACCGTCATTTTCCCGAGTTGCCTCATATATCGTGAGGATCACCAAGTCACACATCTGTACCTATTCTTCTCCTCACTTCGAGAGTCAGGTTTAAGAACAATAAATAATATACAATAAGTTATAAGTAATATTAAAGCAATCTTTTTTGAAATCGGAAACGGAACTGGACTTATTCCGACTGCGATACGGATTTCGATACGGATTCTGTTATTTTTTAAAAATTCAATTTTTTTCTATGTTCCTGTTCCCGATTCCAATTAATCGTCCCAACACTTATGTATAACTACTTCGAGGTTATCTATATTTGTGCTGGTGTAGAAACTGAGGCCCTTTAATTGTGATCGTGTTGAGGTCGTGATCTGTGTGATTCTCTTGACTTAATCCCTCAATGGAAGAGAGCAGGGGGCTCAGCCTTTTCTCACAGCTTGTTAACTGAGAGTCGATATCTAAACAACAGTAGAACGGCAATCAGGCGAATGAGTGTCTATTAGGGGCTGGGCTGTGAAGAGAGGAGGTGAGAAGAGTTGTGAGGTCGACGTCGTTAAAGGGCTCTCATCATCCCCCATTCATAATGAGCAGCTCATGTTGAACTGGGGTAGGGACAGGGAAGAACAATTAAGGAACAATAGGAAAATATTATGGAAACAGAGAACAGGACAGAAAGAAAGAAATTAAACGATTAAACGAAGAAAGAGATGTATCGACACTGGTGGATAAAGGAATAAAGAGGAATGAAGAGAAATTAAGAGGAAGGAGAAAAGGAAAAAAAGGAGTAAGAAAGAGAAACGGAAAAAGAGAAAGAAAGGAGGCACGAAAGAAATAAGAACTGAGGGCAAAAATGAAATAAGGAAAGACAGAAAGAAAGAGAGAATAAAATGTAAATGGCTAGGATGAAAGATACAAAAGTACGAAAAGAAAAATAATGAAAATAAGAACGAAAAGTTGAAAAAAGAAATAAGAATACAGGAAGACAAAACAAAAGGCGAATAAGAAACAAAAGAAAGAAAGAAATGGAAAAATAAAATAAAAAGAAAGCATAAAACAAAAAGAATAAAAGAAAAAATAAATGAAAAAAATTGAATAGAGAAAGAAGGAAATTATAAAAAAGAAATAAAGAAAGAAAAAATTTAGTAAAGAAATAAGAAAAAGAAAGAAGGGCAAAAAATAAAGTAAAAAAGAAGTAAGGAAATCATAACAAAAGGGAGGGGGAAGCAATGGGGATTAAGAAAGAAAGAAAGAAATGAAAAAGAAAGATAGATAGAAAAGTTAAAATGAAAGGAAATAAGAGCGAAAGAAAGAAGTAAAAAATAAGTAAAATAAGGGAAAAAAGAAACCAGCAAAGAAATAAAAATTATAGCAAAAAGAAAATAACGAAAGTGAAGAAAGAAACAAACAAGGAAAGAAAGAAATAGGAAAAGCGAGAAAGAAAGAAAGAAAGAGATAGAAATAAAAAAAAACAGAAATAAAGAAAAAGAAATAAAGAAAAAAGAAATAAAGAAAAAAGAAAAGGAACCATCAAATAAGGAAAAAAACTTAGAAATAAGGAAAGAAAGGTCAGAAAAAAAGCAGGATATCAAAAAGAACTCGTAACGAGAAAAAGGAAAGAAAAATGAAAGAAAGAAATGATAAAAGAATTTGTAAAGAACGAAAAAGCAAAAATATGGGAAAATAGTAGAACAAATTTTGGAAACAAAAAAGTAAGAAAGAAGAAAAACATAATGAAATTAACGCCTAGAAAAAAAGATGGGGAGACAGCAAGAAAAAAATAAACAGAAAACGTAAGTAGAAATTCAAAAAGGAAATACTGTTAAAGTAAACAAAAATAATATATAAAAAATATAAAAAAATGGAAGAAAATACAAGTTCTTAAAGTGCAAATGAATATGAAGAGATTTTTTTTAATAAACAATATTTGAAAGAAAGAAATGAAACTGAGAAAATAAAATAGAAAATTCATTGAAAACGTAGAAATATTAAAAAATACAAGAGAGAAATTTGAATGATGAAATAAAAAAATAAATATACATGTAAAATAAAGAAAAAGAACGATGAAAAAGAAGTCAACAAAAACGAACATAAAAAATGGCAAAGAAAAAATGAATCTAAAAAAATGAATCTAAAATGAAAGAAATGATAAAAGATTGTGACAATAGCTTATATTTATGTATTGGGCCGATTTAATCGAAATGGGGATCAGGAATTGAAAAAGTTGAAACTTTAACGGTATAGGATTCGGTATTAGTATCGGTATCGGAAAAAAATTGTGCTGATTTTTTATGCCAAAAATGATTCATTTAATTGTCTTTTTCATTTGATTTTGTTTAAAACAAAACTTTCCACTGCTGGTAATAATGATGAAATAATAAATATATATTGATATTAAACAACTGATGAAACTTAAATCTATAGATCATCTTCCACAAGTGTAATATTAGAAAATATATGAATACTTAACATTTGTTTTTACCGTAATCTTCTATAACATAAATCTCACCTGTATGTATGTATGTATGTATGTATGTATGTATGTATGTATGTATGTGTCATGTCATATGCTACTGGTACCATGTAACCCAGTACTACCTGCCTCATGGTCGGGTCACTGGCGATTAAACTGGTTCCCCCACCAGACTTGTTTGGTGAGGAGGGCGGCTAGTCTCCCTGGAGGATTAAAAACAAGACCTTCCAAAGGGCGAATGAACTCTTTTTCTGGGTCAACGGCCAACTAGCACCGTGTATATGTGTGTGTGTGTATATATTGGGGTGGAGAGGGCTCCCGTAAGCCGTGGTAAAGGCAACCTTTCTAGGAGAAGAAAATCTCTGATTTAAAAAACCATAAAGCGGGAGACCAGTACCCGCATTAAGCTGGTCTGCAGTTTAATTTGTTGCTGGCTATCTTGCTCTTGCTTGTTGCTGGATCTCAACATTTTGAACCGAGAGAGAGACTTAGCTGTCGTACAAAGCTAAGACTCTGTAACATCATCTTTGTATAGATACTCCCTCAGGCATTTGGGCTCATGGATTTTAAATGTCTGAGGGAGTGGCACTCGTCTGACAAGACGTTGCAATCATCATGTATGTATGTATGTATGAGGCGATGGATTTTCACGAAATCTGTATCATTTTGAAGCCCGACTCTTCGGACGACAAATATCGAAAAATTGGCTAAAAATATTAATTCCTTCACTGGGCACTTTTCTGGGTAGGTCGGTTTTTTGCGTCGCCATTTTTGCAAGGAAACGTATCGGTTGAAATTATTTTACTTAATTTCAACTTTCTTAACTTCCGGTCGCGTCATGGAGTACCGGTAAGACGTCAGTTTTTTTTTTGGGGGGGGTCACTTTTTCGTCCGCCTCCACGTAACGGGTTCGAGCTTGCCTGACTACTACCACTTTGTTTTTGCTCAACACACACCTCCAAACACCTGGGCAACGCCGGGCCCTAGGCTAGTCTATAATATAAATCTCCCGTGTATGTATGTATGTATGTATGTATGTATGTATGTATGTATGTATGCATGTATGTATGTATGTATGTATGCATGTATGTATGTATACATACATATGTATGTATGTATGTATGTATGTATATCTGCCTAAAACTTTCGACAGGGCAACGGATTTTCACGAGATGCGTATCTTTTTGAAGCTCAACCCTTCGAACAAAAAATATCGAAAAATTGGCCAAAACCATTAATTCCTTCACCCTCAACTTAGCACTTAGCCACTTTATTTTTTGCTAAACACACACCTCCAAACACCCAAGCAACGCCGGGCACCCAGACTAGTCTAAATAACAAATCCATTGTTAAATTTTTAGATATTTTTAAAGAGTTGGAATTGGAATCGGTAATTGTATTGGAAACAAGAATTTAGTACGCAATCGGTAATTGTATGAGAATCAGGAAAATATTGGAATAGTTCCGCCATTACATAACTAAAACCAAATGAAAATTCTATAATTAAAGTTTTTTGTGAAACACAATACCACAAGGATGTTTCCCATCTGACTATAACATGGTTGTTTTCAAGTCCAATCTAAACAAGTTCTTGTTGAGCAGCGTTCATAAATAAATAATTTCTACCCAATTTTAACATTCCTGATTATAACTGTGTTCATTCATTAATTCTTATCCTTGGGTGGCTTTTGAGCTTTGATGACTAGTGACTCCCTTGTTAAAGGAAAAAGAAAACGAGCAAAGAAAAAAATTACGAAACTGAAAGATGATGAAATTAGAAAAAACAAATCAGAACAAATTAAATCACGAAGATTTTGTAAGACATTCAAAATCTATATGTTTCTCATCAGAAAAGGAGAAAAAGCCGGCCTCTTACAAATGTAAAAGAAAAAGAAAAACACCGATTTTGAAAATATTCAGATTAGAAAGAGACATTTTCAAGTTAGAAATTTAGTAAAGGACGTACTAATATGCGGATAAAAGAAAAAAGAGACAGAAAAACAATAAAGACTATATATATATATATATATATATGTGTGTGTGTGTGTGTGTGTGTGTGTGTGTGTGTGTGTGTGTGTGTGTGTGTGGTCACGAATAGCCTCCTATATGGTTGACTATTTAAAAAAACTGATTACATATAATGATAGAAAATGTATCGAGACACAGGAATGGGTATGTTTGATCTGGCAGAACGGTGGTTCATAAAAATTGTGGGGTCTGCGTTCGCGCCTGGTCCACAAATTATGGAAATAAAAAATTTAAAAATTAAAAAAAAAATTTTTTTAAAAACGTTTACAAGTGTTTTTGATATAGATGTACGTAAGAATATTTTGATAAGTATGTTTTAACTTAAATAGGGATGGTATAATAAAATTGTGGCGTCTGCGTTCGCGCCTGGCCTCCATAGTCACAAACTTTAATAAAGACTTTTCATATCTATCTGCATAAGTATAATTTGATAATTATGTTTCAGTTTGAAGAAATATGGTATAATAAAATTATGGGGTGTTCATTCGCACCTGACCTCCATAGAATGGAAATATGTCACAAAGTTTAACAAGGTGTTTTAATATAGATCCACCGAATATTGTGATAAGTGTTTCAGTGTGAACAGGTATGGTATAATAAATTATGGGGTTTATCTATTTTATTTTTACTTTCATCATATTTTGCTTTGATTTTGATACCCCCAAATTCAACCCAAATTTACAACCCTTTCCTTTTCATAACCTATCATACTTTCATAAATCAGTCCATTTTCTGTAGGCTGTTTTTGAGCCCAGTCAACGACGGGTACTTTTGCTAGTATATATATATATATATATATATATATATATATATATATATATATATATATATATATATATATATATATATAGTTTTTGACATCTAAGTTTCATTCAGAAAAATATAATTTTTCAAAAAAAAAAGTTATTTATTAAATAAAGGATACAATTCAAAGTAATTTCCTTAATCCATGAATTTTCGATGTAGGATCATCTCCTCAGAGTTAAGTCATTAGCAAAATATTAAATCTGGTTTGATATAATTTTGCTATTCAGCACATACATAGAAAATATATTCAAAATTAAATCTTTTTAAGAGACATAGAGGAAAAAATAAGAGTTGGAACAAAAAAGGATATGCGATTATGGTATCCGAATAGAATATTAATCGTTAAATAGAATGGGATGATTTTATTAGATTCCAACTTGTTTCAAGAAATCCACATTAAAAGTAAATTATAATTTTTTCGATATAGCATCCAGAGTAATTGGTAATAGTCTTTTGGGAATGGAGAATTATACAGTTATTCTGTCTCAGTTTTTGGTAGTGAAAGATTTGCACAATATATCCGTAGAAAAACGTTCTCTTATATAAAGTAAAATCCAATCGTTAAAAATGAATATCCCAATTAGCGAAATATTCTTGATAAAATCTAGATAGTTAGAATTTTTTGAAGTTCGAATTTGATATCTTAACTGTGAGTTTAAAATAAAGATAAAAATAAAAAGATACAAAAATATTATGCAAAATAATATCTATTACATTGAGCATTTCTTATATGGCTGGGATTGTCTTATATAAAAATATTACCTCTTAAAAATATTTTGTAATACCACAAGATTCAATAATCTGTGATCCAATTTATGTCATTATTCTAATTATATATATATATATATATATATATATATATATATATATATATATATAAGGAGGTCTATATATGTATGTATGTATGTGTTTAAAACATTAAAAACATATAATCCAAAAAATTTGAAACATAATCCACGATGTCACTTTCGACGTACGCACGTTTCTAAAAGTAATTTTATTAATAAAAAAGTTACAGACTTTCTTTCGGTACATTTTAAAATATCTCAATTTTCAATCACTTGTAACATTATATTGACATGGAATAGATCTAGTTTAGATACGTATTATGGTTCTATTGACATGAATTAACCATTTCTGCTTAGAAAAGATACTTCTAATCCATCAACATCATTGATGACTGACAAAATGAAAAATGAAGACACTTTGATACGGTGAATTTGATAAATATTGGGGGGGGATTATCGAGTTAACGGAGAGTGTTATATATATATATATATCTGTATGCGTCCTATCGAATAATCTTAAATTTATTTACTGTGTGGTCAACGATTTGGAGGAAGAATATAAGGGCCTCTTCTTAAATAGTAATGATCTATTCAAGCAATAAATTCTGTATCTCTTTCTTTACATATATATTACATATATATATAAACACCCCCCCACACACACATATATATATATAGAGAGACAAATGTTTGCTATATCACAACTTTTCAGTGTGGCTAGATCAGCACCGGTCCCTATATATATATATATATATATATATATATATATATATATATATATATATATATATATATATGATTGTTGAGCTGGATTAAATCCGACGATATGAAATAAAATGGAGGTGGAAGGACCTGGATACTCAACGTTTCGCCCGATTTATGCGGGCTTCTTCAAGAGGGATGGTCATTGACAATGACCATCCCTCTTGAAGAAGCCCGCATAAATCGGGCGAAACGTTGAGTATCCAGGTCCTTCCACCTCCATTTTATTTCATATATATATATATATATATATATATATATATATATATATATATATATATATATATATAAATAGTAGATATGGTAATTAATAAAAACCTGAACAAAGTGATCAATAGTGTTGTAGAGCAAATATGCGTTTTATTTTTTATTACCGTATTTTTCTGTTAAGTTACATTATTGTTTCGGCTACACGACCGTTTTTTAGCCGTCATGTAGCTTCCTCAGACTTTTACAGAAATAAACGAACATTTCTGTTAAAGTCTGAGGAAGCTACATGACGACCAAAAAAACGGTCGTGTAGCCGAAACAATAATGTAACTTAACAGAAAAATACGGTAATAAAAAATAAAACGCATATATATATATATATATATATATATATATATATATATATATATATATATATATAAAGAGAAAGAAAAGGTGATTGATAAATGTGTTAGTATCACCTCCTTCAAGTAAATAGGTACATGTTACTGGACATGTTTACCAGTTTAGCAATGACCCAGCTGAACTAAGTGGAAAACGATCAACAGTGAAAAATATGTCATCTGGATTGAATTTTAGCATAACTCAACGGGCAAAAACGCTAATGTTGGCCTTTTGTACCAATTGGCTTCAGCCTCCGATGAGATGAAGTCTTTAAGATAAGACCTGGTTCTTTGGTGCCGTTTCCACATCAAATGATCATCAAACAACAGAGAATTGTCAATTAGCACAGTTTAATTAAACGGTGGCGGAGAGCTCTTGTGCAAGGGCAGATAATTAGCTAAATATTGTGGCCTCAGAAGGATTAAGTTACGGACGTCTTCATAGGCGCGCCTCGGTGATTGCGGATTTAAGAATGTGGCACGAGGCAGGGACAGGACGATAGATAGATAGATAGATAGATAGATAGATAGATAGATAGATAGATAGATAGATAGATAGATAGATAGAATGAAAAGAAAGAGAAGGAGAGAAAATGTAGATATATAGATAAATAAAAGGATATATAAGTAAGAGAGATGGGACAAAGAACAATAATATGAGAAAGAATGAGATAGGAGACGATAATAAAAAAAGACCGAACACTATATATATATATATATATATATATATATATATATATATATATATATATATATATATATATATATATATATATATATATATAGTTCTAAAAATCCGTATTAACAAAACAAACGAAAAACAATTATAATGGTTGGAGCTAGAAAATTTAATGCAAACTTATAATAAATCTGCTTCAGAATTATACCTTGAAAAACCTAACATTATTTTGTGAATAGATTATATTTGTTTTGATATAGGTTGTTAGTACTCCTCTTTCTTTTTAGAATGGTTCAACCCTGTAAAGTTGACTTTAATATAAAGGGATGGTCTTTATTGAAAGTTTCGTGGATGGTTTTTGGCCTGATGAGGTGATTTTCCCTGCTAGGGGGTCATTGAAACACGTTTGCTAATGTGTAGCCAATAGCTCTCCAACAATCAATATATTTCTCTGTTTTATGCATTGAGCACTCTTTGGAATGACATATTGTGTTGTTGTTATGAGTTACTGAAAAATTCTACCAACAGTATAATAATATATATATATATATATATATATATATATATATATATATATATATATATATATATATATATATATATATATACAGACGAAAAAATAAATAGACACCCCACAAAAATAATTCCCCTACCTCCGTCGATGGCCAGTACTCAGAATCATACAAAGCAGTAGTATAAGATTGAAAAATCGACATTTATACTAAATGATGTTAAATACCGTGTTAGCTTATCTGTATTTTTAAAACTAGATTGTTCACTATTCTATACTCTCATCAAACATTATTTTTATTAACGTTGTCACAATGCTGTCCGAGCCCACGGCTCTAAATTTACTTCTCTCTGAAAAATAAATAAAAGCCGCCAGCATCAACGATAAATCTCCTCGTCTCATAAGACCCACCAACATATAATTAGATGTAGCAGCTATTGTTTCCTTTCGTTTCTTTTTTTTCCGTAACCGAACCTTCTACGCTATATAAAATCAGAGGTTCTTATTAATTTTAAACGATTATTATTTGCTTACTAGCGGTAACCAGGCGTTTTATTACAATTCACATTATTTTATATTTCGGATATCAGTATATCTTTCATATATCAGCATTTTCGGCAGCTCTGTAACACTCTTTTTCCCTATTTTGTCTCTCATTTTTTTAAAATTTTATGAATGATGTTTCTGATAAAGAAGAAAAATTAGGAAGTTGTTTGGTGTAATCGATATTTGGTAAGGACGAGTAATTCATTACTGCAGTGAACACTAAAAATACAATTACGCCCTCATCTTTGTGTAATGTAATCGGCCAGTGAGTATAATAGTATATATTTAACGAGTCTCTATTAACTTATGAGTGTTAAACGTCTTGATATGCGATTCGTCTAGTGTATATTTATGCTAGTACATATGATATTTATGCTCGTCTTAACCGTGTTCTGATCTGTCATTGTCTGGTATTCGCTATTGTGTGTTGATGTGTGTATACATATATTAACAATTAATCGGCAGTGTGTAAACAAGAGTATGACAGAAAAAAACACAACCCTAACCCTAACCCTAACCTCCAATCTTCCTTTCTTACGTTCTTAAATTAATGGTGCCTTTCTCCGAAAGTAAAAACGCTCTGGCGTGAATTAAATTTTGATATAATCATTATTCCTTTCTGGGTTTCTTTTCAGAGTTGGCACGTTTTGTGTGAGACTACATTTTGCTAAGTCGCCCCCTTCTGACTTCCATGAGCATTTTGTCCCAAAACTTCGTCTGTTCGCTAACTCGTTGCGTATCGTACTGATCTTCCTCATAACTAAAACTACGTTTCAAAACCTATCTTCTCTATTATGTCAGCACATGTAGCCTAAAGATCCATGCTGGGTTTTTGTCACGTATCTTTGTTTATATTATGGTAAGCTTGAATTCCATCTGTCAAATTAACATCAAGTTAACATTCCTAGGAAGTATTAAATGTAAATATTTAAACGCAACATAACTTTTCATATCGATAACATTTTTATATTATTTAATTGGAATTATTGAGATGAGTATTATTTATTAATTTATTTATCCTCATCTTTATTGGTTGTTGTTTCAAGACGTTTCGGCCAACAATTCCTCTGGCCTTCTTCAGGTGGTAACCGCGACGAGATAAGAACTTTGAATCTCCTAACTGCATTCTCAACAATTACTGCCATCCATAGTTGTTGTCGGGAGTCGTGGCGCAGTGGATAGAGACGTTGAATCT
Source organism: Euprymna scolopes (assembly GCF_053919585.1). NCBI lineage: Eukaryota > Metazoa > Mollusca > Cephalopoda > Sepiida > Sepiolidae > Euprymna > Euprymna scolopes. The sequence continues at coordinate 69,923,261 of NC_136519.1, forward strand.
CTACGGTTCCATGGGAGAATTGTCTGAAGATAGCAGTTTCAATCCTACCCAAAGCCGGTCAGAGGCTTACTTGGCTAAAACAGCTATGGATGGCAGTAATTGCTGAGAATGCAGTTTAGAGAATCGAAGTTCTTATACTGTTGCGGTTACCACCTGACGAAGGCCAGAGGAACAGTTAGCCGAAACGTCGTGAAACAAAAACTAAGAAAAATACGGATAATAGTCTGCGATAAATAAATTATTAGATAACATTTTTCTATCTCACAATATGCTTTTACCAATCATAATAATCGGCTATTTTAATAGTTTCCGGTGTTTTCCGGTAGACTAACACCATAACACTACAACATTTTATTTTATCAGAAATGCATGGCATGCATTTTTCTATTACTCATCCTATTTACCATTAGCAAGATTCTTGAATTTTTCACACCCTACTGCTTAGAAAAAGGTCAAACCTTTTCCTTATTATTTTTTCTCTTTGATCAGTCTTTACCTGCTGACCATTCCTATTTTCGTTTAGATCTCTTTGGATTAAATGAAGCGTTCAGTTAGAAATTCTGTGCAGATTCCCGAGTTTGTCAGAAAGATTTCCGAGTTCACCTGAAGAAAGCCAGATATTAAATAGATCGACACGTTACAAATGAGAAGAGTATTATATGTTCACGATGTTCACAATAATACGGATACCTGAGTGAATAACTCTTCGTATTGAGATCTTTAACTCTTTCATAACATTTCAACAGAGACCAAACAGCCAGCCATGACATGCCATTAAATGTGCCGCTCCCATTACCCGCAGAAACCATTATTTTAATTGCTTTCAAAGAAACAATTCTCTGAAACCAAGGTCTCTTTTAAAACTCTGCGAAGCCCCTGCAAAATTGTTATAGAAAAAAAGTCCTATACTCAATCCGTTAAATCTATTGTGTGGCTTGGATCCCACGAGTTTTGCAGAATAATATACAAGTTTCTGAACTGATGTGAGGCCTCTATTTAAGGCATCATTAATGGACCTGGTGTGATCTTCTCAACATTATAGTCAAAACGATAAACTTTATGATAAAACTAGAATTTTTTTTAAGAACTTTACAGCAAATTCCACGTCCAAATACCTGCAATATATTGAGTATATAATGTTCTAATTTTAGAATCACCACTCATGTCCATTAAAGGTTGGGTTCATACCTGTCAATTTATACTTTACTTAAGCCGTTTATTTTGACTACTTCTCTCTGTCTTTGTCTTTCTATTCCCTCCATCTCTTTCTCTCTCTTCCCCTCTCTCTCTCTCTCTCTCTCTCTCTCTCTCTCTCTCTCTATCTATCTATCTATCTATCTAGATTAAGAATTCCGCTTTCGAAAATAAGCGTTGTTGCCTGAAGAAGTCTCTAGTTACTTAATACTAGAAGACTGAAACATGCTCATGAATGTGTAGCAACAAATTACTGCTTATGTAAAGACAAATTTAAAAGTAACTTGCTCTGCTTCCGTATTGAGCACTCTTGTATTAACCTCGTTATATTTCACTGGTTACCCTACCTTTGAAAAATAGCAACCTCAAATATATATATATATATATATATATATATATATATATATATATATATAGTATTTGCTATATCTAAATCGTCACCCGTTTAGAACAAACCTATCTCAGCATCGCTTAACTTAAGTGTGCCAACTTAATTGTTCCGTATATTTTATATTTAAACCTACTAATAATATGCAATCGAGAAATAGACTTATTACATTTATTTCTGCTGAGGTCATTTGACGGCTACCCGCTTCGAGGTCGAACACTTCGTGCCCTTTCTTATAAATAATGGCGTCTCCGATTTCAAAAGTATAACGCTCTAATTTGTTCTCATTTGCCGACAATTGTTTAATTCGTGGCGAATTTAGTTTGTTTATTTGTTTGTTTAGTTGGTTTTTTTTGTTTTTGTTTTTTGTTTTTTTGCTTGTTTTTGTTTTTTCCAAAATGACGAATCAACATTTTGAGCCGGTTACATCAAAGCGTTCAATAAGTTTTCACTAATAAATACTATTATTACACACACACACACACACACACACACACACACACACATATATATATATATATATATATATATATATATATATATATATATATATATATATATATATATACTCTTCCCCACTTTGGGAGCTATTAATTAACTCAGTCGGTGCAAATGCTTGCTATAAGACAGAGCAGACAGAAGACACTGGAGATTTCTTTCTCTTTGAAGAGTGCCTGCATGAAAATTCAATGAGCATCTCCATCAGTTGCTTTAAAGGCACCCCTAGATACTAAACTGGAAATCTCCACATACAGCACCTAGTTTTCCCAAATGGTCACCCATCTGGTACTGGTTAGGCTTATCGAATGTCATCGGATTATTTCGATTATCGATACTTATTGAATACATTACGATACACAACCTATCTAAAAACACTGTCAGGCACATAAAGTACTTTCATGTGAAATTACATAAAACTCTGCCAGCGATAAGGAGACTTCACACACACAAAGTTCCTTTTATATAATAAAATAGATAATACACGGTGGAATGATAAAATTGTCGTCCTAGTTTGCCAGTTGTGTACAAATCTTAAGTTGGGTGGGTGGTTGGTTGGGTGGGTGTCTTAGGGCATATCAACCCTTTTCAGGTTATTTAATGCCGAATCCAGTGATTTTGAAGAAAAAATTTTAATAGAATATATATTTGTTTTGTTTTTTTTCCGGTCTGTTTCTATTTAACCCATAGTTGGAACCCTAACAGGTACTACCATTCCGGGTCAGAGTGAACCTGGGAGCAATAGCAAATAAAGGGTGGCTCCACACTCCCCAAAGCCTGCAAGCTGGGGCCTCACCATCGGATATAGTTTAAGGTCATATCCAGGAGCACAAATCTTAAGAGCGATAGGAGCCTTTTATTATGTCTGAAAGTGACGATGCAATGTTCAACTAGCGAGATCGGACATGTGCTGCTGTACAACTCATGCTCTTTACCGATCCAACTTGTGACTATTTCCAGCACCCTCAAAAGACAAATCTCGATGGTTCAACGCTTGAGGGCACAGCTCAATGCAACAAACGATCCATGGTTATGGTCTTTGGTGTGGTTTCAAGTGAGGGCCACATCATGCCACCTCACATCTTCGAAGTCGGCTTGAAAGTCAACACCAAATTGTACCTGGATGTGCTGGTGAGTGTGGTGATCCCCTAGTGCAATCGGGTGGCCACTTACAGACCCTGGGTTTAGCAGTAGAACTGGACACCGGCTCACGTCCAAAGAGACCTAGGCTGGCTTGAGGAGTGCTATGACTTAGCACCCTTCTCTCACTGCCCTCCTCCTCCCCGACTTGAACCCGCTTGATTACTTTGTTTTTCATACGTCGAGAATATTACTAACATGACTCTCACCAAAGCCAGCCTGATCGCCGCCATCCGCCAAGTATTCGCCGAGTATTCGCTGAGCTCCCGCTGGCGCTTGTGGAAAAGGCACACTCCTAAATTCTTACCTATATCGAGGACGTGATTGAGGCAGAAGGTGGCTACATTGAATACATGCCAGCTCTACTACATAATCTATTGATTATTTCAATGAATTTTTTTTTCAATAAATCTGCAGTGCTGTTGTTTTTAGGGCAACAAATTTATCGTTCCACCCCGTATGTATCCGTCAATTTTGGTAAACAACGTAATAGTATAATATTTACATTTCCTTGGCTTTTAAAATAAATTGCCTTTAATTTAGAAATATAGTTATTTTATATATTTTTTATATTTTTACCTTTCTCTAATTCGTATATTTTTAAGATCTTAATTAGAATAGTAAACTTTAGGAAAGTAGACGTATTTTATTAGCCCTTTTACTTGGGAGATGACTGTGATCTAGTGGTTATGGACATGAACTGGCAACCTGGATGTTCCAAGTTCAAATTCAATTCGTTCCACAAAAATCATTTTAATTTTAGCTTGTTGCCAACCTTCACGTGGTCTCTTACGTAACTACCCGATGTCTTTATAAAAATAATTCTGGCTAGACAATTATCAGAGAAACCAACGCCAGCAATAGGATTTTTAGATTTATACGATATGAAGATGATGATGATGATGATGAAGATTATTATTATTATGATGATGATGATGATGATGATGAGCCCTATTAGTTGTCAAGCATGTTGTTCATGAACAAAAACTTATATTTTTAATTAAGCCTACATATATAGACGCTCTAATTATGTGAATTTCTTCCATATATATATATATATATATATATATATATATACTAGCGGGGGTACCCGGCGTTGCCCGAGTGTTTGTTTCCGGGACGGGGGGGGGGTTTAAAAAATGTTATGGTAGGTAAGTAGGAAGGATCAAACCCGGAGTCATGAGTAAAAGTAGGAAAATAAAGTGTGAAAAAAAAAAAAACGACTACGGTAGGTCGGCGCGAACGTGAAAATATAATGTGAATTGTCCAGCACGCTAACCACTACGCCACAGAGCACTGCAGCTTAGATTAGTGATTTTAAATAACTTCACATGAAAGAACTACGAAGCCAAACCGGTGTTCTCTTCTCAACTGCTCCTTGTGAACGATCCCCAAACGGTGTTAAGTGGTGGCAGGGGGAGGAGGAATTTATTAGAGAGAAAATATTTTACCACTTCCATTGATCTTAACCGATTTTGGCCGTGACTTGTCAGCAGAAAAAGTATAGAAATCTAAGATTATCGAGGAATTTGAGAAATAATAAGCCTATAACACACCTCAGATATTGTTCTGCCGTTTGTGCATATTATATTTGCATGAAATATCTTGATTTTTTAATCCTATTAATGTCAAAATCAGGCGGGAAAAAATGAGTTAATTTTATTTATATAGAGAAGATGAAATATCTTGATTTTTAATCCTATTAATGTCAAAATCAGCGGGAAAAAATGAGTTCATTTTATTTATATAGAGAAGAATAGAAAGAAAGAAAGATAGATAGAAAAGATAGAATAGAAGAAGATAGAAGATAGAAGAAGAAAGATAGAAGAAGATAGATAGAAGAGAAGAGAAGATAGATAGAAGAAGAGAAGAAGATACAGAGAGAGAGAGAGAGAGAGAGGTTCACTGAAAAGTAGCCCAAAAATCTAGTAGAGAGAAGGAATATTCTTTATTGCTTTAATCACGTGTAGTTTTCTAAAAAAAAAAAAATGATGGAAGTGCTCCCCGTTCACATCTATGCATTTCTGGGCACGTTTAGCAACATTTGCAGATACTGCCTGTAGATCTTCTCTGGCGATTCTCCTGAAAGCGGTGATAATGTTCTTCTTTAGTTGGTATAGACTGTGAGGATTATTTGTATAAACTTTTTGTTTTCAAGTTCCCTAAAAATAGAAATCACATGATGACAAGTCCAGGGAACGTAGTGGCCACACCCCTTTCTTATTGTTCTCTCTGCCGTAAACATGGCATTAACTCGTGTCAGTGATCTGTGAGGCGTGTGGCATGAAGGTCGTCTTGTCGGGAAAAGAATTGCACTTTGTCTCATAGTGTCAGTAAGAGAAAGATGCTCTTTTTAAGTGGGCAATCCTGCACACACACACACACACACACACACACACACACACACACACACACACATATATATATATATATATATATATATATATATATATATATATATATATATATATACTAGCATTTCAGCCCGGCGTGGCCCGGGTGTTTGGAGGTGTATGCTGAGCAAAAACCAACAAAATAAAAGGGTTATTTTTTTTTAACTTTGACCCTTATTATTACCCGTTAAAATTTATTAAGTAAGATCCATGTCGAAGGAACCTATATCTAAAATTTCAAGTGTGTAGACCCAAAATTGTCGGAGGAGTTTGGTAGAGTTCTCAAAGGTCAAATCGTTGACCTTTGACCCCTTAACAGCGAAATTTCTGGCCGAAAACCGACCACATAGATTTTCCTAAATCTCAGTACCCTGTATATCAAATTTCGAATCTGTAGACTTAAAATTGACAGAGGAAATGTACACAGACACACAGACAGGTTCACTTTTATAGATATACTAACAGGTGTTTGGATGTGTATGTTGAGCAAAAAAAAAAGTGTATGTGTATGTTGAGCAAAAAAAAAGTGGTAGTAGGAAGGCAGGTTCGAACCCGTACCGCAAAGGAAAAGAACGGGGTAAAACCTAACGTTTATGCTGTTACGACTACCGTCAAACCAGATGCGATATTTTTAAATATTAAGGCTACAAAATCTAAAGGAGAGGATAACTTTAAAAAATATCGGCGAAAAAAGTGACCCCCTCCCCTGTAGAATAGTGCCTAGTTGGAGGGGAAGATAATAATGTTTTCAGCCAATTTTTCGATATTTGTCGTATGAAAGATCGAACCTAAAAACGATACTGATCTTGGTAAAATCCGTCGCCTCTATTGAAAGTTTAAGGCAGACATGCAAACAGACATATATACATACATTTATATATTGGTAACTAAAAATTTTCGACCCAAACTGATGAAAAAGCTTGCCCTATCTCTGAATGCACTTTCTGTAAAATTTCAAATATTTAGACCAGAAATTGTCTGAATAATTTGGAAGAGACCGCAGAGGTCAATTTTTTTTTAACTTTGACCCCTATTATGCCCCCTTAAAATTTATTTTTTGTGCTCAAATCAAGTTATTAAGTTAGATCCATGTCCAAGGAACCTATATCTAAAATTTCAAGTTCGTAGATCCAAAATTGTCGGAGGAGTTTGGTAGAGTTCTCAAAGGTCAAATCGTTGACCTTTGACCCCTTAACAGCGAAATTTCTGGCCGAAAACCAATCACATCGATTTTTCCAAATCTCAGTACCCTGTATATCAAATTTCGAGTCTGTAGACTAAAAATTGACAGAGTTATTGCGTAGGGAAATGTACACAGACACACACATAGACACGTTCACTTTTATATATATATAAATAGATAGATACATAAATATATATGGACACAATTTTTTTGTTTTCTGTAAAGATTTTACGCAAATATTATGCAAGTATAAATCATGTAGAATATCTGGATGAATATAATTACACGTAATAGTTAACTCTAGATGATCATCCCATAAGAAAACCGAAAAAACTAATAGGGAATTAATTAAAATGAATGTATAAAAGAATATGCAAATTAGCTAGGTCATTTGCTAGTGAATGCATTTCCACAACCCATATATAAGAAAATTATATTTTCTTTTTAGATAAATAGAAAAGAGGGTTTTTAATATGAATATCAATACACACAAAAGAAAAACGAATTTATATATATTTATATTATATATATATATATATATATATATATATATATATATACACGAGGGGCGTGCAATAAGTAATACCTCTGACCCACTTCCCATAGTAGTAGAGCAACGAAACTTGGCACAATGATTAGTCTTTCTCTTCATAGAAACCACCCAGAGTTATACGTTTCTCCCATCGTTTGATGCAGCTCTGGAGGCCGTTTTTGTAGAACACCCCACGTTGATCCTCCAACTACAATGTGACTTCAGAAATCAAGGCTGCATCATCTGGGAAACGCTTTCCTTTAAAAAAAAAACTTCATAGCTGGGAAGAGTTGCAAGTTCAGGAGGGTAGGGAAGGTTTTCATAACCACACGCCTGTGCTTCTGATCTGGCGACATTCGAGTTGTGGACCGGAGCGTTGTCCTGCAGGAGGAGGGTACCTTTGCTGATCTTGCCCCGCCTCTTGATTTTGATAGTTTCCCTTAATTTCCTCAAAAGTGAAGCATAATAGGCTCCTGTATTTGTGGTACCCTTTTGTAAAACTTGATTCATCTTTTTGGCACATCTCCAAATTCATCCTCGAGCACTCGACGCGTTCTCACTTCTGGAATAGTTTGAACAACCTGGGAATCACTCTGGCAGACACCTTATGCATATGCAAATGGTCATGAATTGTTTGTTCTATCCCAACTCATCAGTACGGCTTGCATCTTGTCCTAGCCGTGTATAGAACCTACAACTATCGCGTTGACAGTCGGCAGCTCTAACTACGCGACTAAGGATAGATGCGCGAAAATGATTTTTCCAAAATATTTGTTCAAATTCCACAAAAATCAGGGAAATAAACACCTTGTTATGCTCTTCCAGTGTACCAAATTACACTCCCTGCATTTTATAGCAATTTTAAAATTAAAAACATATTAACTTGCAAATAAGCGATACACAGGGTTTATATATATATATATATATATATATATATATATATATATATATATATATATATATATATATATATATATACGTTTTATCTTTTATTACCGTATCTTTCTGTTAAGTTACATTATTGTTTCAGCTACCCGGCAGTTTTTTGGCCGTCTGTAGCTTCCTCAGACTTTTACAGAAACCGATACGGTAATAAAAAATAAAACGCATATTTGCTCTACAACAGTATTGAGCACTTTCTCAGTTTTTATTAATTACCATTTCTACTAAATATAAATTAATATATATATATATATATATATAAAGCTGAAAGTCTGGGTGGGTGTGTATGTGTCTGGTCACGAATAGGCTCCTTTATGGTTGACTATTTTAAAAAACTGATTACATATAATGATAGAAGATGTATCGAGGATCAGGAATGGGTATGTTTGATCTGGCAGAACGGTGGTTCATAAAAATTGTGGAGTCTGCGTTCGCGCCTGGCCCCCAAAGTATGGAAATAAAAAATGAAAAAAAAACGTTTACAAGGGTTTTTGATATAGATGTACATAAGAATACTTTGATAAGTATATTTCAACTAAAATAGGAATGGTATAATAAAATTGTGGGGTCTGCGTTCGCGCCTGAACTCCATGGAAATATGGCACAAACTTTAACAAAGACTTTTCATATCTATTTGCGTAAGTATACTTTGATAATTATGTTTCAGTTTGAAGAAATATTGTATAATAAAATTATTGGGTGCTCGTTCGCGTCTGACCTCCATAGAATTAAATATGTCACAAAGTTTAACAAAGATTTTTAAAAGGAGTGAGGCTCCATCATAACCCCTTATAGCGGTGTTCATAAAATATATATATATATATATATATATATATATATATATATATATATATATATATATATATATATATATATATAACAGTTTCTCTTTATAAGGAATCATCATCTTGTTGGTAACTCTTGGCTGCGAATGGAAGCAAAGTTGATATAAAAAATATATTTTCGCTGAAATTATCTTTACTTTAATAATATTTTGCTTAGGGTAAAATTTTGGAGTATCAAAACCTATCTCTTTACAACCCCCTCCATTTTATTAGCTATCATACTTTCATCAATCACAGTCCATATTCTTTGAGCTGTTTTTGAACCCAGTCAACGATGGGTACTTCTGCTAGTATATATATATATAAGTTATTATACTACTGTTGTTTTCGTAGATGTTCATCTAATGAGACACCGATGTCCATAAAATAATACAAAAAACAATATGGCCATATTACAATATAATTTGATTTTCACTACATATATTCATACATGTCTCAGTTGTGATTTCTTGCGAAATCCAATTTCTTATACCACTAGTTTCAATTGCCTTCAGTTTTACAGCACATATGTAAGCTATAATGTTTGCATAAAGACAAGTATACTATTTTATATATATATATATATATATATATATATATATATATTATATATACATGTATAAATATATATAAATATAAATATAAATATATATAAATATATATATGTATATATAGGTATAAATATATATCAATATAAATATATATATAAATATATATATATGTATAAATATATATAAATATAAATATATATAACTATATATATAAATATATATATAAATATATATATAAATATTTATATATATAAATATATATAATATAAATATAAATATATATATAAATATATATAAATATATATATTTAATTTATATAAATATATATATAAATATATATATAAATATATATACATAAATATATATATAAATATATATATAAATATATATATAAATATATATATAAATATATATGTATAAATATATATACAAATAAATATATATATAAATATATATAAATATATATATATATATATAAATATATATATAAATATATATATAAATATATATATATAAATATATATATAAATATATATATATATAAATATAAATATATATATAAACAGATATATAAATATATATATAAATATATATAAATATAAATATATATAAATATAAATATATATATATTATAAATATATATAATATAAATATATATATAATATAAATACATATAATATAAATATATATACATTTAAATATATATATATACATATAAATATATATATATACATATAAATATATATATATATATCAGCCATAGAATAGACAGTTCTTTCGTCGTATAACGGTTCTGCAACGTGGTCAGTCGTGACTTGAAGAATACGGTGATAATACAAACAAATAGAATTTATATCGAACATGTATGGTTTATATAATGGTGCTTTTTTGTTAATATTCAGTTTTAGGGACAAAATAAAATATAAAAAATAAAAAGTCATTTATTCTATGGCATTGGGAACAAAAAACTAATTTGTAAAACAATAATTTACAAACGTGTGAAAATGTGACTAAGAACAGAGCCGACCCTAACTAAAGGTGATTTAACCAATAAGAAAATTGAATAAAATATTTAACATTAGCAGATTAGGTGAGAATGCTTTATGTGAGAAAACAGCAGATAGTGTGAAGGGCGTGGCACTCATGATAAATCAGCAATTTTGTGGCGTGATCGCCACTGGGAGCGGTGGAGCTCCCCATTGTTGGAGATTGAGACTACCGAGACACCGAGTAAAACCGAGTAACTATGCTGGTATCAACTGTTAAGCATTATTGGGTGCCTGGGCAGCGGCGGGTAACCTAGCTGAAAGGATTAATTTATTGTGTTTTTGTAGAACAGACATATACTTTATTATTTGAGAAAAATGGCAAGATATGTCATTTTTATAATTTGGCGAAACTCGACTCAAGGTACGAGGTCAGACCAAGGGTCAAAGTGTCAACCCATTTTGAGCGTGTGAATGGAATTGAGTTGTGATCACAGATTCTCAGGCCGTGCAAGGCACCGGGACGTCCCCGGAATGATGTGCCGATCGATGATTGGTTTAGCGGCTCACCCCAACCAACCCTTCTCTCGAAATATAAGCAAATGCCCGCGCCAAAAATTTCAGATTGGAGCCGAATCTCAAGAGAAGTAGACACTACCCAAGGGCACGCCACCCCCTCGACCGCCGCTGTGTTTTTTGTGTAATGAGATCGAACTAAGCAATTATACATATGTAACACATTGTAAATTTCGTGAATTAATTATAGTAGATTAGAAACATCTGTGTTTGTCTTCTTTTGGCTTGCATGAGAAACTAATTATTTTCAGGGGACGCCGGCATATCAACCCGATAACGAGGCTTGCGACGCGGAAAAATCCTAAAAGAACTCTCGGAGGAAAGACGATCACGATATTGCGACTTCGACAGGGTAAGAGGTAACAACTTATCATCCTGTTTTCTAATTTTTTATCGGACTTGAAATGTAAATATCCTATAAAAATTATTACAAAACTATGTTTAAATAATATTTGTACTTTTTTTATACAGTTTTTATAGACATTTCTCTAAGCATATTATTTTTACCCCTTTTATGCATATAATCTGGAGTTTCTCTTTAATCTTTCTATATCTTAACTTTTCAGTGCTAATCATGTATTTATGATGAAAGTTTATTTAAACAAAAAATGTATCGGTTTAGAACCGATAGTAAACTGATGCATTTTTGTGTTAAATTCTTGGATCCTTAGTAAATGAATCTTCCATAAATCATATTACCTTTATATATATATATATATATATATATATATATATATATATATATATATATATATATCTCGGATTAAAGTACTGATAATAATCGCAAATAGGTTCCTCGTTTCAATAATTGCTTCCTGTGTTTTGGGGTGAGTGTTTTCATATTTGGTAATTTTGTCACTAGCGGGCGGGATTTGTCGCCCATACGGGCGTCACGAACAAGGTTTGCCCTAATCAACGTCTCCTTATCTTTAATTAATCTACTTTCAAATGGCCCTCGATTAAAACTGCTTCTTTTCCTTTTATCTCCATATTCGGTCAGCTATATGTCCTCACCATCATCGTTCGGCTATGAGTTGTATATAATATACCATAATAACCATAATATGATTCGTTCGAGATATATATATATATATATATATATATATATATATATATATATATATATATATATATATACCTTACAGCATAAATAACTTCATTTATACAAATATTATTGGCTATGGGCTATACATGTGCATACATGTAGTCACCGATATCTCGTTCGAAATGCAGCTTAATGAAGACATTTTAAAACCCGAAATATGACGGATAGGAAAAATGTAGTCTCGATATTTATTTATATTCTTTGAATTACCACAATATTTAGAGTTGTTTTACTCAAACTTTTAAGCATATATACAGTGTGGTGAAGCAATTTCGACAAATGATATCAAGCAAAATAATAAAATAAAACTTTCACATTACTAAAATATAGAAATGAGAGAAACTACGTTTTTAAAGAATATAAAAAGTTATTAAACATTTCCTTAAATAGATAATGAAACAAGTATTTGGACAGCATTCTTGTTTCATTATTAAATATTAAGTTTTAATTTTTGTACATTCCAGATCATTCTAGAAAGGTACTAGTTTCATAGTGACCTTCTAGTCATTCTCAGATTTCTCTCAGAAAACATTGCAACATGGCCAAGCAAAAGGAACTCGGACAGTCCATAAAAGACGGTATTATTTCAGCACATAAAGATGATAAAAGCTACCGATATATATAGCACAAACTTTGAATGTCCTGTTAGTACTGTAGGGTACGTCGTAAAGAAGTGGGAAAAGTCAGGTACTCCAAATAAACATGCCAAGGTCGGGAACTCCTCGGAAAATTTCGGGAGGGTGACGGTGAAAACCCTTGCTAACTGTTTCGTGAAGAGCTGCAAAAAAAACCTCTGCAAGACGACCATCAGTAACGAACTGCACAGAGAAAGTCTCAAGCCGCGCAGACCTCGCAGATTTCGCAGCACTCGCAAGACTCCTTTACTGAAGAAAGTTCACCTTAAATCAAGACGAGTATGCCAAAAAGTGTATTAATGAGAATACCATTTTTTTATTATGTGATATAGTCGGATGAGACCAAAATTGCGCTATTTGGCAATAACGATGCAAGCCATGTCTGACGTGTAGATTGTTCTGCATCTGATATGAAAAACCGTGAAACATGGAGGAGGAAATATTATTATTTGGAGCTGCTTTTCTTCGCGCATGATTGGAACACTAGAAATAATCGAAGTAAGGATGAATGGGCCCAAATAGAGGAATAATTTTGAGAATAACTTGCAAAGGTATTTGAAGAAAATGGGATTTGGCAGTTCCAATGTGACAATGATTCGAAATATAAAGCGATGGCAAGTCAGGAATGGTTTGAGGATAAGAGAATTCATGTTTTGCAGTTGCCCAGCCAATCACCAGACTTAAATCCCATTGAAAATGTGTGGCTATTTTGAAGAGACAAATGAGAACAAGACGCCTCTCAAACATCTACCAATTAAAATCTATAGCCAAAGAAGAATGGAAAATAATTCTATTGGGCATTCGCCAGGACCTTGTGAAAAACTACGGAAATGGTTTGACAGCAGTAATTAGTGCTAAATGAGGCCCAATTAAATATTAAACATTATTTTTGCACCCGTCTAAATATTTGTTTCGCTATGTATTTTAGGAAATGTTTAATAACTGTTTATTTTCTTTTAAAAAATAGTTTCTTTCATATTTTTTTCATGTATTTAAGTCATGTGAAAGTTTTATTTTATTATTTTGTTTGATATCATTTGTACCAAATTTCTGAAAAATAAATATTTTTGTTTTGTCAAAAGACTTGTTTTACATCAATATATATATATATATATATATATATATATATATATATATATATATATATATATATATATATATATATATATATATATTCAGGTTTTAGGTGTTCAAAAGTCAGAACTAATGAAGACAACGAGTTTGTTAAATAGTGCTCAATAAAAAGAGCTAAATATTTTTTTTATTATTTGGGGTAAACAGTTACATATGGTCGCTACAAATAGCCATCTGTTTCAGTCAAGTCTTTATGATCTTTTTATACTTTTTTTGAAGAGTTCCATTTTTCTTTAATTTCTCTCTAATCTATCCTATTTTTCATTTTTTTTTTCTTTTTTGGCGTCGAGAGGTTCCAGGTCGCCTGATGAAGTCTCTTTGACTGAAACAGATGGCTATTTGTAGCGACCATATGTAACTGTTTACCCCAAATAATATATATATATGTATATATATATATATATATATATATATATATATATATATATATATATATATATATATATATAGTAGCTGTATCCGGCCAGACATTGCAGTGGCTCCGTTTTGGTTAAATAGAAATAGAATAAGCAAAAGCAGAGAAAATGTCTCTAATATGCTTAATTTCTCAATGTTTGTGGATACACAATATTTTAGGTTGTTCCATTTTCTGTACATATATATATATTGTTTGATTTGCCACTCTAGAACACGCTACATATAATGGCTCATGTGAGAAGCAATCAGTGTATAGACGTAAGCTACACAATTGAAAAACATATTTTTGGTTTTGATTGCAAATTCTTATATTGAGGTGGCATATCCGTTTGAATCTACTTGGGACATAATTGCAGGGATACTACGTAGAGAGTTTCGCAGCAAGATGTCTGTTTACATTACACTTGAACATCTGTATGTCATTACAGTCGGAAAAGCAGGAATTTCAAAATCTAGTAGTTTTGGGAAAGAAAATATTAAAGTAGAAGGTTTTCTGGCATCTGGGGATCGAGAAATGTGACAACTTCATACATGGGCGAATAATAGCCTTATAGAGGTACAGGATAATTTCAGACGTAAATAACTTTCTAGCACGGAAGAGTGAAACTACCTTCCTTGCAGCAATCTTGACAATACCGTCGATGTATCTGTTCCAACTCATGTTCCCTGTAAACGTTAATCCAAGAAGTTTGAACGAAGTACTTTCCGGTAATTTATCGTTAGTCATAATTATTGGTGGCTTAGAAAGTTTTTCGTAATTATTAAAGGAAATAAGCTTAGTTTTGGAGCATTGAATGTCACCACGAATTTTTGTCCCCATTCAACTACTGACAGGAGGTCTTCCTCTTAGGTTTACACCATTGCCTTAGTGCGCATTTGTTTTTCCATAGTCATCACCACTTATCAAGGCCCAGAGGCTACACGAGGATAAGGGCTAAAGTGTGTAGAGTAGTCAATTGGACAATATAGTAATCGATAGTAATGAAAATTCGGTAAATTTATTAACTTAAGTGGAGCGGCTCATCAAAAACTTGTTTACGTTGGACTTGAAGACAACCATATTGTACAACTGGAAAGCAGGAAAACGGAAGACAATTCCACAGGCGTGCAGTTCTAAGAAAGAAGCTTTGTTCATGGAATCTTCGTTTAGGTTTTGGCATAGATAAAGAGTGTGGGAAATTATTGATAGTGGTTTCAGCTAGACCAGTGTTCCTTGTGTTCCCCAAGAACAATGGCAGCATGGTGTCAACAGCAAATATACTCATCTCAGAAACAATTTTATCAGGGAGGTCGTTTATGAATATCAGGAATAATAAAGGTTCCGGAATTGACTCTTGAGGTACACCCGCATTTATATATTGTTTTGATGTACGACCATCAAGAACAACCTGGATCCTTCTTTTATTAAGAAGGATTATTTGTGTTAAGTATTCCTCAAGTGATACCATATGTCTAAAAGTCTATTGCCCTACTTTCCCTTGCTTTATCTAGTGCAGTGTGTGCGTTCAGAAATTACAGTTGGGTTATCTGCAGTAGAACAGGCTTGCCTAAATCCATATTGTTGGTCGGAATAAAGTTTGGCAACTGTAAGGTGGTGGACTAGAGCTTGATTAATTATGGACTCAAATATCTTGGCGAAGACAGAGAAGAAGCTAATGGAGCGATAATTTAATGGGTCAGTTCTTTCACCAGAATTATTGTAAATTGGTACCACTGAAGCAGTTTTCCTGCAGTATGAAAGTAAGATTCGTAAAGGGATTTGTTTCAAATTTGGGAAGAACTGGGGCAACTTTAGCAGAGCATTTATTTTATAGTACAGCTCGGATGAGATCAGATTCATATGCTTTTGAGATTTTTATAATATCATGCACTTGAGAAGGGATGCTTTCAGATTATCTAATGTGGTTTCTTTCCGAAAAGGAAACTGAGGGAGGGAGTGATTTGCTGGGTCCAATGTAGAGTTTGAGTCAAGCATGTTAACCTTCTCGATTGCCGTTAACCTCACGTTTGTTGGATATTGACGGGATTGTTGATTTCCTATTATTTACTACACTATTGTAGATTTTCCAGAAACCATGAGTTCTTAATATCTGCGCTTCAATGCTTTTTCTTGTGGTTTCATTGTCTTCTCTCTTAACTGTCGCTATTGCTTTCTTACAATTACTTCTAGCTTCCATATTCTTTTTTGTTTCTACTGAAATTAAAAAAATAAATCTACGGTATGTATGTTGCCTTTAAAGCAATGGCAGAAGTAAACCATTGGGGAGAGTGGGGTTTGCTATAGAATTTTTGTGTGGGAGCATGTGCTTCAATTGCTGCTTTGAACCATTTGGTGGTCTCGTTTGCTCACTGTTCTTTAGGAAGAGAAAATATATTTCCCTATGGAGCATCTCCGATGAGATACCTGATGGCTTACCAGTCAATCTTTTTAGAGTACCTTGTCGTTTTGAGCAATGTTGTCAGCTTTGGGTCGGGAGTTTAGGGTGATTTCTACCATTATCACAGTGTGATCAGCATTCCCGATTAGGCTATTGGCATTCGTTACACAATCATCGGGAACTGTGATAAAACACAGATCTAGAAGTGAGCCTTGTTGATCTTGTCGATCTGGGAGACGGATCAGAAACGTAAGTGTCTGTGATAGAAATGATGTCTCTTTGCTTAAGTGTTAACTTGCACATATTTGGTTGGATACACAACAAAAGATCATCTTTATTTAATTTTATTCACGATGCAATTCTACATCAGACAAAATAGCAGCTGATGGATTATGTGATTTCATTCTTAATTGACTGAGAAGTTATTAAAACTTCATTATAATTTTTTTCAGTAAAATTCAGGTAGGCATTTGCACTTTCACTGCGTCTTTGATTAAAAATATAATCAGTCTTGTGTGTTTTATATTTATCCCATAACTCTTTTGGGGATGAAGAAGGACAAGTGATTAATATGATTGCAAACAAGGCATGAATTTGAATAGAATGTGATATGTTACACGCGTCATTAATGCATACATCCCAATGTCTGTCATTTCCATCTCCATATATAAGATAGGAAAGATTATTCCCGGCCGGAACAAACGTTATAGCTTTGCCAAAACAGATGCCACATAAATTTAATATTGTCAAACTACTAACGAATACCTGCTGTAGGTTTTGCGCATATTGTCACTCACTTTCATCCGTTAATATAAAATCTTATATTATTTCCTACGAGAGTCACATTACACAATAAGATATATTTCCTGGTGGTTACATGATTTTCACTCACTAATTAGTTTCTTCTCTTCCTCTCTGTAACGAAACCGGTTACGATTCTAGATTGTTCACAGTTTTAACAACGACACCGTTCGTGTTCAGTTTTTACTAACATAAGTTTATCGTTACTACTTTCGTCAAATACGTTTGAAATAATGATGATCCATTTTTCAACAAGTTTCGACTAGTTTTCATTGGCTTTTAACATATTTACGGAATAAGGGAATAAGCAAATTCAGACCGGTTAAATACACAATCACGAGATAAATAAACTTTCGTCGCCTGATCACATAAAATCGGATAGTTAGAGTCTTAGACAAACATATTTTGTCGTCACATAACACCTACACTTTGGCCCAAATGTTTTCTGTTTTGTCGTGCATACTTATTCGGTTTCATTGCTATACAGACTTCCGTTACGCTGATCTGCATGCCTTCATTTGCATATTGCGTTTTTTAATAGTTTTGTACAATTTATTACAAAGTAGTACAAATCGTGCCATGACTTTATTGCGAGCAAAAAAAATTTTTTTTTTAATTTGTTGTTTAAAATTAATATATGAGGAATCTTTTCGAGATAAAATCCTTTGAGAAATGTTTAGGTCATATTGGATAACTTAACATATACAATGAATGACTGCACGAATGTTGAAGACGGGCCATTGCATTTCGACAATGACCAAAGGCAATTAACCGCCTAAAGATACTAATGATCATCAGTGCTCACCATTAAAGGCAGACAACTTGATTTCGGAGTCGTCCAGTGGAGGCCGATACTGGTCATGTTTGACAGTAAACACCGAGAACAGACAATAACAGTTAGAAATGCAACCAATGTCCATCTGTAAACGCGAGTAAATGCAAATAAACGCCTCAAAACAGCATTAACCGCCAGTGACCATTATTGCCCGCCACAGGCAGCCAGTGTATGCCAGTGTGCAACAATGCCCGAAAGTTAAATACAGACGATTTCAGTTCAAAGCAGTCCAATGGAGGCTGACACTGATCATGACTGCCAGTTATTGCCTGATGCAACGGTAGCCAGTGTCTAAGAGTACACGCCAGTACCCGACAGTACCTGCAAGTAATCCCCCAAAACTAACACAACTCGCCAGTAACCTCAGTGATGACAATGACGGTTAGTGGTTCCCGCTATTTTCCAGGGTTAATAACCGTAGTTTAATCTGTTTTCCGGAGGTGGGTCTTTAATGATTATGTTGTGGTTTTGTGCCATAATTCTAGCGAACAACGCCTGTCCACGGGTTTTGCTAGTTTTCCAATAAATTCAAAGAATGACATGCATTGCGAAAAGTGGCATGTATAACTTCATTAACAATTTTCAATTGCTAAAAAGACGTTGTACCAATGGCATTACTAATAGCATGCGAAGAAAGAAACCTTCATCTTGACTGGGATTAATAGTCTGCCTATTATGGTTACTTTGTCAGTCCTTCGATCCTTTTCCTCGTTTGCGTTGTCCAAATGATTTTCTACTCACATTTCATATATAATACATAGGTATTTCCGAATAAAGCAGTTTTCGCAAGTTCGTCAGTTTGACGTGAAATAAACCAATGTATTTAAAGTTATTTGTTACATATTTGAAGTTGTAAAGTAAACGCGTTGTCCAGTTTCTAGATTATTTCTAAGTGAATAATAGTCGGACTTCGTTCATGCATATGAAATGAAAGAATTTGCCATGCATCTTCATTGATGCTTATGTATTTGCCAGATTGATACTGTGAGATTCCATCGATATGTGTGACTGCATTCTGATCACATTCTTGTTTTCAAGCCAAAAACTGTCATATTGATGCTTAAATTTGCAAATGTATTTGACCAACTTAACTGAGTTACATTTATGTGCGATTTGTAGGCTTTTGATAGCAAAGTCGAATAAGGAACAACCTATCGATTATTGTCATTGATGTCACAAGTTCGCATTTGTATGGTTACTAATTTGCCATCTTCTAAAGGATATCTATCAGTTCCTATAGCTGTGTTGTATAGTAATGCTTAAGGATATTGCTCACGGCATATCCTACATATCATGCATAGTCAATTTGGATTCAATTTGTCAAAACTTCATGCAAATTTTTATCAATGTCAGCCTCAAGTATTTCAGCGCATATTACATTGTCGATTCTGTTTAGACTAATTTTATTATAGAGCCAACCTAGTATCTGTAATATCATGCCTCTCCACCGATGAGTGCCCTGGAAATGTAATTTTATATCCTCAAGCAGGGTTTCATGTAAATGTAATGAATACGCCAGAGCGACCATAGTGACGAACAAATGCAAATGCATCTTAAGCGTGCACATGCACATAACGGGGACTACGAAATATGAAGATGGCGAAATCGTTAAGCTTCCACGTTGCTTGTAGTAACATCAGTTACAACTGCATCTTGCAAACGAATATACTTTTCAGAGCTCAGCTTGATCTGATTCAAACGAATGAATAGCAAACATTTTATTTTATTGTCTCCTGTGTATCATGAGTTGCTGGAATTTATAAGTAGAGAAGTGGTCAAACACTTCAGCAAAAATAGTCTGCTCAGTGGCATACAATATGGTTTCCGTTCTGCAAGATCTACAGCTGATGTTCTAATTGCAATATCACACAGGATTAGTAAATCTCTCGACGAGGGCTTCGTTTCTAGAGCAGTAGCTCTTGACATATCAAAAGCTTTTGATAGAGTATAGCATAAATATTATATTTATATAATATATTTTGATAGAGTATGGCATAAAGATCCATTTCACAAGATTGCCATTCATGGAATAGCTAGAATTATCCTGATGCAATCTGTATCTGTATAAGAGCCAGATACGCCTTAAAATAAAGTACTGCTGCCACATCTGGGCAGGAGCTGCTCGGCGCACCCTATCCAGTCTTAATAGAGTTCAACACCGAAACCTAGTAAATGATACCTTTTTCTCTTCTCTGCAACCATTTTCCCACAGAAGAGACGTTGTGAGCCTGTCTCTGCTCTACCGTTATTTTTATGGTAAATGCTCGACTGAACTCCAATCCATGGGCCTCTTTTTGAAAAACTTTCACAAAAATACACAGTGAGCAACAACCACTGTATTACGCTTCCCCCACTTTCCTTCTGTGCCTCAATCTAAACGCAGATTCCACGAACAAAGCTTCTTTCCCAAAACTGCCCGCCCGTGGAACACTGTTCCGCTGGCCTACTTCCCGGTTGAATGCAATATGGTTGCCTTAAAAACCAATGTAAACAAGTTCTTGATGAGTCGTCGCCATAAATAATCAAATTCTACACAATTTACACCATTAACGATTACTAAACTACCACCTTACATTCTTTAACTCTTATCCTCGAGTGACCTTCGAGCATTGATAAGTGGTGACTTCCAAGTAAAAAAGATCTTAATCTACATATTTGACATGAGTAGGAGTAGGGTAGTAGTAGTAGTAGTAGTAGTAGTAGTAGTATGTTTTTCTTTTTACAGTAAAACAAATCAATATAATAACTAGGGCTATGACATGAGAATATTCTTTTCATTATTTTGACTCTGGAATATATATCAGTTAATATCTTACATGTTTTTAGACAGAGTGATGTGGTTCTCGGTTGTTTAACTGTGTCGGATATATACTTGAGAGTCAAAACAATGATAAGAATGTTCTCTTGTCATAGCTCTAATCATAATCGATCAAATCTTAATAATTAGGATAAAAAAATATGAACATTCTTTGATAAATAAAAGTCGCAGAATAGGCCTCCCGAAATTTCCATGTTAAGAAAGGCTTTCTAAATAGTAACATTATTATTTATAAAATTATTTTAATATGGAAAGAAGGATTTTGTAAACTATTCTTTTTCCACACCGTCGTCTTATTGTGAATAGAAATCGTGGACTATTTTCCATTATGAAAAAAAAAAAAATAACATTAAGAATGAAACTTGAAGACCAGATTTGTTGGTCCCCCGACAAGGGGGTGGGTCCGTAAATTCAGCATGTCCGTTTGTCCGTTCGTCAATAACTACGTCTTGGAATTTTTTGAAGTTTTGCACAAACATTAAACATGATAGCTTGTCGCAGCACGACGGAGGAGAAAGCTGAGTAATTTGTGTTAAGCGATATACACACCAGAAATTCTTTTCAAAGTTGAACAAATCAGTTGTTTCGACTTCTGTCTTCTCGCAAACGTCGCACTCTTCACAAGCAAGTTCTTTTCAACCGTTGACCGACCAAAAAAAGAAACGACCCGCAATCTTTGTTTCAGCTTGACTTTTTATAGCCGTCGGGCGAACCCAATTGCTGCGGTAATGCGAGTATCGCTCACAAACGTTTTTCTTTGTAATCTAACGGTCCCAGGTTCGCTCCCCGACGCAGGCACGCACAATTCTTACTTTTTGTGCGCTTGCGCATGCTCGTCACACTCCTCTCTGATCTCAAGATCACACATATGACAATACTGGGCAGGCCGTTTCGTCCGGGTACTTCGCCTTAATGGTACAGATTCAGGAACTTCCTCAGCGGTACCTTCGTTTGCCGGATCATTAAACTCGTCCTGCCCTGGATCCTCATCATCTTCTGAAGAGCTTTCGTCATCTGGCCGTTCGTACAGCAGTGGGTCTTCGTCATCTGATGAACTGAGTTCATCATTGATTATGACGTCATGTCGGCATGCTGGGCGCACATCTTTTATATGGCGTGGTGTTCCATCAATTGATATTGAGTGTTGACTATTTATTTTTGTCACTGTTCCTGTACTGAACTGCGTTGTGCATCTTCCCCGCGGGTTCTTCACCCAAACCGCATCCACTTCCACAACGTTCCGCTCACAAAGTTTTTCTTTATAATCTAACGGTCCCAGGTTCGGTCCCCGACGCAGGCACGCACAACTCATACCTTTTGTGCACTTTTGCGCATGCTCGTCACAATATGAGTGAAAAAAGTAACAGTACGGATATCTTATTTAAGTTGTACATCCATATTTGAATTATAACGGACATATTCGTTCCAAAACGAATATGAATTGCATCATATCTTTTAAATATATTAACGGCTATATGACGTTATTAACAAAAATCTTACTTTTTCATAACGCTACGCCCCGCCTTTTTTGAATTTCCAACGACTTTTTCCGTTTCTGAAATGGAACAAGGTCATACATTTCATTACATCAAAAATATATTTTCAAATATTTGTAATGGTGTTTTGTTTTCTTAATTTCATTCGTCCATCTCGAAATAAAGACAATACGTTGATGAACACATAACTTGGTTTGTTCTTTATATGCGTGTGTGGGGGGGTGCATTACAAAAGAAAAATGCAAGCATAAAAAGTAATATGGTAAAGATTTAAATATGGAAAAGTAAAGAATTAGTTGTTGAACCTGGAAAAGAAAAGGACAAGATATTCTAGTAAAAATATAATAAATTTATAACTTCAAATATTGCATCATTAAGAATTGATTATATAATGTTAAATTGAATTTTTTAAAAATTTAATGCTGCACTATTTTAAGTTATAAATTTATTCTGATTTTACCAGAATATCTTATCCTTTTCTTTTCCAGTATTAACAACTAGTTCTTTATTTTTCCATTTTGAAGCTTAACCATATTACTTTTCATGCTCGCATTTTTCTATTGTAATCCATGCTTTTTCCAGTCTTTCAGTAAATTCACTTGTTCTTTGTTTAATTTTACTCTTATATTTTTGCCCCATAAACATAACATACACATATGTAATAACAATGTACGGCACTCGTCTGCTTCAATAAAATCCCCCAAGTATCTCCCTTTCATACTTTCATTCTCTCTGTTTCACTCGTTACTTCTCTTTTCGTGACAGTGGTGAATTAGTAGAAACACTAATCGCTAATTTTTTACGTATTTTTACGATTTTAAACACAAGTAAATTCATCATAACTTTGGTTTTACTGAATGAAAATTGAAATATTTTTTTTACAATATAGTTGGGAAGGTGATCTCTAAACTGTAATAATTGTTTGAAATTTGGTCGAAAACTGAGTGAGTGGTAAAGCTTTAAAGCAGTTTTAAATTATTAAAACTATCCCTTAACAATATATTCAAACACTATCGTGTTTGAATTATATATATATATATATATATATATATATATATATATATATATATATATATATATTAAGGTAATCATGAAGGGAAGATGTATTCCTTCGGAATTCATTTTATATTTAAAATAAAAAGACCGAGGAGAAAAGGAAAATGGATAGCGAAATAGAAAAAAAAATCAAAACGAGTCAATTGACATGTTTCGCCCTCACTCATCAAAATTGGAATCGAGGGATTTATTTTTAGTAATTTGTTTTCCTTAATGATAAAATCTAAAAAAGAGACGGGAGCAAGAGCAATCGTATGGGGATGAACTTTAGAGGCTGATCACGTTTAAACCCAACAAGCAGTCCTTTTGCTTACAAAGGGAAGGCTTCCTAAGGCGAATGTGAACAGTCTCCAAGATTATACGGAGTGAGCTTGACTCAATACGGAGAAAGAGTCGATGCTGAAGTTCGTTGCACAATCCTGGTATTTAATAAAGTGTTTCGTTATAGCGGATCCATATGTGTTGTTTACAGCGTCGGTAGGTAGGAATGTTCCATTCCTGATTTTGCTCGGTACATGTTGTTGTATGGGACTTTCCAATTTTTAAGACGTTCGACCTACGTAGTCGACAACCATATTTAAATGAATAAATGACATTACTAATATGATGAGGGGATAGAGCATCTTTTTTATTGGAAGCCATTAATGGTTTTGTATTATACACAAAACGAACATTTGAAGCAAAATAACATCCTTCAATAGTTGAACTAATTTGTTTGGTGAATTTTTCACTTACTTTCCCCAACCACGGCAATCGAATATAAACCGGACATTTATCCACCATATTGGTTTTTGTTCGTAAAATATCTGCTCTTTTCCTTTTAATGCTGGTTTCAATTACATCTAAAGGATACCCATTATTGGACAAAGCATCTGTAATTGTATTTAATTCCTCATCCAATTTTTCTGGCGAGCAGATCATTAGGGCACGATGTGTTAATGTCCAAATTAAATTATATTTGCGCTTGTTAGAGCAGAATTAATTTTAATATAAAATGAATTCCGAAGGAATACGTCTTCCCTTCATGATTGCCTTAACAAAGTTTTGTGCCCCCAAGAAAATCCTGAAATATATATATATATATATATATATATATATATATATATGGAAATATTCTTTATTCACTTCTATTTCCTTTTTATATATACCAATCTTTATTTAAGAAGCTCAATATAATTACAGAGCATATAACGAATATATGACAAAAGTCTATATTCCAAATTTCATGATGTTGTCCATCTCACATTTTATTCATTTTATTCGGTTGACATTTACAATTCTTGGCAGTATCTGTTTCGTAGCACGAAATCATTCACTTAATCATTATATCAATTAATGAATCTATTTTGCCCTTTACTTATAAGAAGAAATGGCAACTATCAATCCACCGAAGTGTGTTTGGGCATGATTAAAAAATCCTAAAATTGGAAGAGACGTTGCAATTACCTTATTGTTGTCTTAACATTACGCCATGTACATAAATTTAAGCCTATTTTCCGATGCCAAAACCGATTCCTTAAATTATCTTTTTTTTTTAATTTTGGTATAAGAAACATCTTCCACTACTTGTAGTAATAATAAAATAATAAATATTTATTGATTTCAACTTCCAGGAAGATTAAAATGTCCAAATCACCCCCTCACAAGTGTGTTTTACCTTTGAGAAAGTATAAGCACTTTTATTATATGTTTTATGGTAATCGGTATAAAATAACACTTTTATTGTTAAATATTTAGAGATTTATAGAGAATCGGACTTTTTCTTTTCTTACATTTTTATTTTTTATTTCAATTATCCTGAAGATGTCCTCTGAAATAAGGACGAAACGTTGATTTTTAATAATTTCATTCGGTTTTTTCTATTTTTCTCATAACATATATATATATATATCATAAGTCACTTTATATTTTAAAAATTCAATATATTTTAATTTCTCTTTTCAGAATTATAAAATAGAATCTTGGAAAGTATAGATAAGTTTACAACAGAACCACGAGTGAGAATAATTGAATTTCACTTTGAAAATGGACGGTCAATTGTTGCAATGCAAAGATCTTATATGCGCCATTTCAATGTTCAATATCCTCTTAAAAGATATGTTATTGAATTTGTTCAACCTCGGTTAGTAAACATGCCAGGGTATTGGTGGCAAACAAAATGGAGCAAATGCGCATACAGCAACAATGCAGTTGTTAACTGTGATGTTTCAGGATCAAAAAATCTCTTGAAATTTCGATTTTGAATGGCCCCCACGTTCATCTAATTTGACAGAACTAGACTTTTGGCTTTGGGGATATCTTAAAGACAAAGTGTATGCAAATAAGCCTCGAAGCATCCAAGAACGTAAGGCAAACATACGCAGGAAATTCTTTCCCTACAACTTCCGATGTTAAGAACTGTCATAGAGAATAGATTAGAAAGAGCTCGACTTCGCAAAGCCGAGAATGGAGGCTACTTAAGAGATATTATCTTTCGTAATTAAGTCAGAACAAATTTCCACACTATAAACTGTATAATAAAAAAATTAATTAAATATAGTCATTTAAGAAAAAGTTATTTGATTTTCAAACTGTAAAGTGACTAATGGGCCACCCTGTATATATATATATATATATATATATATATATATATATATATATATATATATATAATATCAGTCTTCCTTGCATTTTGATAGCTTTCTAGCACTTTTCTAAGTATATATATATATAGAGAGACAGAGACAGACAGAGAGACAGAGAAAGAGACAGAGAAAAAGAGAGAGGGGGAAAGGGTTAATATATTTCATAGATAAATATGAGATGGGGAAAATGATATAATTGTTTCTTATAACCTTTTAAATTTAAAAGTATTTGATTTAAAATTAACCAATTAAGTATTCTTCAATTATAGTTAAACGCCAAAAGCAAACATCGTCTTGCGTGTGGGATCGACAGAAGGAGTCGACTCTATGTGCACATCTATAATGTCAGTGTACGTTTGTTTCGTATTTATTTCTTTTTCTTATGTGTCTCCTTATTGTTGTTATTTTTTTATTTTTATTTATTTATTTTCTCTAAATGCTAAGAAAAATCTTGAAATGCAATTAAAAAGATTATTTGCAATGATTAAAATCATCCCCATCGCTGGTGCAAGGATTTCGGTTCGTTCTGTATCTTTTATTATTTCGTTTTTAGTTTTTTGTTTTCTTTTTTTTTTCTTTTTTAACGATCCATGCTCAATCAATATCTGTCTTCTCTGTTTTCTCCACCAACTCAATCCGGTTCCAATCGCTCTGCCAACCCAACAAGTCAGAGACGAGGAAAGTAATGACATTGTCGGTAAAACGAAAAATGCCGGAGGTCAACAAACCCAGTCCTAGCAGGAGAAAAACAACGTCGACGAACTGGACGACATTTTGTTTTTTGTTGTTTTTTGTCTGTTTCGTGGGAGAGAGGAGGCGTTTGGGTAATAGAGTAAGAGTAATGAAGGTATCTCCCAGACACATTAACCCTCCTTCTTTCTGCCAAGCCTTTTTAGACGACCTAGCACTTGCCCTTCACCCGCTTCATCGGCGCTGTTTTAATTCGCCTTCCGGTGAAATCGTCTCCAAAAGTCAACCCATGCGTTCAATGAGGACGTGATGCACCAGCTCGCAAGCAGCCTGGGTCGAGCGACGGTAATGTCGCGCTGATCACAGGGAAGAGAAGAAGAAAATAAAACTGTGTGCCGATCGTAGATAATGACCTGCCAAGCCGACGACAATAACTGGGCACGGGTTGGTATGGCTACAGAATATAGACCGAAAAACAAAGGATGCGTTGATAAGCTCGGCAGATTATCATGATAGCTGTCCAACGCTGTCCTACCAGAACCATTCATAATTTAGTTTCCTATCTTTTCTTCTATTGTATCTCTACTTATCGAAGCCAATAGCCACTCGAGGATAAAGGACGATTTTTTTACACTTTTTCACTCCAAACAAAGCATATTACTATTTAGATGTAAGGGGTTACTATTTAAAATTATTTTTAACGGATTGTGGGGAGTTGAGCAGCAATATTCATGTGTACATTACATTTAAACTTCTGTAGATTCGTACAGCTAGGGAGAGCAGGGAGCAAAGAAGGAATTGCAAAGTTTATCAATCCGAGTGAAGACTCTTCGGCATTTAGAGGTCTCAACAGCGAAGGGGTGAGATTTTGTTGCTTGTCAAAAGTATGTACGTCCGGCAAGCACAAGTGCTTATGAGTTTATCAGAGCCCATTCCATTAAAGTACTTTTACATCAGATACAGGGATGCAACATTACGGTGATTGTACAGAGGTTGAAGCTTGTTCAACAGTGCGGGAATTAGTACATAAGAGACTCTTTTTTGGACACTGTCTAAGAGGGAGAGACTAGTGTTAGATGTCTAGATGTGGCTACAATTATCCATACGTGGGCGAATTGTGGCTTTGTAAAGACACAGTATACGTTTTGATGTGGGTACTTTTCTAGCACAACAGAGGGAGTCCACTTTCTTTGCAGCAGCCTTATTTTCTAGTTTATATTGACTGTGAATGTTAAACCGAATATTTTAAAGTATAATTTTCATGGCAATCGGTGTTTGAGAATTTTTTTTTTGTAGTTGTAAATGGAAAGTAGTTTAGTATTAGTACCATTACAAGTTAATGAGTCAGAATAACTGATAGCCAAGAAATGAGTACTAACATTTAAGGAGGTATGAACTTAGTTTGGTTATATAGGAAGCGGTTTATGAAATAAAATTCGCTGACATAAAATTTGAGGATGATCAAGTTGTAATCAATAGGGAAGCAATCCCGCTGTATTGTGTTGAACATGTGGAAAATTCTTGTAAATAGGGTTTTTTTATCAAAAAATTATCCTGGGGCTATAGTCTTGGAGAAAGAAAGTACAGCAGAGTTCTTGACGTGAACAAATTTACAACGAAGGACCCGAAATCGGTGTTCAGTTGTACATCTATAGTTTTCTTGTATTCTGTTTAACCTAGTTATGTTATGAAAATTAATCTTGTATTGACAATTTTGGAGTATGAAGTAACCAAATCATTACAAATGTCCTTGTTCTTGCCATGACACACACAAACCTTAAAGAGTGGGACCAACATCAGCGTGCAAAGTATTTTCTGTGGGAACTCTCCCAGGAATACATAGACAAAGAAGGTTCCTTGGACTGGCAGGTCTCACTAATGACAACAAATGCAGATTCTGCCACACAGAATTAGAAACTGTGAATCATCTAGTATCAAGTTGCAAGGTTCTTTTAGGGGACGGCTACTACACAACGAGATATGGTGGAGTATGTAAATACCTCCACTGGACCATCTGTAAAAAATTAAACATCCAATGTAGCAGCAAATCCTGTGAACATCAACCTGAAATGACAGTTGGAAATGACTTACATAGCATACATTACGGGCATGTAATCCCTACAGCCACCTACCTTGAAAATGCTGCTGTAAAACCTGACATAGTTATATGGAATAAGTCAGAGGAAGTTGCAACCTTGGTTGAAGTGAGTGTCTCTGATGATGGAGATCTGAACAGAGCTGAAAGAGGGAAGCAGATCAAATATCAAGGTCTCATGCATGATATGAAAAGAAATTGAGAACCTTAGGGAGATATCATTCACACCAGTTATTATAGGTGCCACATGGCTTATGAAGAAGAACCTGAAATCCTACCTAACTAATATTCCTGGTGAACCAAGTGCAAAAGAGATCCAGACAAATGAACTTAATAGAACAGCGAGGATACTAAAGAGAGCTCTCGGTTGGTTTCAATAAAAAGCAGGGCAATGTTGTCAGCTGGTTTGGCTGCCCCATACCCCAAAGGAAGAAAATTAATAAAAAAAAAAAAAGATCCGTAAAATGCCAGCCATGTTATCACTTTCTGCAATCCAACCTTATTTCGTATGAATAAATTTGATATTTCTGCATCCAGAAAAAGATAGATTATTTGGATTATTTGGATTATTCCAACTATCTACGTATCTTGTCCAACTCGTAGCCTAGTTGACAAAGTATTTGGTAAAATTTAGTTGTAAATTACTCTCTGCTAAAAGTTGAAGGTTCAATTATGAATGCAGGCAACACTCAAAAATATATTTTCGAATTTCTTAGTACTTCTACACAGCCATGTCTTACGAAATGAGAATAGTTTACCCTTGTGGATTAGATAAAGGGTTCCTTCGAAATTCCGTGTAGATCTCCGAGTTGGACAGAAAGATTCCCGAGTTGGACACGTTGTAGATATTTCACTAGTCCTAAATAGCCAAACAATATCAATAAATTTTAGTATATTTATAACTTTCCCACTAAGTCCTAGTCAAGAATGTCAATAGAGTTTGTTTTATCGCCCTGAAATGATATGTTCCAAATGGGTGCCAGTTTTATACAGGGTGATCTCATAACCCCCGCCCCACCCTAAAAAACACTCATGGAATCTATGATATAAAGAAAAAACTGGCTGTGTACATTACATATAGGTCTCGCTAAAACTAAAAATAAAAAATACAGAACAAAACCTTCTTTTTCAGAAGTGCATGACTGTGGAACTCTCTTCCGTTTGCCTGTTTCCCACCTGACTACAACTTGAATGTCTTCAAATCAAACATAAACAAATTCCTAACAAACCGCCCCCTTAGGTAAGACACTCTGTCAAATCTCCAATACTAATGATTACTACAATATTATCTCATTGATTACTGTACACGCAATAACTCTTATCCCTGAGTGGC
Organism: Euprymna scolopes; assembly: GCF_053919585.1. NCBI lineage: Eukaryota > Metazoa > Mollusca > Cephalopoda > Sepiida > Sepiolidae > Euprymna > Euprymna scolopes. The sequence continues at coordinate 69,953,885 of NC_136519.1, forward strand.
CTCCGGGCCTTGATAAGTGGTGACCCCCATGTAAAAAAAAAAAAAAGTTTGCAATATTTTTATCGTTATTCTTTACAAAAAATATTTATTCCTTGAGAGTAAACTGGTCCTGGTTTTGTTAGGTAAGCTTAGGTTTTGCCGTAGTTTCAATGTAATAATATAATAATTTTGAAAGAAAACAATTTTGAAAGAAAAGTAATTATGAAATGATTTGACAAAACTGCTGAATTGTTCTTCGAAGTCTTCCAGAAATGACACAATTTCTCTTCAAAATTACGGTTAGGATACGGACAGAAATAAACTTAGTAAGGTTGACTTAAAAGTGTTCTGAAGGTCTCTTGCATGTTGGGAAACTTTAGTAACATTAATTACTTTGGTAAGTGATATACGTTAGTAAATCCAATGTGCTCAATATCCTGGATAGAGCAAGTATGATTAAAGGCCGCATTGTTATACTATTTTATAAAATAGAATCTACTCGGTGTTGACCCGGAGTCATAATAGTAATAATATCATTCCTGTAATTAAGAAATGCACAGTATAACTAAAGAATGCCATATTGATCGGAAAAAAAGAACTTATTTTGTTTGTTTTTTTTATATTATGTTCCATACAAGCAAAGTATATGGCGTTGCCTGGGGGCCATAAGTATCATATCTGGTAGGTGAGATACGTTGGTCAATCCCAATTGTTCATTATCCTGATTACAGCAGGGATATTTAAAAGCCGCATTGCCCGGGACAAGCAACATCACTATCTTTTGTTTTACTATTTATTTAAGAAAATCTACTCGACGCTTACTGGAAACTATAATTGGTATAAGTACGAGTATAAGTGGTATACAGTAACTGAAAAATTGCTCAATATCCTAAACAGTGCAGTTCTATATTTAAAGGCTGTGTTGCACGAGAAAAAAAGGATGTTGCTGTGTTTTGTTGCACTATTATTAGAAAAACAATTCGGTGTCATAATGGTGATCCAAAAGTGCTCAAAATACTAGATAGGACAGGAGTTTTGTAAATGCAATGTTGCTCGGGAGAAATAACTCTTCTGTATTTTGTTATGATGCTGTTCAGTAGACAAAGATCATGATGTTGTCCAAGAGCCAAAATAGAAATAATGTCGTATTGTATGAGGTAAGTAGCGTAATTTAAACGTCTTCAAATATTCAATATGTGGGATAAATCGGGTATGTTTAAACGTCGCGTTGCTCGGGAAAACAACTATTAACAACTGTGTTTTGTTATACTATTTTAGACAACAAAAGGTAATCGGGAATCACAATATTAATATTACAGTTTTACAGTTGGTAATTTTACATCTTTGTGTGTATGTACTTCCGTTTTAAAGTCAAAAACTACATAAGAGATTATCCAGACATGTGCTTATGATTTTTCATTCATTTTCCATTTATTTTTTCATTTATATATCATTAATTTTTTCATGAATTTTAATTAATTTCTTCCGCAACATTTTTTGTTTAGTTTTTATCCATTTTTTTTTTTCAATTTGTTTCTTTTTTTTGGGGGGGGAGAGGGTAATTTTTCTTAATTTTTCATTCGTTTTTTAAATTAATTTTTCCTCAATTTTTCTATTCATTCTCTCTTCTTTTTTTTCATTCATATTCTGTATTACTTTTCAATAACATACTTTTATTCATTTTTATTCATGTTTTCATTAATTTATTATTTATATTTATATTAATATTTTTCTTTCATTTTTCATTCAATATATTTATTGATTATTTTATTCACTTTAGTAATTTTCATTTCTGTTTTATTTTTTATTATTAATTTTATTCATTCTAGTTATTTTTTATACATTTTTCGTTACTTTCCCTATTTTTTATTTTTTATTTTTCCATTCATTTTTTTTTTCATTTTTCTAGTATTTTCATTCCTTAATTATTTATTTCTTCTGGTTGATTTTTGTTTATTTTATCAACAGTAATTCTTAATTCTTTCGTGTATTTTCAATCAAATTTGTTTTTATCTATTTTATTTTTATTTTTCATTAATATTGTTTTATTCATTTTTCATTAATTTTTCGTTTACTTATTTTTTTATATATATATTTTATTCGTTTTCTTATGAATTTATCCATTCCTTTCTTATTTATTTTTTCATTAATTTTTTTATTTACTTAATTCTTTTTCCTTTTAAAGTTCATTTGCTTATTTATATTTCGTTCAGTTTTAGATGCATCTGTTTTTGTTCGTTAATCTTTTATTCATATTTATTGATTTGTTTCGTCATTTTTAATGTTTTCCATTCATTTAATTCTTTTTAACTCATCTATTCTTATTGATTCTGTACATTATTTTTATTTGTTTTTTAGTGATTATTTTTATTTGTTTTTTAGTGATTATTTTTAATTTTTTTAGTGATTATTTTTATTTGTTTTTAGTGATAATTTTTATTTGTTTTTAGTGATTATTTTTATTTATTTTTTAGTGATTATTTTTATTTGTTTTTTAGTGATAATTTTTATTTGTTTTTAGTGATTATTTTTATTTGTTTTTAGTGATTATTTTTATTTGTTTTTAGTGATTATTTTTATTTGTTTTAAGTGAATATTTTTATTTGTTTTTAGTGATTATTTTTATTTGTTTTTTAGTGATTATTTCTATTTGTTTTTTAGTGATTATTTTTATTTGTTTTTAGTGGTTATTTTTATTTGTTTTTTAGTGATTATTTTTATTTGTTTTTTAGTGATTATTTTTATTTGTTTCAGTGATTATTTTTATTTGTTTTTAGTGATTATTTTAATTTGTTTTTTAGTGATTATTTTTATTTGTTTTTAGAGATTATTTTTATTTGTTTTTTAGTGATTATTTTTATTTGTTTATTAGAGATTATTTTTATTTGTTTTTTAGTGATTATTTTTATTTGTTTTTTAGTGATTATTTTTATTTGTTTTTTAGTTATTATTTTTATTTGTTTTTACTGATTATTTTTATTTGTTTTTTAGTGATAATTTTTATTTGTTTTTTAGTGATTATTTTTATTTGTTTTTAGTGATTATTTTTATTTGTTTTTAGTGATTATTTTTATTTGTTTTTTAGTGATTATTTTTATTTGTATTTAAGTGATTATTTTTATTTGTTTTTTAGTGATTATTTTTATTTGTAGTTTAGTGATTATTTTTATTGTTTTTGTGATTATTTTTATTTGTTTTTAGTGATTATTTTTATTTGTTTGTAGTGATTATTTTTATTTGATTTTTAGTGATTATTTTTATTTGTTTTTTAGTGATTATTTTTATTTGTTTTTAGTGATTACTTTTATTGGTTTTTTAGTGGTTATTTTAATTTGTTTTTTAGTGATTATTTTTATTTGTTTTTAGTGATTATTTTTATTTGTTTTTAGTGATTATTTTTATTGTTTTTGTGATTATTGTTATTTGTTTTTTAGTGATTATTTTTATTAGTTTTAGTGATTATTTTTATTTGTTTTTTAGTGATTGTTTCTATTTGTTTTTAGTGATTATTTTTATTTGTTTTTTGGTTATTATTTTTATTTGTTTTTAGAGATTATTTTTATTTGTTTTTTAGTGATAATTTTTATTTGTTTTTTAGTGATTATTTTATTTTTGTGTTTGATTAGATTTATTTGTTTTTAGTGATCATTTTTATTTGTTTTTTAGTGATTATTTTTATTTGTTTTTTAGTGATTATTTTTACTTGTTATTTAGTGATTATTTTTATTGTTTTTGTGATTATTCTATTTGTTTTTAAGTGATTATTTTTATTTGTTTTTAGTGATTATTTTCATTTGTTTTTTAGTGATTATTTTTATTTGTTATTAGTGATTATTTTTATTTGTTTTTAGTGATTATTTTTATTTGTTTTTTAGTGATTATTTTTATTGTTTTTAGTGATTATTTTTATTTGTTTTTTAGTGATTATTTTTATTTTTTAGTGATTATATTTATTTTTTTAGTGATTATTTTTATTTGTTTTTTAATGATTATTTTTATTTGTTTTTAGTTATTATTTGTTTTTGTTTTTTAGTGATTATTTTTTTTTTAGTGATTATTTCTATTTATTTATTAGTGATTATTTCTATTTGTTTTTTAGTGATTATTGTTATTTGTTTTTTAGTGATTATTGTTATTTGTTTTTTAGTGATTATTTTTATTTGTTTTTAGTCATGATTTGTTTTTGTTTTTTAGTGATTATATTTATTGGTTTTTTAGTGATTATTTCTATTTTTTTAGTGATTATTTTTATTTTTTTTGAGTGATTATTTTTATTTGTTTTTTAGTGACTATTTTTATTTGTTTTGTAGTGATTATTTTTATTGATTTTTTAGTTATTATTGTTTTTTTTTAGTGATTATTGTTATTTGTTTTTAGTGATTATTTTTATTTGTTTTTAGTGATTATTGTTATTTTTTTTACTGATTATTTTTATTTATTTTTAGTGATTATTGTTATTTGTTTTTAGTGATTATTTTTATTGGTTTTTTAGTGATTATTTTTATTTGCTTTTTAGTGATTATTTTTATTGTTTTTTTGTGATTATTTTTATTTGTTTTTTTAGTGATTATTTTTATTTGTTTTAGGGATTATTTTTATTTGTTTTTTGTGATTCTTTATATTTGTTTTGTAGTGATTATTTTCACTTGATTTGTAGAGATTATTTTTATTTGTTTTTTAATGATTATTCTTTTTTGTTTTTAGTGATTATTTTTATTTGTTTTTAGTGATTATTTTTATTTGTTTTTAGTGATTATTTTTATTTGTTTGTAGTGATTATTTTTATTTGTTGTTTGTGATTATTTTATTTTTTGTGTGATTATTTTTATTTGTTTTTAGATTATTTTTATTTGTTTTTTAGTGATTATTTTTACTTGTTTTTTAGTGATTATTTTTATTTGTTTTTAGTTATTATTTTTATTTGTTTTTTAGTAATTATTTTTATTGGTTTTTTAGTGATTATTTTTATTTTTTTAGTGATTATTTTTATTTGTTTTTAGTAATTATTTTTATTTGTTTTTAGTGATTATTTTTATTTGTTTTTAGTTATTATTTTTATTTGTTTTTTAGTGATTATTTTTCTTTGTTTTTTAGTGATTATTTTTATTTGTTGTTTAGAGATTATTTTTATTGTTTTTTTAGTGATTATTTTTTTTTTGTTTTTAGTGTTTTTTTTATTTGTTTGTTAGTGATTATTGCCATTTGTGTTTAGTGATTATTTTTATTTGTTTTCAGTGATTATTTTACTTTTGTGTGTTATTATTTTTATTTGTTTTTTAATGATTATTTTATTTATTTTTTAGTGATTATTTTTATTTGTTTTTAGTGATTATTTTTATTTGTTTTTTAGTGATGATTTTTATTTGTTATTTAGTGATTATTTTTATTTGTTTTTTAGTGACTGTTTTTATTTGTTTTTAGTGATTATTTTTATTTGTTTTTTAGTGATTTTTTTTATTTGTTTTTAGTGATTATTTTTATTTGTTTTTTAGTGATTATTTTTACTCGTTTTGTAGTGATTATTTTTATGTTTTTAGTTATTATTTTTATTTTTTTTAGTGATTATTTTTATTTGTTTTTAGTGATTATTTTTATTTTTTTAGTGATTATTTTTATTTTTTTAGTCATTATTTTTATTTGTTTCTTAGTGATTATTTTTATTTGTTTTTAGTGATTATTTTTATTTGTATTTTAGTGATTATTTTTATTTGTTTTTTAGTGATTATTTTTTTTTGTTTTTTAGTGATTATTTTTATTGGTTTTTTAATGATTATATTTATTTGTGTTTTAGTGATGATTTTTATTTGTTTTTTAGTGATTATTGTAATCTGTTGTTAGTGATTATTTTTATTTGTTTTTTAGTGATTATTTTATTTTTGTGTGTGATTTTTTATTCGTTTTTGTGATTATTTTTATTTATTTTTTAGTGATAATTTTTATTTGTTTTTAGTGATTATTTTTATTTGTTTTTTAGTTATTATTTTTATTTGTTTTTTAGTGATTATTTTATTTTTTTGTTTGATTAGATTTATTTGTTTTTAGTGATCATTTTTATTTGTTTTTTAGTGATTATATCTATTTGTTTTTCGTGATTATTTTTATTTGTTTTTAGTGATTACTTTTTATTTGTTTATTAGTGATTATTTTTATTTGTTTTTTAGTGATTATTTTTATATGTTTTTTAATGATAATTTTTTTTGTTTTTACTGATTATTTTTATTTGTTTTTTAGTGATTATTTTTATTTGTTTGGAGTGATTATTTTTATTTGTTTTTTAGTGATTATTTTTATTTGTTTTTAGTGATTATTTTTATTTGTTTTATAGTGATTATTTTTATTTGTTTTTTAGTGATTATTGTTATTTGTTTTTAGTGATAATTTTTATTTGTTTTTTGTGATTATTTTATTTTTTGTGTGATTATTTTTATTTGTTTTTTAGTGATGATTGTTATTTAGTTTTTAGTGATTATTTTTAGTTGTTTTTAGTGATTATTTTTATTTCTTTTAGTGATTATTTTTTTTTTTTTTTAGTGATTATTTTTATTGTTTTTAGTTATTATTGTTATTTGTGTTTAGTGATTATTTTTATATGTTTTTTAGTTATTATTTTTATTTGTTTTTAGTGATTATTTTTATTTGTTTTTAGTGATTATTTTTATTTGTTATTTAGTGATTATTTTTATTTGTTTTTTAGTGACTGTTTTTATTTGTTTTTTAGTGATTATTTTTATTTGTTATTTAGTGATTATTTTTATTTGTTTTTTAGTGACTGTTTTTATTTGTTTTTAGTGATTATTTTTATTTGTTTTTTAGTGATTATTTTTACTCGTTTTGTAGTGATTATTTTTATGTTTTTAGTTATTATTTTTATTTTTTTTAGTGATTATTTTTATTTGTTTTTTAGTGATTATTTTTATTTTTTTAGTGATTATTTTTATTTTTTTAGTCATTATTTTTATTTGTTTCTTAGTGATTATTTTTATTTGTTTTTAGTGATTATTTTTATTTGTATTTTAGTGATTATTTTTATTTGTTTTTTAGTGATTATTTTTATTTGTTTTTTAGTGATTATTTTTATTGGTTTTTTAATGATTATATTTATTTGTGTTTTAGTGATGATTTTTATTTGTTTTTTAGTGATTATTGTAATCTGTTGTTAGTGATTATTTTTATTTGTTTTTTAGTGATTATTTTATTTTTGTGTGTGATTTTTTATTCGTTTTTGTGATTATTTTTATTTATTTTTTAGTGATAATTTTTATTTGTTTTTAGTGATTATTTTTATTTGTTTTTTAGTTATAATTTTTATTTGTTTTTTAGTGATTATTTTATTTTTGTGTTTGATTAGATTTATTTGTTTTTAGTGATCATTTTTATTTGTTTTTTAGTGATTATATCTATTTGTTTTTCGTGATTATTTTTATTTGTTGTTAGTGATTACTTTTTATTTGTTTATTAGTGATTATTTCTATTTATTTATTAGTGATTATTTCTATTTGTTTTTTAGTGATTATTGTTATTTGTTTTTTAGTGATTATTGTTATTTGTTTTTTAGTGATTATTTTTATTTGTTTGGAGTGATTATTTTTATTTGTTTTTTAGTGATTATTTTTATTTGTTTTTAGTGATTATTTTTATTTGTTTTATAGTGATAATTTTTATTTGTTTTTTAGTGATTATTGTTATTTGTTTTTAGTGATAATTTTTATTTGTTTTTTGTGATTATTTTATTTTTTGTGTGATTATTTTTATTTGTTTTTTAGTGATTATTGTTATTTAGTTTTTAGTGATTATTTTTAGTTGTTTTTAGTGATTATTATTATTTCTTTTAGTGATTATTTTTTTTTTTTAGTGATTATTTTTATTGTTTTTAGTTATTATTGTTATTTGTGTTTAGTGATTATTTTTATATGTTTTTTGGTGATTATTTTTATTTGTTTTTAGTGATTATTTTTATTTGTTTTTTGTGATTATTTTTATTTGTTTTTTAGTGATTATTTTTATTTGTTTTTTAGTGATTATTGTTATTTGTTTTTTAGTGATTTTTTTTTTTGTGTGATTATTTTTGGTTGGTTTTTAGTGAATATTTTTATTTGTTTTTTAGTGATTATTTTATTTTTTGTGTGATTATTTTTATTTGTTTTTTAGTGATTATTTTTATTGGTTGCTTAGTGATTATTTTTATTTGTTTTTTAGTGATTATTTGTATTTGTTTTTTAGTGATTATTTTTATTTGTTTTTTAATGATTATTTTTATTGTTTTTAGTGATTATTTTTATTTGTTTTTAGTTATTTTTTATATTTGTTTTTAGGTGATTATTTTTATTTGTATTTCGTGATTATTTTTATTTTGTTTTTTAGTCATTATTTTATTTTTGTGTGTGATTATTTTTATTTGTTTTTTACTTATTATTTTTATTTGTTTTTAGTTATTATTTTTTTTGTTTTTAGTGATTATTTTTTTTTGTTTTATAGTGATTATTTTTATTTGTTTTTTAGTGATTATTGTTATTTGTTTTTAGTGATTATTTTTATTTGGTTTTTAGTGATTATTTTATTTTTTTGTGTGATTATTTTTATTTGTTTTTTAGTAATCATTGTTATTTAGTTTTTAGTGATTATTTTTATTTGTTTTTTAGTGATTATTTTTATTTGTTTTTAGTGATTATTTTTATTTGTTTTTTAGTGATTATTTTTATTGTTTTTAGTTATTATTGTTATTTGTTTTTAGTGATTATTTTTATATGTATTTTGGTGATTATTTTTATTTGTTTTTAGTTATTATTTTTATTTGTTTTTTAGTGATTATTTTTATTGGTATTTTAGTGATTATGTTTATTTGTTTTTAGTGATTTTTTTTATTGTATTTTGTGATTATTTTTATTTGTTTTTAGTGATTATTTTTATTTGTTTTTTAGTGATTATTTCTATTGGTTGCTTAGTGATTATTTGTATATGTTTTTTAGTGATTATTTTTATTTGTTTTTTAGTGATTATTTTTATTTGTTGTTTAGTGATTATTTTTATTGTTTTTAGTGATTATTTTTATTTGTTTTTAGTGATTATTTTTATTTGTTTTTAGGTGATTATGTTTATTTGTATTTCGTGATTATTTTTATTTGTTTTTTTAGTGATTATTTTTATTTGTTTTTTAGTGATTATTTTTATTTGTTGTTTAGTGATTATTTTATTTTTGTCTGTGATTATTTTTATTTGTTTTTTACTGATTATTTTTATTTGGTTTTAGTGATTATTTTATTTTTGTGTGTGATTATTTTTATTTGTTTTTTAGTGATTATTTTTATTGGTATTTTAGTGATTATGTTTATTTGTTTTTAGTGATTTTTTTTATTGTATTTTGTGATTATTTTTATTTGTTTTTAGTGATTATTTTTATTTGTTTTTTAGTGATTATTTCTATTTGTTTTTAGTTATTATTTTTATTTTTTTAGTGATTATTTTTATTTGTTTTTTAGTGATTATTTTTATTCGTTTTTTAGTGATTATTTTTATTTGTTTTTTAGTGATTATTTTTATTTGTTTTTAGTGATTATTTTTATTTATTTTTAGTGATATTTTTATGTGTTTTTTAGTGATTATTTTTATTTATTTTTTAGTGATTATTTTTATTTGTTTTTTAGTGATTATTTTTATTTGTTTTTTAGTGATTATTTTTATTTGTTGTTTAGTGATTACTTTTATTGGTTTTTTAGTGATTATTTTTCACTCATGTATTACACGTATAAGAAATTAAAAATAGAACAAAGTATTGCTTTAGGTTAAATGTATATATTAACTCCCTTTAAACTATTATCTGTATTTACCTTTATATTATTGTGAAAATGAGGAGGTACAAGAAATTAGTAATTGTTCTACTCGATATTGTAAGAAATCGTACGATTATAGTGTTACTCCCCGTAAGTAGTATGTTTTAAAAATCTTCGGACTATTAACTTGATAAACATCAGTTATCATTTTTTTTTTTTTTTTTTGTACGTAGTATTCCTTGAGAGCCATTCATTTTGATTGAAGCCAAGTGGGGACCAGTATGATTCGTTGAATCACAGCAGCGTTGATACTTCGAGCTTCGTTAATTAATTCAGATTTTTATGATTAGAGGTAGATAAAATAACAAATAATAAAAAAACAAGGCGAATCAAAGCCTCATTCACTCTATAATAAAGACCAATGTACCCTTTCATCACCTATTGCAAATATAATAAAACACGTGCTTTTTAAGATGATAATAATTTATATATGATAGATTAAATTACTGACGTAATCCTATGATTTTATTTTAACATCTTAATAATATGAGCAGAGTCCGAACACTGACGAAGCAAATTTTCCCCATCATTTTCATGGACAATTTCGTGTACATTTTCAATATAAAATGACTCGATTTAATACATGTGAAAATATCCCCAAAATATCCACTAAATAGAAAAAAACGATAAAGGCGAAAAATATGTTTCCCTTTGAAAAGTTAAATCGGTCACTGTGACCTTATTAGAAGCACATTTCGTTAATGTT
>NC_136519.1:69969396-70039396 GCF_053919585.1 Euprymna scolopes
AAGTATACTTTGATAATTATCTTTCAGTTTGAAGAAATATGGTATAATAAAGTTATGGGGTGTTCGTTCGCGCCTGACGTCTATAGAATGGAAATATTTCACAAAGTTTAACAAGGTTTTTTAATATAGATCCACAGAATATTGTGATAAGTGTTTCAGTGTGAGCAGGTATGGTATAATAAATTATGGGGTTTATCTATTTTATTTTTACTGTCATCATATTTTGCTTTGGTTTGATACCCCCAAATTCGAAGCTATCTCTTTACAACCATTCCTTTTCTTAACCTATCATACTTTCATAAATCAGAGTCCATTTTCTGTAGGCTGTTTTTGAACCCAGTAAACGACGGGTACTTTTACTAGTATATATATATATATATATATATATATATATATATATATATAGAGAGAGAGAGAGAGAGAGAGAGAGAGAGTGAGGGGGGAGAGAGATGAGCTTTGATACAGCGAAACAGTACTGAATGTGAATGATTATAATGCTCCCTATCTTGGGTTGAACATATTGGGAGTGATATACAAACTGCCATTAGCGTATTAAAGCAATGCTTAGGCATTTGGACAATGTCAAAGCATTGTTAATTCATTAAGACGAACTTTTTTAAGTCGCCTGACGAAGAATTGTGGTTTATACAACCATCTGTCCGAAACATTAGCATGTCCAGTATTGTGACCTTGTAAATTAATCTCTCTCTCTCTCTCTCTCTCTCTCTCTCTATATATATATATATATATATATATATATATATATATATATATATATATACGTATGTCATCACCATACAGTACTATTTCATTGTATTACAACTCATCAGTGCGGTTAGACATAAACCTTTCCCCAGCCCAGGATTGAACCTACAACCGTCGCGTTGACAGTCGACAACCCTAACCAAATTAGTGCTGTAAATAGTTCTCCTCGAGTGTGTATTAAATCCACACACGCCTGTCGCAGACAGTGCTGAAACCATCATTTGTTTACAAATTAATAATGGTACATATATATATATATATATATATATATATATATATATATATATATATTGCTGAACATACATCTGCAAACACCCGGGCAACGCCGGGCTGAAATGCTAGTATATCTATAAAAGTGAAAGTGTCTGTGTGTGTCTATTTGTGTACATTTCTCTACGCAATAACTTTGTCAATTTTAAGTCTACACACTTGAAATTTGATATACAGTGTACTGAGATTTGGGAAAATATTTGTGATGGGTTTTCCGCCAGAAATTTGGCTGTTAAGGAGTCAAAGTTCAACGATTTGACCTATGAAAACTCTACCAAACTCCTCTAACAAGTTTGGGTATAAACACTTGAAATTTTAGATATATGTTCCTTGGACATAATAACTTTATTTGAGCCCAAAGCAATAAATGTTAAGGGGTGATAATAGGGGTCAAAGTTTAAAAAACCTGACCTCTGCGATCTCTACCAAATTATTCAGACAATTTCTGGTCTAAACATTTGAAATTTTATATAAAGGGTATTCAGAGATAGGGCAATCTTTTTAATCGGTTTGGGTCGAAAATTTGAGCTACCAATATATAAATGTATGTATGTATGTATGTTTGCATGTCTGTCTAAAACTTTCGACAGAGGCGACGAATTTTCACAAGATCAGTATCGTTTTGAAGCTCGCACCTTTAGACGACAAATACCGAAAAATTGGCTTAAAACATTAATTTCTTCACCCTAAACTGGGCACTTTTCTACAGGGAGGGGTCGCTTTTTCGCCGATATTTTCGAAAATCATCCCCTCTTTTCGATTGTTTAACCTTAATTTAAATCTACGTCACTTCCGGTTTGACGGTGGTCGTAACAGCAAAGACATCACGTTTTTTCTCGTTCTTTTCCTCCTTCGCGGTACGGGTTCAAGCCTGCCTTCCTGCTACCACTTTTTTTGTTCAACACACACCTCCAAACACCAGGGCAATGTCGGGCACCCATGCTAGTAATTAAATAATAATATGATTAAACCATACCCAAGTTCCACTATTAGTAAACATCATGGTGAGGTCTCACCGTCTATTTTACACTCAATACCTCTTATCCTAGAGTGGCCTCCGAGCCTTGATAACTTGACCATCAAGTAAAAAAACATGGTTATTGAATTCGCTCCCCTTACTTAGTGACAGAGTGTGTGGTTCCAAACCTCACTCGGTCATAACATATTTCACACTATTAATGAAGGTGTTTAGTTTGTCTCTGATTCTTTTTTATTTGATCGATGTCCTTAGTATCCCGAGCAACTCCAGGTAGCCTTACTAGTATACATTTATTATAATTATATCATATACCCAACATATGTATTCATATATTCCATGTCGTTACGCCTATTGGACTTAATTAGCTACAGAATTTCTACGGAATATTATATTATTTCGTAGTATAATTGCATATCAGGTTATAATTTTTATTAATATATACAATAATTTCCATTTGTTAAGTATATTATGCGATTAATTAGTTGAGTTTTATGTTCTTGCCTGCCCATTTAGCGTGGAATTTCTACGGCACTCGTTTTAGTTGGGAGGGGGGGATGAGGAGTTGGAGTAAGAGCGAATAGAATCGAATTTATAAAAATTATATATGTATTATTTGGATTCATCGGACTACTGTTCTCAACTTGAGTGTGATTTTAATAATGTATCGGTCGGTGTAACCTCCGACTTTCATCAGGTGTATCTTGTCGGACTCCGGAATTTGGACGGAATTTCGAACGCAATCCTTTATTTACTTCACAGGAATAGCATGATCTTGTTCTGTCAGTCATGACTAAATAGAGGTCGTAAGTAATTCGCAATTCTATGCCAACATTGCTCAGGGAGAAGGTATAAACTACTAGCGCCAAAATTTCAGATGTAGGTTACATTCTGTTAGCGGATGAAGGTTCAATGCTCAATGTGGGTGACACTCAAAATGCAGTTACGAATTACTTGGGACTTCTACTCAATAATGGCTGACGAAACGAGAGCTCGCTACCCTCATAGATTAAATAAAAGCTTTCGTTTAAAATTCAGTGCAAATTCCAAAGTTTGGCAGAAAGATCACCGGGTTCGACAGAAAGATAACATGAAAAAGGCCGGAGGTTACGTTGCCCGAAAAGTTGTGAAAATAACACTCAAGATGAGAACAGTAGTCCGAAAGAATTCAAATAATACGAATATGCAATCATGATTTTAAAAATTCAGAAACGACTGACTTGTCCACCAAGTTTTACTGGCGAATGTCCAACATTCTTTGTTTCATCGCCGTTCAGTGACATGTTCCAGACGTTCATTTTTGCGTTGATTAATACAGAGCGTTACCTAGTGTTCGTTAAGAAGATTTGTGACAGCATCGTTACAGTTTTGTGGTCGTTTCCTCAATAGAAATAAGTGATCCTGTATGAGCTGGTATTTACTTCCTTTTCACTGCAGAAAGGTGTGGGATAAGGTCGGAAGTTGGAAAAAGGAGGGACAGTCTGACCTTTTAAAAATTGCCTAGGCATCTCCGTCGGCATTCTTCGGCCGTCGCACCTCAGGCAGTAAAATATAAATTTTCTCCTGCCGAAACATGGGAGGTATGGCATAGAAGGTGGACTTCCTACGACTACCCATGATAAATACTTCAGCTAGTCAGATAAAAAGTCAATGAAATGACTTAGTTTGTGTCGGAATCTTGACTAGGATATGTCAGCGATCGGAGTTGCCAAATCAATTGCTGAAATCACACTTTGCCGCCAACATTTTTTTTTATTTTTATCACAGCAATTCTCTGTCTATTCTTAAAAGTCCCCATTTACTTGCCTTCCTGCGATGGCAGAATTCGACACAAGGTCTGTTTTTAGCGTCTTCAATACAAAAATGAATCAATGTTCTTTATATGATGGGTATTTATTCTCACTTCTTTTATAGCAATTGGTGGGCTGGTGCATCTACCACTAGTCTCTCCCTCTTGGATAGGGTCCAAAAAGAGTCTTCGATGAAATAAGTCCCACTTTGTCAACTAAGTTCTAACCCCTGTCCCATCCCCGCAATGTTTCATCCCTGTGCCTATTTTACAAGTATTTTAATGGAATATTCTTTGTTGAACTCGTTGCACTTGTGCTCCCTCGACGTACATATATCCCCGACAAACCCGCTTAGCAACAAAATCTTACCCCTTCCCTTGTTGCAATATTTTGAGAATAATGGGGTATGATCCCACACAGTCGGACGATTCTATTTATAAACGATGCTGCTAAGAACTGATGAATCAAATTAATTCACGTTCTGCTACCAACCAATCAGAAACCAGAATTTCTTCATAAATATTAAACCTTTTCTGGAGCAATTTCACATGTTCTTTTCCCGGGTTTCGACACGGTAAGAATATTTTGTTCTGTGGAACAGTCTACTACAAACAAGTCACCTCCCAGGAGTTGTGTGTAACAGCGAACCATCTGAAACTCGCTTACACTTCTAGCTAGACTTTGGAATTCCTTTCCTGCTACCTACTTCCTTGATTGTAGAAGTTTAAATGTAGCGTAAATCAATACCTTGTTAATTTTTCATAGGCATGGCCCCAAATAGTAACCCCTTACGTCCAAGTGACGATATACCTTGTTAGGACTTGAAATAGAAAGAAGTCGCCAACACCTTTTGGTCATGTGGAGAGATGCACTATGCTAGTTCCCCCTCTCCATTTAAAAGACACACATGTCAACATTGTTCACGTCGCAGGCACAAAGACGGATTTTGTGGTAAAAATAACTGCAACACTTCCAAGATGAATACTATGCAATCAAGAGATTAAAACCACAAAAAAACGTCAAGACGTTCCCAGAATTCCACATCGAATTCAATTTTTGCCGCTTTCACACGTACATTTTCAAGCTCGTAGAAAATACATACATGTTGATATAAACAACAAGCCAGTAAACTTTCAGTTTGATACCGCTTCGGATATCACTTTAATTTCACATGCAACATGGGAGTTGGGAAAACCAACTCTTAAGAAAACAACATGTTGTTTGTGGTGCACCGGGAAACAAGATAAAACTAACTGATGAGTTCACATGCAATGTCTCTTTTAAAGAAAAACAAATCTAGGTGTGTGCTATGTTTCTGATGCATCAACCTTGAATCTTCTTGGTCTGGATCTTATTGAATAACGATCTATTTAATGTTTTCCTAAACTCGATTTTCAGTTCTTTCAATGTTAATGCTGCAGAAGATGCTGAAATACATTTGCAGAACGTACTTAAAGCAAAGTTCAACAATGTTTTTAAAGAAGGTCTAATGTTAAATTCATGTTTTCCAAAGTAGAAGAAAGAAACACGGCTACAAATTGGAATATTTAGTTATTATTAATTGTATTATATTATATAGCAAATTGTTTATGGATCCGGAATTTTACATCAATCTGTATATTCTAGATACTAAGATGTCTAGACAGTTAGTCAAGTAAAAGATCTGTGACTATTCGTCCATTTTAAATGAAATGAATCTAACCCGCTTCACTTTGGATGAAGCCACCATTTTGTGATATCATTCACGGTGCATGGTTATCCCCTATCTCTTTTAACGAATGATGTCACAAAATCCATGTTATCCCCACTTTTATCATAATATGTGAGATTATGGCAGTTGGGTTTAGACCTTATTAAAAACTGATGCTGTCTTTAACTCTGTCGTAGGGATAAACAATAAAGACTCTTGAACAATAAAAAATTTCCTCATCCGATGTCGCCTATGACACCTTAGCTGGATGAGTATGCATACAGCATAGTGAAGAAAAAAGTTTAATGAGTACTCACAGAACGGTAAATAATTCCTAAAAGTGCCAATGGTTCGAAACATGTCAAACATGAAAATAACTTCCGACGATTCATACCTCTCATAAAAGTTTTCGAGGATGAAAAAGATTTATTGAACTAGCATTCCGCCCCGCATTGCCTGGTCGTAAAATACGCGTAAATATGATCTTTTGATTAATGCAGATTTCGTATTCATTATTATATTATGTTGGACCCAATATATAGTAATGATATTAAAAGTAAAAAAAAAAAAAATAGCTCGCGTGCCAGCAACGAAAATCGAAACTAAAACGTTTAGCTTACGATTTACTTTTACCTTTGACGTTAATGCCTCAGCTATGAAGACATGTTTGCTGCAAAGCTAAAAATTAAAACATGAACCAATAGCTATTACGTTACCCATGCATATTCTTAATGCTGTCGTTCGACCTCCATCTGGAAAATTTTTTTTTTTTTAATTTTTATACTTCTCCATCAATTTTTCGCATGGATTCGAATACCCTATATATGAAGTTTCAAGTCTGTAGAGTAGTTTGGTAGGTAAAATTTTTGAAACAAAAATATATACTCATAGATAAATACATACAGAAAGAGGTTTGTGTTTACTATAACCTTTTTACGCAAATATTTCGCGAGTATAAATCATGTAGTGTATCAGCATGAATATAATTACACGTATTAGGGAATTAATTAAAATGAATGCTTAAAAGAAAATACGAATGCCCACAGCCCACTTAGAAATGCTGATTATGTAGTGATAATAGTTGAAATCCCACTAAACTCTAGAGCCAAAATGGAAGAGCCATTACTCAAAACAACGAGATATTATAAAAAGGCTGACTGGGAAGCCATCAGGGATCTCATCAGAGACGTCCCATGGCGAAATATCTTCTCACTTCCTGCTGAACAGTGCGCACATGAGACCACTGAATGGTTCAAAACAGCAATTGAAGCACATGTTCCCACGCGGAACTTTTATAGCAAGCCCCATTCTCTCCAGTGATTTACTTCTACTTGTGCAGCTACCATCGCACAAAGGCAGCATGCGTACCGCAGATTTAACCGACATAAGTCTAGTTCAAACAGACAGAAGTTTGCTCAGCAACCGAGAAGGCTAACATGCTTGCCAGTCGGTTTGCCCCCAACTCCACACTGGACCCTGCAAACTACCCCCTACCTGACTTTCCTTTGCGGACAGACGCCACACTAAACGATCTGGAAATCACCCCATCTCAGGGGCATGCCATCATAAAAAATCTTGACACTTAAAAAGCATGTGGACCTGATCTCATCCCGGCTGTGCTATTAAAAAAGTGCTTCGCCGAAGTAGCGCCGGTTCTCTCCAAACTTTACAACAAATGCCTTAAGGAATCTTGCTTTCCTGCCTGTTGGAAAACTGCTTCTGTGTGTACCAGTTTTCAAGAATTCTGGTAAAACTGACCCAGTAAATTACCGCTCCATTAGTCTCCCCCCACTTTTCGCCAAAATATTTGAGTCCATTATTAACCAAGCTCTAGTCCATCACCTTACAGATGCTAAACTTCTGACCGACCAACAATACGGATTTAGGCAAGCCCGTTCCACGGCAGACATACTAACTGTAATCTCTGAGCGTATATACCATTCACTTGACAAAGCAGGGGAGGGTAGAGCGATAGCTCTAGATATATCTAAGGCTTTTGACAGAGTAGTGCACGAAGGTCTTCTCATGAAAATCAGATCATGCGGTATCACTGGAAGAATCTTTAACATAAATCCTTCTTAGATATGAGAAAAATCCAGGTTGTAATCGATGGCCGTACATCCAAACAATATGATATAAATGCGGGAGTGCCTCAGGGGTCTATCCTTGGACCTTTATTATTTCTAATATTCATAAATGACCTCCCTGATAAAATTGTCTGTGAGATGGGTATATATGCTGATGACACCACGCTCTATAACCGACACGACAGGAAAACAAATGAACACATATCTAGAGAAATGTCAAAAACACTAGAGGATGACCTCCGATCCGTAGTGGAATGGAGACAAAAATGGATGGTCACATTCAATGCTGCTAAGACTAAATTGTTTCCTTCAATAACTACAAGAAACCTTCTCTACCACCAATAGCAATGGCCAATGACTCTTTATCGGAAAGCACATCTTTTAAACTCCTCGGCCTAACGTTCACAGGAAACATGAGTTGGAAAAATTACATTAAGAGTATTGGCAGAAACGCTGCGAAAAAGGTTGGTTCTCTCTACCGTGCAAGAAAGCTACTAACGCCCGAAAGTATCCTGTACCTCTACAAGGCCACCATTCGCCCATGTATGGAGTATTGTTGTCATATTTGGGCTGGTGCATCTGCTACAAGTCTCTCACTCCTAGACAGGGTTCAAAAGAGTCGCCAACCTAATAGGTCTTGAACTGTCATCTAGACTTCAGTCTCTGCCCCATCGACGTAATGTAGCATCCCTCTGCCTGTTCTACAAGTATTTCAATTATGAATGCTCTGACGAACTGCAAACACTTGTGTACCCTCGACGGAAGTACCTCCGACAAACCCGGCAAGCAGCAAAATCCCACCCCTTCATAGTAGAGATCCCTATATGTAAGAGAGCCTTCTTCCCAGTAGTTTCTTCGCCAGAACCGCTGGACTTTGGAATTCCCTTCCGAGTTCCTGCTTCCTCAACTGTACTGACATGCAGAAGTTCAAGTGTAACGTGGACCGACATCTTGCTGCCCAACTCCCCACATAGTACCCCTGTAGCTTATGTCTTTGATAGTAGCCCCCTACACCAAAGTGGCAATGTGCCTTGTTTAGGGTGAAATTGCAATAAAAAAAGAGAATATAATACACAAAAGAGAAATTTATAGGAGTATCTATATATATTTATAATATATTTATAGGAGTATATATATATATATATATATATATATATATATATATATATATATATATATACTAGCATTTCAGTCCGGCGTTGCCAGGGTATTTGGATGTGGATGTTGAGCAAAAAAAAAGGTAGTAGGAAAGCAAGCTCGAACCCGTACAGCAAAGGAGGAAAAGAACGGGAAAAACCTGACGTCTATGCTGTTACGACCACCGCCAAACCGGAAGTGACATTTTTAAAAATTAAAGCTAGACAATCGAAACGAGAGGATGACTTTCAAAAATATCGGCGAAAAAAGCGACCCTCCCCCGGTAGAAAAATGACCAATTTAAGCTGAAGATATTAATGTTTTTAGCCAATTTTTCGATATTTGTCGTCTGAAAGGTCAGACTTACAAAAGGATACTGATCTTGAGAAAATCCGTCGCCTTTGTCAAAAGTGTTGGGCAGACATGAAAACATGCATACATACATACATACATTTATATATTTGTAACTAACAATGTTCGACCGAAACCTATGAAAAAGCTTGCCCTATCTCTGAATACCCTTTATATAAAATTTTAAATGTTTAGACCAGAAATTGTAATTTGGTAGAGATCGCAGAGGTCATTTTCTTTTTAAACTTTGACCCCTATTATGATCCCTTAAAATTTATTGTTTTGGTCTCAAATCAAGTTATTAAGTAAGATCCATGTCCAAGGAACCTATATCTAAAATTTCAAGTGCTTTGACCCAAAATTGTCGGATGAGTTTGTGTGGAGTGAAATCGTTGAACTTTCTCCTTCATCGCCAAATTTCTGGCCGAACACCGAGCGCATAGATTTACCAAAATCTCAGTACCCTGTATATGAAACTTCGAGTCTGTAGACTTAAAAAATGACAGAGGTATTGTGTAGGGAAATGTACATACACAGACAGACAGACAGATACACAGACAGACAGATACACAGACACGTTCACTTTTATATATATATATATATATATATATATATATATATATATATATATATAGTAATTTATAAAATATATATGCCGATTAAGCTACACTGAATATTCGGCGTTTCATCCACTCTAGGACTCCTCAGGCTTATATATATATATATATATATATATATATATATATATATATATATATATATATATATATATTATTATATATATATATATATTATTATATATATATATATTATTATATATATATATATTCAAAATTGAAAAAAAAAACTGACCTTTGCAAGAGTAAATCGACGTACATATGCATTTGAAGCCGTTTACTTATTAGTCTTTTTATCCTTCTGACGATAGATCAGACAGTAACGATGAAGGTTGAAGCGTTAATTAATAACTAAGACTGGATTACCGAATATTTTTGTTTCGATTCCAGCTGGTGGCACCAAAGTCATATTTTTTTTAACTTTTAACATCATTACTACTATATATATATATATTTATATATATATATATATATATATATATATATATTTATATATATATATATCATCATCATCATCAATCATCCAGCTGGTATGAATAAAAAATCATCTAATATTCGTAAACTGTTGTCTTCGCCTGTCGTCATTCCATCCAAAAGAAAAAGAGAGCATTGCCAAGGCTGCTGCAAAGAATGTGGGCTCTCTCTACCGTGCTAGAAAATTACGCCTGAAAGTATCCTGTACCCCTATAAGGCCACCATTCGCCCATGTATGGAGTACTGTTGTCACATGTGGGCTGGTGCATCTGTTGATTATCTCTTATTCCTTGACAGGGTTCAAAAGAGAATCACCAACCTGATAGGTCATGAACTGTCATCTTCAGCGTCTGTCCCATCGACGAGATGTTGCTTCCCTCTGCCTGTTCTACAAATACTTTAATGGTGAATGCTCTGACGAACTGCAAACACTTGTACCTTCTCGACTTAACTACCCCCGATAAACCCGACAAGCAACTAAGTCCCACCCCTTTACAGTAGAGATCCCTAGGTACAAGAAAGCATTTTACTCCAATAGTTTCTTCCCCAGAATTGCAAGTCTTTGGAACTCCCTTCCGGGATTCTGCTTTCCCAACTGTACTGATATGCAGACGTTCAAGTGTAATGTGAACAAACATCTTTCTACTCATATCCCTTCACAATGCCCCTGCAAATTATGTCCCTGATAGTAGCCCCCTACTTCAAAGTTGCACTGTGCCTTGTTTGGGATGAAAATTGAATAAAAAACTGTGTTGTCTATCATCTCTGTAAACGAACCTCATATAAACCTCTGTCAAGTATTAATGGCCTGTCCTCCTCCATCATCAATAATGATTCTCCCCCTCTAATGTAAAAGAACTGTATTATACGTTCTCCTCCCCTTCAATTTCACATTTGTGTTATAAATATGAACTGTGTGTGTAATGTATATAATGGACATTATCATCTCTGTTCTGAGCCCTACGTTATATGTTCTCCGATATATACACACTCCGATATGAATCCCCGACTACACAACAATAATAGTCATTTGAAAATCTGCTCTATAATAATAAATAGAAATCTGCATGAAATATTAAAGCGCATTTTACGAGCGGGTAATCTCCAGGCGTCCTGCTAATGGTTTTACTCCTATCCCGTCACGTATAAGTATATGCACTTACCGCCTAGGCCGCAAACAAAACCAGTTAGAATTATGAATGGACCTCAAACTTGCGTTTCCGTCTCAAAAAATTCGAAAGAAACCGTCTACTTTATAATTAAAAAGTCAACGGTCAATGGTTGATTTTCTTTAGGTCATCAGAAACGATATTTTAAATGCAAAAATTTAAATTACAAATATAATTATATCTATATATCCATAAAAGTGAAAATGTCTGTGTGTTTGTATACATTTCCCTACCAAATAACTCTATCAATGTTCAGTCTACAAACTCGATATTTGACATAAGGAGTATTGAGATTTGGGAAAATCTTCTTAATCGGTTTTTGGCTAGAAATGTGGCTATCAAGGGATCAAAGTTCAATGATTTGACCTTTGAAAACTCTATCGGACTCCTTCGCCAATTTTCGGTCTAAACACTTGAAATTTTAAATGTAGGTTACTTGGACATGCGCCAAACCTTTTGATTTGATCAACCAAAAAATTTTAAGGGGTTAAAATTGGGGTTAATGTTAAAAAAAAAGTTTGACCTCTGCGGTCTCTACCAAATTACTCAGTCAATTTCTGGTCTAAACATTTGAAATTTTACATAAAGTGTATTCAGAGATAGGGCAAGCTTTTTTTATTAGTTTAGGTCGAAAATTTGAGCTGAAAGGGGCAAAGTTCAAAAGATTTCACTTTTGCGGTGTCTAGCGAACTACTCAGCCAATTTTGGGTCTAAACATTTAAAATTTATACATAATGGGTAGTCAGACATGCGGCAAGCATTTTAATCAGTTTTGGGGCGAAAATTTGGCTGCCAAAAGGTCAAATTTGAAAGAGTTGACCTTTGCAGATTCTACCAAATTCCTCTGCCAATTTTGTGTCTAAACACTTGAAATTTTAGATGTAGGTAACTTGGACATGGGTACAACTTTGTATTTTGATTTGAGACCAAAATGATAAATGTTAAGAGTTCAAAATGGGGTTCAAGTTATAAAAATAACATTTGCGGTCTCTACGAAATTACTCAGACAATTTTTTATCTAAACATTTGGAAACTTACCTTAAATGTATTCTCACGTATGGCAAGTTATGAACAGTACATAGGGCCCGAGTAAAGCCGGGCTGAACTGCTAGCAATTTTATATTGATATTTATATATATGCTAGAAGATGTTCCTGGCGTTGCCCGGTATTAAACGTAATGTTTAATTGCTTAAAAAATGAAGAATAAAAACGGGAGAGAAACTGGGGCATGTGAATGCGAGTATTATTGTTTTTTTTTCTGTCAATCTGTAAAGTACAATAACCATTAGGCCAGCTTAACACAGTCTTTAAAAATATGTTTTCAACCCCACTTTTTCTTAACATAATGTGAACTATTCGCGCGAACGAAGTAATGAAATTGTTGACAAACAGATAAAACTCCGATGACCCCCAAAGTGCCAATTTTTCAATTTTGACCCTTTAGCAGCCATTTTTTCCGGATGAAAATAGATTAAAACGTTTTTACATGTCTAAATACTCTATATAGTAAATTTCAGATCTATTGATAAAAAATTCCTTGAGTATATAGGTTGAGAAGTGTCCGCACACACATTCTCACTTATATATATATTGTTTATTTAGTATGACTTCACCAGCATTGAACGCCGTTCTCTCTGTGCACTAACGAACACGCTAACAATTATACAAAATGAACCGGTCAGTATTAAACAAACGAAAATATAGTTGATATGCCATAAATACAGACCAAACCAAGAGCTTCTTTATTTAATCAACCTTCTAATTCTAATTCGGTTGCTACTAGTTACAGCTATTTTTTTTTTTTTAATTTAAGAATTGAATTATAAAATTGTAGTATGGAGTTATAGTGGAGGTTGCAATTTGTAGCAAGATTCTATCTTTGAAATTTGGTAAAATATGAAAGAAACGTGAAAATAAAGTTTCTTGGAAATGGTTATTCATTAATCCAATCTTTTCATCGATGGAAAAAGTCTTTGGGAGTTTCGTAAAATCAAATCTGATTGGTGTTGAGGGTTAATTAGGATTTTTGGTTCCCCCGGGACGGAAAGAACGGGGAAACAGGAGGGTTTATTCTCGGCGGGGCATGCAGGTACTCGGCTTTAAGAAAGGGAGGGGGAGAGAAATGGTGATAATGGGGGAGGAAGGTAGAAATAGGGAATGCGAAATAAAAGAAGAAAATTGTAAAAGAGCAGGAAAGCAAGAAAGCAAGAAAGAAATAAAAGGATAGAGGGTAAGAACAAAAAAGAGAAGAAGAAGAAGAAGAAGAAGAAGAAGAAGAAGAAGATGATGATGATGATGATGATGATGATGATGATGATGATGATGATGATGATGATGATGAAGAAGAATTAAGAAAGAAAAAAAAAGGAGCGTACGAATAAAAAAGAAGAAGAAAAAATAATCAAGAAAAGAAAGAAAGAAAGAAGAGTAAAAAAAACGGAAAAGAAAAACAACAAAAGAAAAGAAAACAGAGTGGAAAGAAAGAAAACGAAAAAGAAGACATAGGCGAAGAAATAAATAATCACTATGAAAAAAGAAAGACAAATAAAAGTAAGAAAATAGGAAAAAAGGAATAAGTGAGAGAAAATAGTAGGAAAAGAAGAAAAGGAAGAACAAAAAAAAACGATTAAAACAAATAAACATTAGCCCATAACAACGTGAACAAATAAACACAAATCGCTTCTTTTTCAGATTTTGACCTGCACACTGAAATATTAATGTTATTATTTCGAAATTATTATTTAACATAGGAAGAGTGGGGGTGTTTTGCGACTATTCTTTATTACAACTATACTGTCGCTATTTTTTTACAACTATACAACTTTAACCCGTTGACAAACATGAAAACAATTGTAGTAGAGCCAAGACTACTACTGCTACTACTACTATTCGTCCTTTTCCCTTCCTTCCTTCCTTCCTTCCTTCTTTTTTTATTTTTTGTTTACATTTCTAGATACAAAATAGTTGTGTGAGAACGGTGAATTTGTTGACACATTTAATAATCTGTTTCAATATTAGTTTTATTTTATTTTATTTGTTTATTTTGGTTTTATTTTTATTTTATTTTATTTTTTATTTTTTATTTTATTTATTTTTTTTTTTTTTTTGCTTCAGGTTTTATTAGTTATTTTTATTTTTAGATTTTAAGTTTCTATAACTCGGTTGAAAGATTCCAATATGGGTTTTTCATTCTTATATTTCTCATCGGTAGGTTCATGTGCGTTTTTATTGCTAAATGACTTTCGTCGCCGTTCGATTCGTAGGAAAATCATGTTTAATTTTCGATTTTTGAGCGATTATTTGAAAAAATAGGTAACTTTACACGAATAGGGAGGATTTTTTTCATGTTTGAGTGATCCGTGCGTGATTTTTCATTTTAATATACTTTCATAGAAATTTTCTTTACGTCAGACGTGTCACGCTCATACATGAATTCGATAGCTAATATAACATACTGACCCAACGGGACACGGGTAGTCTAGTTCTCTATAAAAAATTAAAGTATAGCCTCCTTTACGAAATTAAAATAAGCGGCTAACTTTAGCGCAAATGCATCATTCCGACTTCTGGTCGTTGAATAATCTCAGGCTGTTTACTATGCATGCCCAGTGACGGGCGTTTATATGCATTCAAATTTCCTTTAATCTTTGTGCTAACTTTCAGTGGTCTTGAAGTAAAATTCTAGTCTACAGAGTCATGGGTGACTTTGTGACTGGATTCGAATCTTTTGATTAGCAGTAATTATCATTTCCTACACTGATGATTGCATAAGCATGAAACGCTAGTGTCTACAGGTATAAAGTAACTGTTAATATTTATTTTAAAATATTATTTTTTTTATTCTTAAACAGTTGCCATATTTTTCGCTTTCCAGAACCCCAACCTAAATATTCCACTTGTATTTTTTTTTTATCTTTTATATTTGAACATTTTAAAGTTTTGAATCTAGATTGTTTTAAGCTTTAGGTCCTACCTCCTTTACCTACTTTTAGTATCTGCCCCTCCCCATTTTCAGTAATTACTTTTTAACGTTTACCAATAACATTTAAATACCTTAACAATTGTTATTTTTACTACTGAAAATATAACAAACAAATAAGAAAAAAAAAATTTTAATAGAGCTTAATATATAGAGTAAAATACTCCATGTAAGCTCCCTTGGATCAACATGCTAGTCTCAATTTCTGATTCAAAACTTTGGCTGGAGTATGTTGATGTCTTGCTTTAAAACCATATGTAGTTGAAAACCTTCGCTTGTTAACTTCACTTCCCATTCCACTCCCTGAGAATAAGAGAGAAAATTTTGCAAGTCACCCTTTGTTCAATAATTCTCGAAGTTCAGATTTAGAAAAATTTTCCGTCATTACTGGTTCAAAAATGCTACATAACGTTACATCTATTAATTGTGTCACGTGTGTGGAATTAAAATTGATAGGTTGTATTCTTTTTAACCTTTTTTCTGGTTGACTCTTCATTCCTGAATAAATATGAAACTTAATTGAATTATTAAAAAACACAATCTGTACTGTTATAATGATTATAGTGAAACTAGATAAACAATCTTTAAAAACGATTCTATAGAATGTGAACAAATAATTGAGTCAGTGAAAAAATCTTTACTTACCTAATAACTAAAATTCTTTTTAAAACATTTTCTCTTACTTCAACTTCCTCGGATTTAACCATGGAATATAGAAGGCTTTTAGGTAGTAAACAAAATGTATTACCTTTTATATTTCTTACTATGATCTGTTGGATTCCATAAGTCTGTCCCTTAATCATCTGGATCATATTAAAGATTTGCACTTGCTGATTGTGGAATTTATTATTTCTACTAATTTTGAGCCAACAAGTGGCATACATATTTAAAATAAAATTTATTAAATTGTGTTTTTCGTGAGTTCTTGTGGGTATGCAACACGAGTTCATAAACACATGAGCCTGATGGCAAAAGTTAACCCTCTTGCTTGAATTAAAAAGCAATGGTTTGAATAAAAGATATGCCTTGAACAAAAAATGTCCCTTGAATAAAAGGTATATCTAGAGTCAACCTTACTTTTAGAAATATCTATAGTGTATTTATAAAGGGTTCTTTCATCACAACTGGTATCATGCGTTTCATCAGTTTTCAAAATTGACTCTAGAAGCTTGCTGATAATAAAAAAAAAAATATATATATATATATATATATATATATATATATATATATATATATTGCTAATGATAAAAAATGATATTTATATATGGTGTAGTTAGGCAGCATGTTTTCATTCAGACAAGTATTGTTGAATAACATTAAGTGTTTTTGCTTAATGAGCGTTTATGTAATTTTTCACTTTTTCGAATTGTCGCTCTTATTTCTCGGTCAAATCTTGGCAAGCCAGTGCTATAGTCGTCTTCATCAATCTAATTTTTTTTAGATGTCTTTTGCAAGTACTTTCAACTGAATTTCATCAATCGTCTTCGGGCAGTTTTTATTTACTGTTTCGTTTAAAATATATATGCCTTTATATGTTTCAGTTAAAATTACATCTGAATTTCTTGAATTAGTGCAGTGTTTCGTGTGTGAAAATATATATATATATATATATATATATATATATATACTTTTTAACGTGTTAAGAACTTTTTTATTTCTCATTCCCTATTTCTACCTTAAGAACGTCGTTAAAATAAATGTACAATGGTTTAAAAGTATGATTTACAAAATGGTACAGGATTTACAATTTTTTGTCAAAAAAAAACGACCCTACATCTTTTCAATACAAGCTCAATTTACCAACACCGAAAATAACATAGGTGCCGACATTCCCAGTTTAGAAGGGTCCTATTTTACAACACGAAAATTATCCCTCTGGATTCAAACATTAAAAGATTGAAAATACTGAAAGTACTATATGTAAGAATTAAACAACCAAAAATTAACAATGTAAATTTGGAAGATAGTAGTAACATTTGGAAGTGCCTGCGTACGTAACCATCCAATACACACACACACACACACACATGTATGTATATATATATATATATATAATGTGTGTGTACATATTCATATATATATATATGTATATATTCATATATATATATATATGCATATGTATATGCACATATAGTTACACACATATATGTTGTTTTGAAAAAAAGAAAAAACGAATGAATTTATGAAATGATCAACGTTTCGTCCCTATTGCAGAGGACATCTTCGGGATATTAAGAGGAAAAATGCAAAAAAGAAAACGATCATAGGCCATACGAAAATTAAAAGGAAACAGTGTTAGAATCCTACCCATATCAGGAAGGAAACAATGTGTGTGTATGGGAAGGTTGGGTTGTTCAATGTCTATATATATATATATATATATATATATATATATATATATATATATATATATATATATATATATATATATACACACTTTTAAAAATGTGTTAAATAAATATGTACACTTTTTTTTCTCTAAACTTATTCATTTTATTGAAATATTTAAGGAAAAACGGTTAACCAGGATCTGTTTTGATATTTTGTTCTTTGATTATTATTTTTCCTATACAAGGGGCTAAATGGTAAAAGCCCTTTCTTTGCGCAATAGTATTAGTGTTTAATATTAGTGCTGACTCTAAAAGTCTTCTTTTAGCTCTATCTATCACGTATTTTATAATTTTTATATAATTTTCGCATGATATAATTTAAATGAATGATCGTGTTCTGCACAATGACAAAAGAGTGCATTTAGGGCGTTACCATTCCTTGTATCTCTTCTTTTTCGTCTGTTAAATTTACGGCATTTCAACCCCTTTTGATTTATTTAATTCCTAAGCACAATACCTATAAGTGACTTATATATAAACACAATATCCTAAATTACCCTGGAAGATTTTCAGGTTTATTCATGTCTCAAAACTAATAGGGCATCTATATATATATATATATATATATATATATATATGTGTGTGTGTGTGTGTGTGTGTGTGTGTGTGTGTGTGTGTGTGTGTGTGTGTGTGTACATATATATATATAGATGACCTATATATATATATATATATATACATATATATATGTATATATACATATATATATATATATATATATATATATATATATATATATATATATATACTTCAGAATAACGTAATGCAATAGATCTACTGGTATGGAAATCCAGTGATTATTATTCTTACAAAATATTGGCTGTAATATTTTGTAAAGACAATCTCAGCTAAATAAAATTGCTCAAGATACAAGATAGAGCAAATAAATCATAATTTAGTAATTTAAATTTTATGATGTGAAATGGTTAAATTTCAAATCTAGAATTTTTATTATATTCAAGACAAAGAATACATTTCAATAAGTATCTCCTTAACCTATAGGTTTTCGATGTCTACCTATCTCCTCAGAGAAGAAAATATTAGCAAACATTATAATGATTTTTACCTATTTGCTAAATACAATAAACATAGAAAACCATAATGAAAAGTTTTTAAGTTTTTTAATCATAGAGTAAGGGAAATTTTTTATATTAG
This sequence comes from Euprymna scolopes, assembly GCF_053919585.1. Classification (NCBI taxonomy): domain Eukaryota; kingdom Metazoa; phylum Mollusca; class Cephalopoda; order Sepiida; family Sepiolidae; genus Euprymna; species Euprymna scolopes. The sequence goes on from NC_136519.1 coordinate 69,988,248, forward strand.
TTCGAAATGAAAAGGATATGATTTTGAACATGAAATTCAATATCCTTTTAATTTTGAACCAATATATAATTTCCCTTACTCTATGATTGGAAAATTTAAAAACTTTTAATTATGATTTTCTATGTTTATTATATTTAGCAAATTGTGTATAAATCATTATAATATTTGCTAATATTTTCTCCTCTGAGGAGATGGGTAGACATTGAAAACCTATAGGTTAAGGAAATATACTTACTTAAATGTATTCTTTGTCTTGCATATAATAAAAATTCTAAATTTGAAATTTAACCATTTCACATCATAAAATTTAAATTACTAAATTATGATATATATATATATATATATATATGTATATATATATATAGATAGAGAGAGAGAGAGACCTTCTTCTGATGTGAAGCACTAGGCTTCGAAATACCTAGTTATAAAGAGCATATAAAACCACCCCTCAATTTACTGTGTCTTAATCTAGATGTGCATTGCTGAAAATTCCTGGGAAAAAATAAACTAAAAGTTCCAAACTAAATAATGGCGCTATTTGTTATTTTTAAATTCCTTCCATTACAAGAATGAAACGAAAACAAGAAGCAGAAAGGCGAAGTAACAATATGTGACGTTTTCAATAAGAAACAGAATTTCTTTATAGGAGTGTGGGGGTATACATTGTCTCCTTCTTTTTCCACTATAGTCGCTTCTTTTCGTCGTTGCCGTTTCGTCTAGTGGTTGTTGTAGAAAAAATACTTCTTTTCATAAAGAAAAAGGACACAAAGTTACATGCGATAAGAGTTTGCATAAATTGTTTTATTTTGAGAGAATTGACTTCAAAGACGGTGAGACTAATGTTTTCTAAGTTACCCATTTATTTCTTAATTTTTTGTCTTACTGAAATGAGTGACGCACGGACAGAGACACCAATACCATTCGCTGATATTAAAAAGTTTTCTACATTATTGGCTGCGTCTCATTCGCACGGTTTCCCCAAAGAGACTGGTTTGAAGACGTGACATCATTCGCAATTTGTCATCGTTCGACTTCTGCTTTGTCTACCGTTTGCCTTAACTTTATGTCACCCATCTTTCTTTCAATATTGATACCGATTCCGTGTTACAGATCTGGGTTATCATGCACTCAGTGTAAGCATTCATACTAGCTGACTTAATTACCATTGACGAGTGGTATTTAACACAAGCCAAGTTGCTGCGAGTAATGGGGCTCTAGACAGAACACTGACCAGAGATATCTGTTGACGTTTTGGCTTAAAGAACACCACGGCTATATGACAAGCCTAACGGATCTGATATCTCGGTGTTGCTTTGTAACATTGAATGAATAAAAAATCGCAACCCTTGAGGTGATGATGTTGCGGATTTTTTTAGATGAGAGGGTGATCATTTGTATTGTTTGGAATATTCGCACTATTGTTTGTATTTTGCTTATAGTTCTCATAACGTTTTGGCCGATATAATCTCCGGCCTGCTTTGTGTACTTTTTCTTGAACCTGAAAATCTGCACAGAAATTCGAACGGACATTTGAAGTAAATTGGCCGAAAAGCACCAGAAACGATCAGAAATTCTTTATTTCTCATCCAAAATATAGACTGATAGAAGCAGAATAGGAAATAGGAGAAAGGAAAGAAAGAGAGAAAAGTATATAGAGAAGATAAAGTTAAACAAAAAGAAAAGGAGATAGAAAGAAAAGAAAAAGAAATGTAGAGAGGTAAAAAGAGAGGCAAAATGAAAGACACTAAGAAATAACAAGGAAAGAAAGACAAGGCAATAACGAGAACAGGAAAAAAAGAAAGAAAAAGAGATGTTGTCTTATTTTTAGATAGACTCTGTTTCCTTTCCCTATAGGGAACTCAGGTAATTTTATCGATAATTTCGGCAAGAAAACGCCTCGGGTCTTGCGCGTATTTAAAACGAGTGAAAAACCTTAACAGACACTGGTAAATTGAAACAGAACAGATTGAGTTTTACGGTGAAGGGACGCCCATGTCTTTTAACCTCTCGACTCTCACTTGGACGGACGGTTGGACTAAACTGGAGTAGCGTAGCACCTCCTACCGGAACTGATAAAAATCGACAGTGAATTTCGCTTTCAAATAATTATTGATGGCATAAACAAGCAATACATTCATAATTAAAATGTAAAAATAAATGAAAATGTTTCTAAAGAAAATTATAATAAAGAAAGGTAGTAGTAGTAGTAGTAGTAGTAGTAGTAGTAGTAGTAGATTCTCATCCGGAGTTCTTTCACTCAGATCATCATCAGAAATTACTTCCTGATAATAACCGGTGGTGTTCCCTGGTGTCTAAATGACAACCAGTCTCTCATATTTCCAGTACTCTCTAACTCTTTTGATAACCTTTGCAGATGACTTTGCGTTATCGCAATAACCACTTACCATTGATTTTCAGTGATAACAACCATTGGACTTGACTGGAATTTAGATGGAAACAAACCTTCCAAGATCCTAGTTCTCTCCACACTCTTCCAGTGCTGTCCCTCCTTAGTTCTTCCATCCTCCTTTACCATTCACAGTCACTGCGTGGCATCAGTCGAGATATTTTATTTATTTATGATTTGGTGTTATATTATTATTGTGATTATTATTGTGATTATTATTATTAAATATTTTATAAGAAATCTTGCAATTTCAGATTTGCTTGCTTTATGCGGTGTTCCTTCTTTTATTGTACTTCTGTTGGTACGATTAATCAGAATCAGAATCGGGAATCGGAAAATCAGGACATTTTGAAGTAGCAGAATCGGTATTGAAATCAGAAAAAAATGTGCCTATTTTCTGATGCCAAAAACGAGTTTTTAAATGATATTTTTTATTTGATTTTGTTTTTAACAAAATCCTCTAATACTTGTAGTAATAATAAAATCATAAATATTTACTGATTTTAAACTACCAGTAAAACTAAAATCTAAACTAAAATCACCTCCAACTACGTTTGAGAAAATATCTGCGCATTTAACATGTACGGCACAATCACGTTGATATACCGATTCTCGCCAGATCACCGCAGTTAATCAACGTTCAGCCTGGCCAGTACCAGATTGGTGACCATTTGGGAAGGCGAGGCGCTGTATGTACCGTGAGGTAAAATACCAGGTTGAGAAACTGGCGCGGTCTATCCTTCTCTCGAGTGTAGATGGGGCTCTCTAAAGCCGTAGTAGGCACCTCGTCTAGTGATACCCTTGATAGCCCTGACGAAGCATTAAGTATTCAGCTACAGACAAAATTTGAATTACACTACAAACTCGTGTAGTGAGTTCAATCTCGGCTGGATTGGATTGGATTGGATAACATGTGTTTTAACGGTAATAGGGAAAAATAATTTTATAGTTAATTATTTAGATATTTATTAAAATCGGAATCGGTAATTGTATCAGAATCAATACTTTAGTACAGAATCGAGACTTTAGTACAGAATCGGTAATTGTATCGGAATTGGGAAGAATATTGAAATCGTTCTATCACTAGTTGGCAGATTCGAAACTATTTCCGAAGATTTCAGCTGTTTTTATCATTGCAATTAATCATCGTTTTATATTCTTATCTTGCGTTTGATCTTAATTTCTCGTCTCCATCCCTTTTGTTCCTCAGGTAAAATCTCTTGCTGTTTCAGGTATTGGTATATCTGCCAAAATACCTGTCAGCAGTTTCCACATCAATAGAAGGCATGTCATGGGTATGTAGTTATCAACCGCAGTGCTCTTAGATGTATTCTTCTAGCAGAATACTATACGTCCATGCTTCAGGAATTATATCTCCTGATAAATTTCTTTCAAGTATATCTTCTGATGAATTTCTTTCATGCAAGTTGATAAGTATTTTTAAATCAATATCATCTGGTCCGGGATCTTCTTAATCTAGAATTTTCTTACATTTTTTAACTTTATTCTTGTTCACTTCCACTCCATCTTGGGGTTGTTTTAACTTGTTTGTATTTTATTCTTCATATCTTTCAGCCACAAAAACATCCATTATGTTTCTTTTTAATACTCAAAAACTTTGTGCACTCTTATCAGTTCTGTACTTCATTTACGTAATTTGAACCTAAATTAAGGTTTTCGTAGAATTTCTTCTTTCAGACATTTTTTCTGAATTGTTCACTTGACTCTTCATTTCTTTTCACTTTCACTAACATTCCTTGTTCCATTTCCTCTAGTTTTAATTCCTTTTCTTTTCACTCTGTAGTTTTCATTCAGTTGTTAGAATTTTTCTTTCTTCTTCGTATCCAATTGTCTTCTCAACCACATTTCAAGCCAGTATTATTGATCCTCCGATTAATCGGAGAGGGACCTATGTTTTTAGTGGCGTCCGTGTGTCCGTGTGTCCGTCCGTGCGTTCATTAGCTTTTCCTGAAATTTTGCCACAAATTGTATTTCATTAAATAGATGTGCACAGTAAAAGATTTTTTGCGAAAGTTCCCGTTTCGCCCCCAGGGACTAAAAAGAGATCAAAAATGCCCCAAAATGGCAAAAAATAACACGTTTCGCCCTATAACTTTTGATCCATGCATTAGATTTTTCTAAAACTTGGCCAAAATGTGGAGCCCATTGTTCTTAATATAAATCCAGTATGGGTGACTCTAGCAAAATTCTGGTTCGCGTCCCCGGGAACTTTTAGAGCTGAAAACACCCCTTTTGTGGCTTTTTTCATATTTCTAAACAAAAACTTGATATGGCTGACTATATAGTGATTTTCACGGTACGGTGGTCAACTCAAATATACATGGGTTCAGGCCTGAATCTGCACTGTTATCCGTTTACACTGGAATTCGGCGTCCCAGAAGCTCAAAAGAGGTAAAAAAAAAATAAAAAATGCTCCAAAATGGCTAAAAATGACACTTTTTCCCCAATAGCATTTGATCCATCCATGAGATTTTCCTGAAACTTAGCCAAAATGTGGCGGACATTGTTCTTAATATAAATTCAGTATGGGTAACCAAAATTCTGGTTTGCATTCCTCTGGGATTTTTAGGGCTAAAAAACATGTCTTTTTTAGTGGTCTTTTTTCATATTACCCAAAAACTTGATATGTATGTCTGCATAGTGGTTTTCCGTAGTACTGAATTTAAATATACATGTCTTAAGGTGTGACACTGCATCGTTTGTCCATTTTTCACTGGGATTCGGCGTTCCCACGAGCTCGAAAGGGGTCACAAATGCCCCAAAATTTCAGAAAATGACACTTTTTATCCCATAACTTTTGGCCTCGTCCATTAGATTTTTCTGAAACTTAGCGAAAATGTGAAGGCAACGTTGGCCCTTCACACTTCTCACTTTTATCATTTCTTCACTATCTTTGTGGTGTCATCTCACATGCAGTACCACAAAGCTTATTGTTGTTGTTGTTATTATTATTATTATTATTATTATTATTATTATTATTATTATTAAATTGAGTTAATCAATGTTTGTTTCGTTACGGCTTTTTCTCATACAGTTTAATCACACAAAATACATGTTAAAATATTCCTCGATGTAACCCCCGACCTCTTGGGGATGTACGTGTTCGAACTTGGAAATATTTCTGTCTAACTCGGGATTCTGCCCAAAATTTGAACGTTACCCTTTATTTAATAAAAAAAAAAGATGGCGTAGTAGATAAAGTATTTAGTTATAAGTTATACTCTTCTGGGGGTTAATCCTCAATGCAGACGACACTTAAAATACAATTGCGATTTACTTAGAACTTCTACCTAGTCGTGGCTGACAGAACGAAAGAATGCTACTTCCGTGGATTAAAAAAGGCTTCTGTTTAAAATTCCATACAGGTTCCATGAGTTTGACAGAAATATTCTCGAGTTCGACAAGATATAGTTGAAGAAGATCTGAGTTTACTTAAACCGAAACGTTGTGCAAATAACACTCAAGATGAGAACAGTAGTCAGAACAATCCAAATAATACGAATTATGAATCCTCATCGAAAAAATTCGGAAAAAGAAAGCGACGAATTTTGGAGTGTGTCTTTTATATTGTTTTTATATTGTTTTTAACAAGTGCATTTCTTCCTTATTAAAATAATCTTACCCGTGCTCAGTGGATGGTCCAAAAGTCATGCTTTTCTAGCATTATAATAGTTAATTATTATACTAACTTACTCAGCGTTAGTTTTCCTGAGGATTATTTTTTATTATTCGAATATATTTTAATCACGCAAAATATGTAATAAAATGTTCCTTAGTTTCGAGATTCTTTATATTTATAAAAAAAAGTTAATTATTCTAATTATGCGTAATTTGCAATTAACTTACCAAATAACCCTTCTCTTACTATGTTTTGTCTATCATTTTCATGCTTTTACTGTATTCTATTGAGTCCTTACTTTCCTATTTTAAACGCTATTTATCAGTTAGCCTCGCGTCGAGGCGTTTTCACAATAGAGCCTGGTTGAGTTCGTGACTAGAGACTAATTGCCAACGTCGCAATGTTATCTGACATTTAGCCCAGTAATTGCTTTAGGAATTGAGGTGTTTATTGTTTTAGAAGGGTGAAGCCCAAACTCTTTTAACCCTTATACATCGAAACTCAACAACATAACCTTACTCATATTTCTCTCTCTCTCTCTCTCTCTCTCTCTCTCTCTCTCTCTCTCTCTCTCTCTCGCTATATATATATATATATATATATATATATATATATATATATATATATATATATATATGAATTCGTATCTCTTGTTCCATTTACAGCATACTTTGTTTGTTTGTTTTTTTTCCTTTTTGCAAAAAAGTGGTCTTTGTCGAAATTACCAAGGACATGTTTCCATCCCGGTTGTATGAAAAACACTAAGTCTATATTTACTGATCCCTATGTGAAAGAATTTGATAAATAAATGCAGGAATATTTCTGATTAAAATATGAACTTCGCTGGTCTGTTTTTGGTCCTGTATCACATCAAATCACCATCCCGATATCTTATAGTGCTAACAGACTTCTTAAACTGTTACACACGCACACACACACACACACACACACACACACACACACACAAGGATATATCTATATATCTATAAAAGTGAACGTCTGTGTGTCTGTCTGTGTGTGTGTGTCTGTATACATTTCCCTAAACAATAACTCTGTCAGTTTTTAGTCTACAGGATCGAAAATTGATATACAGGGTATTGAGATTTGGGAAAATCTTTGTAATTGGTTTTGGCCAGAAATTTGGCTGCTAGGGGGTCGAAGTTCAACGATTTAACCTTTGAGAACTCTACTAAACTTCTCCGCCAATTTTGGGTCTAAACACTTGAAATGTTAGATATATGTTCCTTGGACATGGACCTAACTTAATAACTTAATTTGAGCCCAAAACAATACATTTTAAGGGATCATAATAGGGGTCAAAGTTTAAAACAAAATTGACCTCTGCGGTCTCTTCCAAATTATTCGGACAATTTCTGGTCTAAACATTTGAAATTTTACATAAAGTGTATTCGGAGATAGCGCAAGCTTTTTAATCGGTTTGGGTCGAAAACTTTTAGTTATCAATATAGAAATGTATTATGTATGCTTGCATTAACGCCAAAGGAAAAAGTAAATCGTAAGCTAAACATTTTAGTTTCGATTCTCGTTGGTGGCGCACGAGTCATTTTTTTAGACTTTTTAAATCATTAATATATACTGGATCAAATATAATCCAATAATAAATACGAAATCTGCATTAATCAAAATATCGTATTTACGCGTATTTTATAGGGGAGTAATGCCGGGCGGCTTGCTAGTTCAACTTTTTTCTTCTGTTGTTTGCATACTTATCCAGCTAAGGTGTCATAGGCGACATCGGATGAGGAATTTTTTTTATTGTTCAAGAGTCCTTATTGTTTATCTCTACGACAGAGTTAAAGACAGCATCAGTTTTTAATAAGGTCTAAACCCAACTACCATAATCTCACATATTATGATAAAAGTGAGGATAACATGGATGACGTCAACACTTTGTGACATCATTCGTTAAAAGAGATAGAGGATAACCATGCACCGTGAATGATATCACAAAATGGTGGCTTCATCCAAAGTGAAGCGGGTTAGATTAATTTCATTTTATATGAACAAATATTCACAGATCTTTTACTTGACTAACTGTCTAGACATCTTAGTATCTAGAATATACAGATTGATGTAAAATTCCGGATCTATAAACAATTTGCTATATAATATAATACAATTAATAATAACTAAATTTCCAATTTCTTTCTCCTATTTTGGCAAACATGATGTTTTATTGGGGTTCGTATTTCTACCCTTATTGACCGTATCACACACATAGGCATACCTCCATTGAGTTGTTTTATCGTAGCGCGATCATTCATAGGTGATCATCAGGTCATATTAACAATCCAAGTCATCTTACTTGAAAATCGCACCTTTTTCATTCCTTGCGCCCCAGCGTGTGCTTGTGTTGTCTCTTCTGAGAATCGAGACCAATTTCGTAGCTACCGCAAGGCCATCTCATGCATATAGCTTTAATTCTAATGAAATAATAATAACAGCACAAATTTTTGGAAAGATGGGAGGTTTATCCATTTTAGCATATTGATTGTTTATCGGAACTGCAAATCGAATGAGACGAGACGAAAGCAAATAAAATAGAGAGAGTCAATCACTTATTTTAAGCGCATGACTTAATTATTGTAATGGTGTGTCAGTTCATTTCAAACAATGTCTTTTCTCTTTGGATCTTTACGCAAGACTTCTAAAGAAATAGCAACGGTTACCCTCTCAAACGCACACATAGAGAGAAGTGATGCCATGTGCGCGTTCGGGAGGGTAACGGTTGCTATTTCTGCCGCTTCCTATTTTTCCAAAGAGAATGTTTTTACTCAAAAGTTCACCCCATAACATATTTGTGACCTCTTGTCTAGTTTACATCTTGTTTATGACTGCATACGAAGCTAACCTGTGTAAACATACTTAGTACTACAACAAGAATGAAATGAAATCAACAAAATACTGACAAAGAAAATAGAGTATTCACGTGATTTGATGGTACATTTGATATTTTATTGTAGAGTTCATATTAGTTTCGATGTTCGACAAAGCTTTTTTTTACATATTTGATAGAATGTCGATTCAACATTATTCATAATTTTACTCTCAGTTTTTCTCCTAGAATTTCAACTTTCTTATATAATATATATATTTCTTATATAATTCATACCGACAATTATAGTCGATAGACATACTATTATATTATATAGGAAATAGGCATAAATAAATTGCATATGTTATTTGACATTTAGCCCAGTAATTGGCTTATGAGTTAATTTACTTAATATATCGCATTTGCTAAAATAATAGCCTTGAAAATCGGGATAAAAAATCATGTAACTATCGTTCTCATAATAGATTTTACGTGCGTCTGTAACCAAATCTACATCATATTCTTGTATTTTAATTCTCAAACACTGGATATTATTTTCTTGTTAATAATTATTTAAACTAGGACTTTTGTTCGTTTTGTTTTACGACATTTTCGTGTTATCCAAGGATGGAGTACTGCTGCAACATCTGGGCAGGAGCTGCTAAAAACAGCCTATCCTCTCTTGACAAACTACAAGATAGGCTTTGTGACTTAGTGCGGGATGCCCTTTCCTCTTCCCTGTAACCTCTCTCTCACAGGAGAGACGTTGCGAGCCTGTTTTTGTTTTATCGTTACTTCCATGGCAAGTGCTCTTCCGAGCTCCAATCTCTGGTCCTCCCTCGCCAATCTTTCACGATAAACACCCGTCTAGCTGAATCCACTGTCAAAAACTTTCACCACACTTTATCTGTGCCAGAACCAAAACGTAGATTCCATGAACAAAGCTTCTTTCTTAGGAGTGCACGACTGTGGAACCCTCTTCCGTTTGCCTGTTTCCCACCTGACTACAACCTGGATGTCTTCAAGTCCAACATAAACAAATTCTTGATAAACCGCCCTTTTAAGTAAGACACTTTATCAAATCTCCATTACTAACGATTAACGCGATATTATCCCATTGATTACTGTACACGCAATAACCCTTATCCCCGAGTGGCTTCCGGGCCTTGATAAGTGGTGTAAACAAAGAGCTCTTTTCAGTATCCTCGTTGTTCCCTTAAGTGCAATTGTCTGGATCTCTTTTGCACTTGGTTCACTACTAATATTAGTCAGGTAGGACTTCAGGTTCTTCTTCATAAGCCGTGTGGCACCTATAATAACTGGTATGATTTATATCTCCCTAAGATTCCAGTTTCTTTTCATATCATACATGAGACCTGGATATTTGGTCTGTTTCTTCCTTTCAGCTTTGTTTAGACTTCCATCATTAGGAACATTCACTTCAACCAAGGTTGCAACTATTTCTGTGTAGATTTCTGATGTTTTACACCGATGCATTTCATATAAATGTATATATTGAACAGTTTAGCCTCCAATTAATCGCGTGTTTGTTATGATTTGTGACATAAAAAAAGGAAAATACGCCATTTTATTAAAAGAAATATGTTGCGAAAAAATTGTTGGTCAAAAAAAAGTCCGTTTTATTTCGTTCAATAAATTTAATCGAATTGAAAAGATAAAATAATTTAAAATAAACTTCCGTATATTTTAATTTGTTTTTTTTTGTTTGCTTGTTTTTTTCTTTTTTCTTTTCTTAATGTAAAAGACACAAATATTTAGGAGTTGAACATAATTGTTGGAAAAAAATAAGGTCGAATTTTTTCGTTCAAGAAACTCGCCTTTTTCGGCATAATAATAAAAGAAACGCAAATATTTTGGAGCTAATCTCTTCAATTTAGTCCAGAGTTAAGTACACGTCATTATAGTTATAATTTGTGTGCTTGTGTAGATTTGCGATGTTTTTAACATACGCATTTTATATATATATATATACATATATTGAAGAGTTTAGCTTCCAAATAATCGCGTTTTGTATCACGATTTGTTTCGATGAAAAAAGTAGTTGACAAAAATAAGTTCGGTATATTTTCTTCAATAAACTTCCGTATTTCTTACTTATAAATGTCGTTAAATCGCATGAAAAAGACAAAATAATTTTCAAATAAACTTCCGTATATTTTTATTTTGTTTTTTTGTTTGTTTGTTTGTTTGTTTCTGGGGAAATGTTAATGCAAATATTTAAGAGTTAAAATGGCTTCCTTCAGTCTTGATAGACTATGGATACCCTTGAAAGAGTGCCTGCACATATTGTGTTTAATGGTATATATAGTCTATCGCCAGAATTGTTCAATGTATGTAATGTTTTGGCGAAGACGTCTTAATATGTTTTAGAGTTATGCTATATTTTAATGTTAGTAAGCGTTCGTTCATGAAGCGAAGAGTGTCATTCTGGAATATGAGAATTGTCGAAGCTTAGCCAATCGAAATGGACGGATTTTGGCGAGGGAGCCGTTATTATTTCTGAACCGGAAATAGGAAAGATTATGTTATGTGCATGTAGGTAATAGCCAGTTAAGGGCGGTGTAATAACAGAATTTGTGGAATGTTTAGAATTCCTTCCGGTGACAACTGATAGCGGTTGGTAGGACTAAATATTTAGAGAGAAAAATAGGGACCCTTTCCTCCAAATATGTTGCGATTGTGATGCTATTGCGTGTAGGAGACAATGTAGCATTTTATTATCACGACGAAATGTGTCCAAAATGATGTTCGAGAGCTACATAAGATAGTGACTATTAGCCTAGATGTATTGAATTTACATGTGGCATATGTTGTTACAAACCTACAATACTTTGGTCCAGATGGTATAGAAATTAGTAGTAGTAGTAGTAGTAGTAGTAGTAGTAGTAGTAGTAGTAGTAGTAGTAAATGTTTAAGTATAAGCCATATTTTATTGTTTTTAGTCTGTCTGCCTGTCTGTCTATCTCTTTCATTTTTCTCGGAAACTACCGGGCTAATTTGGCTGAAATTTGTATGGATGCTTGATATGGTGCAGCGAACTAAGTATTATGGTATCGGTTCGATTCACAATTTCGGATTAGTTAATATGATTAATATCGATGACATAAACAGATGTCTGAATTTTCTCTTTTAGTCTCAAAGTATCGTTCTATCAATAAGCATTTGATCTTTGGTTCATCTTCACTTCTTTTGTTCTTCATGTAAGATCGCTTACTGTTCTAGATATTGGTAGATCTCATTTGCTATCATACTGGAATAATGTAGTCAAAATCACTGTAACGGTTCTGGATATGACCTAAAACTATATCCGATGGTGAGGCCCCAGCTTGCGGGCCTTCTGGAGTGTTAAGTGCCATTGCTCCCAGGTCCACTCTGACCCGGAGTGGTGGTACCTGTTAGTGTCCCAACTATGGGTTAAATAGAATCCGACTTAAAAAAAAAACAAATGTACTCCATTAAAAATCATTCCTCAAAATCACTAGATTCGGCATTAAATAACCTGAAAAAAACGTTGATATGCCGTAAAAACAAAAACAAAAAAAAACAACCAACCAAAATCACGATAATCAAAAAGAAGCTCGTCAAGAAAATATTTTTACGAAAAAAATATTAAACAAATATAAACAAAAATTATTTTTATTTTCAATGATTTTTTTTTTTTTTTTACATGGATGTCACCACTTATCAAAACCCGGAGGCCACTCAGGGATAAGGGTTATTGCGCGTACAGTAATCAATGAGATAGTATTGTAGTAATCATTTGTATTGGAGATTTGATAGAGTGTCTTACTTAAGAGGGCGGTTTGTCAGGAATTTGTTAATATTGGACTTGAAGACATCCAGATTGTAGTCAGGTGGGAAACAGGCAAACGGAAGAGAGTTCCACAGTCGTGCACTTCTAAGAAAGAAGCTCTGCTCATGGAATCTACGTTTGGATTTAGGCACAGATAAAGAGTGGGGAAAATTATTGACAGTGGTTTTTGCCAGACGGGTGTTTCTCGTGAAAGATTGGGGACCAGGGATTGGAGCTCAGACGAGCACTTGCCATGGAAGTAACGATAAAGCAAAACAGGTTCGTAACGTCTCTCCTATTGGAGAGAGGTTGCAGGGAAGAGAAAAGGGTATCTCTCACTAGGCCTCGAAGCCTATTTTGTACTCTGTCAAGGAAGTATAGACTGTTTTTAGCAGCTCATGTCCAGATGTGGCAGCAGTACTCCATCCTTGGACGTACTTGGCTTTTATACAGATTGAGAATTACATCAGTAGTGAGATATTTTCTGGAGCGATAAAAGGATTCCACCATTTTCCCAGCGTCTTTGGCAACAGACCTGATGTACGTGTTCCATTTCAGATCAGGAGTAAAGGTCAAACCCAGAAGCTTGTCAAAACATGGAGCCTCTCCAAGACGAGAGCCATCCATTTCAATTGATGTCAGATAGGGATCAGAGCGTTGATGATGTAAAGATAGAAGCTTGGTTTTAGATTCATTAAAAGTTACCAGCCACCTCTTCTCTCACTGTACCACGCGTTCGAGATCAGAAGAGAGGGACTTAGAGAGAACTTTGTCATTTACGGCCTTTGATGTGTTGCCATAGATGGTCGTGTCATCATCATAGATGTCAACGAATGATTTAAGTATATGTTTTGGAAGATCATTGATGTAGATCAGGAAGAGAGTTGGGCCGAGGATGGACGCCTGAGGGACTCCAGCATTAATACTGTGGGCCTCTGATTTCTGCCCATCAACCACTACTCTTATGAACCTATCGGAGAGAAATAATTTAATGATTGAGGAAACATTTCCAGTGATCCCGTAGCAGAAAATCTTGTGAATTAGGCCCTTATGCCATACCTTATCGAAGACCTTCGATATGTCAAGAGCAATATAATCTGGAATGGAAGCCTTTGTCAAGAGATTCACTAATCCTATAAGATACTACCGTTAGCATATCTGCTATAGATCTTGCGGAGCGGAAACCATATTGCATGTCACTAAGAAAGTTGTTTCTGTTGGGGTGGTTGACTACTTCTTTATTTAATATGGATTCCAACTATTATTCATGAAACCAAGGAGACTTATTGGTCTATACTGAGAGGGAGATGACTTTTCACCTGAACTCCTAAATACAGGGCATACTGATGAGGTTTTCCGGGGTGTTGGAAAACACTTCTCCTTAAGGCAACACTTAAACAGTTTTGTAAGTATGGGGGGGGGGTCTGGTTGGAGTTTTTCAGCACAATAACTGGAATGCCGTCAGGGCCAGTTGCTTTACTGGAATCAAAGTTCTTGATTAGCTTGGCGACCTCACGCACACATATTTGTATGCTGTATAGCGTGTTGTTTGTTATAGGAGAAAATACGGGGAGTTGATAACCTTCGTCTCATAGGGTAGAATTGGCTGCAAAGTTCTTGGCAAATAGTTTGGCCTTGTCTGATGCTGACGAGATGACCTCAGGTCCATTGATGATGATTGGGATAGAACGCACGCTTCTGTTCAGGATCCTGCTTGCTATTTGCCAAAACTGGTGGGAACCAAGCCGCTGCTCAGCTATTTTGGATTTAACGGACTGAGCATATAGCTCTCTTACATTTTATTACTTTTTTACAGTGGTTGCTGGCAGTCCTGAAAGCAGTAGTCACAGTACATCTATTACATTGCTAGCTATGGAAAAAATGATTTCTTTACGCGATGGCAGCAGCACATTCTGGGGAGAACCATGTCTGGCTGTTTTTTTTCAGAGGTAGATCAGATATGAATGTACGGAAGCTATCCCAGTCAGCCATAGAGTATCGATATACAGTACGGTGGAGAGGTACGTCTGAAGACTTATTACATTTCATTTTTATCTTAACTGCTTCAACGTTCGTTCGTTCGTTTTGAATTGAATTAAAACAATAAAAAAAATTATGCAGCATAAACACAGAGATACGTTCGCTGAGTCTTGTTCAAGATTTTATTTGGAGATAAGGGATTTAGGAGAGATCGACATCAATTGAAATGGATGGCTCTCGTCTAGGGGAAGCACTATGTTTTGATAAGCTTCTGTGCTTGAGCTTTACTCCTGACCTGAAATGGAACACGTACATCAAGTCTGTTGCCAACGTCGCTGGAAAAATGGTCGGATACTTCTACCGCTACAGAAAATCTATCACTACTGATGCAATTCTCTATCTACATAAAAGCCAACTACGTTCAAGGATGGAGTACTGCTGCCACATCGGGGCAGGAGCTGCTAAAAACAGCCTATCCTGCCTTGACAGAGTATAAAATAGGCTTCGTGGCTTAGTGGTACACAGGAGAGACGTTGCGAACCTGTTTTGTTTTATCGTTACTTCCATGGCAAGTGCTAGTCTGAGCTCCAATCCCTGGTCCCCAATCTTTCACGAGAAACACTTGTCTGGCTGAAACCACTGTCAAATATTTTCCCCACTCTTTATCTGTGCAAAAACCAAAACGTAGATTCCATGAACAAAGCTTTTTCTTAGAAGTGCACGCCGTTTCGTTTGCCTGTTTCCCACCTGACTACAATCTGGATGTCTTCAAGTCCAACATAAACAAATTCCTGATGAACCACCCCCTTAAGTAAGACACTTTATCAAATCTCAACACTAACGTACTATACACTCAATAATCCTTATCCCCGAGTTGCTTCCGGACCTTGATAAGTGGTTACCACCTTGTAAAAAAAGAAAAAACATTGTATATATATATATATATATATATATATATATATATATATATATATATATATATATATAAATCTGAACGTCTTTGTGTGTGTGTGTGGTCACGAATACGCTCCTATATGGTTGACTATTTAAAAAAAACTGATTACATATAATGATAGAAAATGTATCGAGGATCAGGAATGGGTATGATTGATCTAGCAGAAAGGTGGTTCATAAAAATTGTGGTGTCTTCGTTCGCGCCTGACCCCCAAAGTATGGAAATAAAAAATGAAAAAAAACGCTTACAAGGGTTTTTGATATACATGTACGTTAGAATACTTTGATAAGTATGTTTTAACTTAAATAGGGAAATAAGAAATAAATGCTACCATAGTCAATAAAAGTTCAGTTCATGTTTTTTGTTTTTTTGAAATAGTTTTTAATACTCTTTACTTGAAATAATTTCAGCGAACCGAAATTAAAACGAAATTTTTATATAAACTACACATGCCATAATCGAATATTCCCCAAGCACAAAATAATAGAAAACATTAAAATATATTTATAAATATTCCCTACGTTGACGGAACTCTTTTAAATTTTTAACACAGAATGCTCAAGTGCCCCTCTTTCAAATTCAAAACGGGGCTCTCCATTTCAAAGTCGCTGCCATTTTGATTTTTTTAAACCGGTTCATGAATTAAAAAAAAAAATTTACGAACTACTTAAAAATACAAACCAATGAACTTTTCTATCATAAAAGTAATTTTTATTTACTATGGCAACATTTATTTCTTTTATATTTATATTATTATATATATAATATTTTCTCTTTGTAAGGAAACATCATTTTGTTGGTCACTCTTGGCTACGAATGGAAACAAAGTTGATATAAAAAAATATATTTTACTTTCATCATATTTTGCTTGGGGTAAAATTTTTGAGTATCAAAACCTATCTCTTTACAACCTCCTTTTCATAATCTATCATACTTTCATCAATCACAGTCCATTTTCTGTGAGCTGTTTTTGAACCCAGGTACTTCTGCAATTATATATATATATATATATATATATATATATATATATATATATATATATATTGCTAATGGCTATTCAATATCTGTCCGTCTGAAGTTGTAGCTCTTCTGTCATTTCTAATAATATAGAATCTTCTGTCATTTCTAATAATATAGAATCTTCTGTCATTTCTAATAATAGAATAATGTATGTGTATATATCTATATATATATATAATAGTGAAAGTATCTGTGTGTATGTGAGTCTGTGTACATTTCCCTACGAAATAACGCTGTCAATTTTAAGCCTACAGATGCGAAATTTGATATACAGGCTCCTGAGATTTGGGAAAATCGATGTGATTGGTTTTCGGAGAGAAATTTGGCGATTAAAGGGTAAAAGTTCAACGATTTGACCTTTGAGAACTCTATCAAACTCCTCCGACAATTTTGGGTCTAAACACGTGAAATTTTAGATATAGGTTCCTTCGACATGGATCTAACTTAATGATTTGAGCTCAAAACAATAAATTTTAAGGGGTCAAAAAAGGGGTTGAAGTTAAAAAATTGACCTCTGCGGTCTCTTCCAAATTACTCAGACAATTCCTGGTCTAAATATTTGAAATTTTACATAAAGGGTATTCAGAGATAGGGCAAGCTTTTTCATCGGTTTGGGTCGAAAATTTTTAGTTACCAATATATAGATGTATGTATGTATGTCTGTTTGCATGTCTGCCTAAAACTTTCAATAGAGGCGACAGATTTTACCAAGATCAGTATCGTTTTTAAGTTCGAGCTTTCATACGACAAATATCGAAAAATTGGCTAAAAACATTAATATCTTCCTCTTCCACAAGGCACTATTCTACAGGGGGGGTCACTTTTTTCGCCGATATATTACAAAGTTATCCTCTCCTTTAGATTGTCTAGCATTAATTTTAAACAAATGTCGCTTCAGGTTTGGCGGTGGTCATAACAGCATAGATGTTAGGTTTTCACCCGGTTCTTTTCCTCCTTCACGGTACGGGTTCGAGCCTGCTTTCCTACTTCCATATTTTTTTGTTGTTGTTCAACAGACACATCCAAACACCCGGGCAACGCCGGGCTGAAATGCTAGTATATATATATATATATATATATATATATATATATATATATATATATATATATCGATATAGGTAGTCAGAAAAATAGATAGAAGCATAATAGTACATTAATAGAAGTAATAGTATAGCTTTAATTTAAGATCTACAGATACAAAAACTTCATACGTAATAAATATTATAAGAAGATATATATAGAGAGACAGACGTTATAACTTAGTTAACACTATTAGATTGGAGACTATTTGAGGGGTCCTACCGACTAGTACTGGATACGCTTGCCCAGAGGTGGCAACAATACGATTCTGTTTGCAGATTAAGGTTATGATCTGCACTAGATGTAGCTCTTGTCAAAATTCACACTGGTTAACTAAACCTCTACTGACATAGTGTACCTAATAAATAACATTTGACTCCTTCTGCAATCCTCTACCTATAGAGCACTAAGACAAGTAGTAAGATGATGTACGGCTGCTCAGAGCTCGTTTTATCGCATTGACAGAGTACAACCTAGTCAGAGATAGTCTATTCTGTTCACACAAAAGAGACGTTGCTATTGTTTCTCTACTCTGTCTTTATTTCCATGGAAGATGTCTGACTGAGCCCCAATCACTTATTTTTCCCTATAAAACATTCACAACAATAAGCCGTTTTACTTTCACAACTGTAGAGAACTTTTCTTTCTGCGTCGCATCACGCGGAATTTTCATGAACAGAGTTTCTTTTCAATGACCTGACATGGACCACGTTACTACAGAACTCTAACTTGGACGTCTTCAAATCCAATGTCAACAATCACTTGCCATAAATATTCCAATTTTGTCAATTTGAAGGTTGAATCCTCAGTGCAGACAACACTTAATACACAACTGTGAATTACCTAGGACTTCTATCAAGTCACGGCTAACGGAACGAGAGCATGTTAAACTCGTGTATTAAATAAAGGGTTCCGTTCAAAATTCCGTGCAGATTTCCGGGTTTGACAGAAAGATTCTCCAGTTCAACAGAAAAAATATCGTTTAACAAAAAGATTATTGAATTCAACAGAAAAATTCCCGAGTCCGACAAAATATACCTGAAGAAGGTCGGAGATTGCATAGACCTGAACGTTGTGAAAGTGACATTCAAGATGCGAACAGTAGTCCGAAGAATCTAAATAATGTTTTAGTTTAGTTACTTTTTTACGCTATGTCAAGAATTTAATATGTTTTGATGAGTAAAAAAGATGTTTCAACGTTCATTTCTCTTTAAGAGAAAAGAACGCACACGATAATCTCAGAAAGAAAAGAGACACGCCTCGATAAAAAGACATGAGCTGTCTTAAGCAATTATTATTATCATTATTATTATCATTATTATTATCATTATTATTATTATTATTATTATTATTATTATTATTATTATTGTATAAGCTAATCTATATTATACTAAAAATAATCAACGTTTGTTTCCCTTTTGTATTTTTCTATGTAATTTAATCACATTAAAATGCATGCTTAATTAATTATTCCTTGGTTTGGGAGTTTATTTTCATTATTCTAATTAGCCGTAATTTATATTATTTAATTGGAATTCATAATTAATATGAGTATTATTTATCAATTTATTTATTGCTAACTATTATCCTCATCTTCTTTTCTTTTTTTTTAGTTGTGTCACCATGTTTCGGCCAACTATTTCTCCGGCATCGTCAGGTAGTAACTGCGACGGGATATGAACTCCGAATCTCCTAACTGCATCCTTAGCAATTACTGCCTTGCATAGTTGTTGTCGTCTCAGCACGATAAGATGAGGATAATAGTCCGGAATGAATAAATTATTAAATAATACTCATCTCAATAATGAATTCCAATTAAAAATAATATATATACCATTCGGTACGGACCCGACAATGGAAGATCAGATAATAAATAAACGTGGATTTATAATACCAAAAATCCAACCTTGGTCGTCCTTCGGGGTCTGTGGTGCAGTGGATAGAGACGTTGAGTTTTTACAGTTCCACTTGAGCATTGTCTAAAGATAGCGGCTTCAATCCGACCCAAAGTCAGCCAGAGGTTTACTTTGTCAAAACTATGGAAGGCAGTAATTGCTGAGGATTCAGTTAGAAGATTCGGAGTTCATATGCCGTCGCGGTTACTACCTGGCGAAGGTCAGAGGAATATTTGGCCGAAGCGTCGTGAAACAACAACTAAAAAGATGAGGATAATAGTCCGCAATAAATTAATAGCCGCAATTTGTAATTCATATTTTATTGTTACATTTCAACCTTATGCCAAACATGAGAGTTTAATTTTTTTACTTTGTGCCGCTTGCTCTAGTGCGCGTCTTTCACGCGATCTTAACAGACTGAGAAAATGCAACCTGTTCTTTTATACCTCGAAAATTAACTAAGTCAAGACCAAAACTTGAAAGATAGAGGAGACTTATTCTGCTGGATCTTTGTTCCAAATCACTGATCAGTTGAATTTGGGGAGTTAGAAAAAGGGTAGATAATCAGTATTTTATTATATACAAAAGCGTCTTGAAACAACATGTTAACACTGATAACTTCTCTTACTTTGTCTCTCTTTGAGTCGTGTGTCATCACATCAGTTTCCAAGCTGAATCAAGTTAACCAAATTGACGCCCACTGGACTTTTCCTTTTGTTGTTTTCAACTCGCCAAATTATGTTCTAGTGAGTCTACTCGTCCAATGTTTGACATAATTATGATTGTCTCTCATTCTATGTTGTTTGATCTCCAATTGTTTTTCTATAGTGTATGTCACCCTTACTTCAGCCTCTTTCTCGCTTTATCGCCTCTGCCCTCTCTCTCTCTCTCTCTCTCTTTCTCTCTCTTTCTCTCTCACCCTCTCTCTCTCTCTCTCTCTCTCTCTCTCTCTCTCTCTGTTTATTGATATTCACATGTGATAAAACTTAATATAAAGCAGAATATTATAACAGTACGTCATAAACAAAAGGTAATATCAGCACTACTATTAATACTATTTAACTTATGGCTGAACACTAAAAGAGAGATAAAAAGATAAAGAAAAAGTGGAAATATGAACAGAAAAATTATTTTCTCTATGCATTATTTAATGTAACTGACTTTGCAAATAGTCTTTGTACTGATTCAAAAAATCTCACTCTATCTCAATGAGCTTTTAAATTGTTCTCGATTTTCTTTGTTAGGATATTCTATTTTATGTACATAGGACATAATCACGTTGACACACCGGTTCCTGTTAGGTTTCTGAAGCCAAGCGACTTTGACCCTGGTCAATCTACAATGGGTTGTCATTTAATAACTTCAGGTGCTGTGTGTGCTCTCCGCCTATCTCGGCATTGTTTCTAGTAGTCATGGACTTCTCTTTACCACTGGAATCAAGTAGTGCCAACTCAGGAAAGGAATAGTTAGATATTGCGCAACCCATGCTTCACAATTCAGCAGGTGTTATCTTTCATCCCTCTAGGATAATCAGATGGTTCTTGAGCATCTATCCATTGGGCACAGGGTTACGTGAATGAAGGTAATTATTATTAATGAACGAAGGCAATTATTAATAATGAATGCCAGTTAAAATCCGCGATTTTGATCGTTATAGGGTTAGCCCAAAACACGTTTGTTTAAAAGGAGGGGCCTTGAAAATTTGAATGATTAATGCTAGAAACCATATTTCTTTTAGGTTAGGATTATTAGAATGATAACCATCTTTAATAATGTGTGCTCAAATTTGCCTCCGTCTGACATTTTCGCCAACACTCGTACGACACGCGTTATATTCGAGTTTAGTATTTCTGAGTAGCATACGAGGAGGAGGGATTTTTGTTGTTGTTTTAGCCTTTTCCCACTTTTTACCAAAATAATCAAAAGCCAATTACGGATGGAATAATACGTTGATTATTAATTTTGCCGATTCCTAAAGGTTCTCGGCACGTGATCAAATGCCAACAACAAAGAATTCTTCTATTACCCTGATGCGCTAAAATCTAGTGACTCTCTCAAAATAACGTTATAAAAGATTACAGATTACAAAATATTTTACGCTTTTCTTTCTAAAGTACAATCATGTTTCGCCATAGCAGATAGGATAGCAAAGGGATAGATTCAGAGTTATACCGTCTTGAAATCCGGTTTCTGGTAGGGTCACCTAGGCGCATAGCTAAAAGGACTAGCAAAAATTCAGGGACAGTACTAGGATTTCTCCTCCTCTGATTGTCTCTGTGTGGCAAGCCAATAGGTGTCAGGCGCGAAGCCGTTAATCAATAGAGTCGAAATAGAAATGTTTTTTGTACCATTTCCTCGGCTTCGCATGTTGAGCCTTGCTACTTTTGATGTCAAAGGTAAAATAAAGTCTATATTTATTGGTTTAATCAAACCTAAGTGATACATTTGTTAGTAGGATAATTACACTTATATGTATGCTTTTATGTTGCTTTTTACAAAGGAGGCACTTCTTATCAAGGCCTGTGGCCACTCGAGGATAAGGATTAATGATTGTACGGTAGTTATTGGGACAATAGTGTAGTAATCGTTAGTAGCGGAAATTTGGTAAATTGGATTACTTAAGGGGTCGGCTCATTAAGAACTTGTTTACGTTGGACTATAGTTAGCTGGAAAGCGAGCAAACGGAACAGTTGCACAGGCGGGCTGTTCTAAGAAAGAAGCTTTGTTGATGGAATCCACATTTAGGCTTAGTCAAGGATAAAGAGTGCGGGAATTTATTGATAGTGGTTTCAGTTAGCTGAATGTTTTGTTAAAGTTTGGCAAGAGGGGACTATAGATTAGAGTTCAGACAAGCATTTGCCATGAAAATAATGATAGCGCAGAGGCAGGCTAACAACGTCTCTTCTGTGGGAAAGAGTTTGCGAGAAAAAGAAAAGGGCATCCCCTACTAGGTATGAGACCAGTTTTGAACTCTGTCAAGACAGGATAAGATCCTTCGAGCAGCTCCTGATTTGGTTGTTTTGTTTTACGATATATCAACCTCATTCAGTGGAATCAAGTCATTTTAGAAAACCCTTTCGCTTTTCAAGACTTTTATATTGTCAAATATTTATGTTGTTTGATTCAATTGCTTTGCTTTATGGTGTATCACCCCTTTTTTTGTTATTTAATGTCAAATGCATTAATTTTGGAATATGTGTTTGTGCTTCAAGTTCTTTATATATTCGAATATTTAATTATAGTGTTCAGTTTGGTTGTTTTGTTTCATGGTATATCAGCCATTTTCGGGTCATTTAATACCGAATACATTAATTTTTGAAACAGCTTTAATTCTTCAAGTCTTTTATATCTTAAAATATTTATTCATGATGTTGATTTGTTGTTTTGTACAAAGAAAAATTGTTTTACAGATTATGATTGAATGTTACAAAGGGAAAGGAATAAACATTAACAACAAACGGTGCATTTGGGGCCAGGAAGTCAGTACCTTCAGACACCATTATCTGGTCGCACCATATACCTTAAAAGGTATTTCCACTCTGAGCCCAAATCGACCTGAGAGCAATGGTAACTAAGGGACAACTTCAAATTCTCCATAGGCCCAAATGCGGTTTCACCACTGGATGTATTTTAAGGGCATACCCAGGACCATCAAACGATATAAGCATTGCAACTAAGCTAACAAGACTTTAGAGAAAATTCAGGAGGAGTTGGTATCAGGATCCGACCTCCTCTGGTTGTTTCTAACTTTACGTGTTAATTAATGGAATCAAAGTGGAAATGTTTGTTTATAATTACTGAGAGTTTTTGACTAAACCTTCCACGGCTTCGCACGTAACAGATGAGTCTTGCTGATTCTAATGTCGGGGGTAAAAATACATTTTAACTGTTTTAATTAGTCGTAAGTTGTAATTAACTAAGTTACCCATCTCTTACTATGATAGTCACATTTATATGTAATGTTTATATGTGATGTTATCATAATCAGTTTAGTTGCTAAAGCTAGTGAAGTCATGGAAGTTTTTAGACAGTCACTTCTGATTTTTTCAGGTGTTTCACACGGAGTCATGTTGCGAAAAGTATGACCTTCATTTAGCCACGCTTTTCACTCAGAGTTTAGTGAAAATGGGCAGCAACTCAATACAGTATTTTTGAAAATGTGAGGCGACATGACGTGAACTGTGTTTACAAAAGGGGAAAGGACTACTGTTTTTAAGTCATAATATATTCATATAACACTATCATTAGCTAGTCTGTTTGTTTTTTTTTTAACTTAAAGTAGTATTGTTTTAGTTATTTGCATCAAGTAGCTTCATGCCTTGTCTGAAGCTATTTTCAAAAAAAAATGTTACAGAGCGTTGTTGCATTTCAGGACCGTTCGAAGTATTTACTAGCAGTGAACCGCAAACTGACTTCGCTACTCCACATCAAGATTCATACAGATTTAATGATTTTGTTTAATCTCTTTAAATCTGTCAAATTTGAGCTGTAGAATTGCGTAGAGACGAACAGGCGCTTATATTGTGTCCGCATAAGGATCTGATAACCAGGATAAAGAATTCTGAATATAAATTAATACTTGTGTCCAAGAATAAAGACTTCACGCAGACCACATAATTGTAAGACACGGTTTTCATGAGTTCTATGTAGAAGCCCAATTTGCTTCCGTGATGTGTTTACTTGTTGACACCATGTTCTATAATAGATCTGAGGGAAAAACGAATGTACTCATATCCAAGGCAATGGCAGAAAACCTAAGAAACAGCCTGTAATGAAATGTGGCCGTAAGTGGGTAGTAACACCTAATGCTACTAAGACTAAGCTCTTTTCCTTTAACAACTACAAATGCCTTCTCAGATATTGCCTATACAAATAATACTCTACCTTGGGGTAGATCCTTCAAGCTCCTAGGTTTAACATTCACGGGCAACGTGAATTGGAATAAATACATTGAAAAGATTGCCATGCATGGAGTATAGTTGCACCATCTAGAATGGTGCGTCTATAATTAGTACGTCGCTATTAGAAAAAAAAAAGATTCTCTATCTAATAGGTCTCACATTATCAAGCTATCTTAAACCCCTGCCTCATCTCCACAATGACGCATCGCTGTCTGTTTTACAAGTACTTTAATTGAATGTGCTCTGATGAACTCACAGCACTTGTGCCCCCTCGACGTACATGCTCCCCACTAACGCGATAAGCAGCAAAACCTCACTCTTTTAATTTTATGATTTCTAGATTCCGGAAAGCCATTAAGCTTTAATTGTTTCTTCTCTCGGACTGCAATACTTTGGGATTCTCTCTCTGTTTCTTGCTTATCTGACTGTACTCACATGATTCAATTTAAATGTAATGTGAAAAGACATCTTGCTACCCAACTCCTTACATTAGTCTTGCTGAGGCGAAAAAGACTAATAAAACAATGATCAAATAATCCCGAGGCAAAATCTTCGTGATCTCTATGCAGAAGTCTGATTGCTTTGCAAACATTTTATGGCGATTCTAGCAATATGAATATTCGCTAGAATAGAGTAAGTACACGCTCATAAAGCGTAGAACTGCTGTTAATGTGTGCCCCCCTTGAGGTACATATCCAAAAAAAAAATCCTTTTGAAGCAAAATCACACCCCTTCACTGTTAAGGTGCTTAAAAACCAGAAAGCTTTCTACTCTAATAGAATCTTCCCTAGAACAGCTAGACTTTGGAATTCATTTTCTTCTACCTGCTTCTCTAACTATACTGATATGCATAAGTTTAAATGTAATGTAAACCAACCTCTTGTTAATCTTTCTTAGGTTCCAAATAGTAGCCCATTACGTCCAAGTTGCAATATGCCTTGTTTATGGCGAAGGTGAGTAATAAAATTATTCAGCCTGGGTGGGGGTATGTGGCTTGTGCGTGTACTAAACTCGCTGGACAACAACCATGTTCAGAAGCGAGTTTAAGTATTTGTCCATCTTAAAATTGATTACAACCGATTTAAGCGGAACAACCAATTTTGTTTTTTCTATTTCTTTCATTTTAGTTGATGGATATTAGTTAGACATCAAGCTTTCATGCGATCCATGGATAAAACCGGTTTTTTATAATATAAATCTCACCTGTCTGTTTAAATGTATGTATGTATGTATGTATGTATGCATGCATGCATGCATGTATGTATGTATGTATGTATGCCTAAAACTTTCGACAGAGGCGACGAATTTTCACGAGATCGGAATCGTTTTAAAGCTCGATCCTTCGGACGACAAATATTGAAAAATTGGCCAAAAACATTCATTCTTTCAACCTCAGCTTCTACAGTGAGGGGTCGCTTTTTTCGCGGATATTTTCGAAAATCATCTCTTTTTCGATTGACTAGCCTTAATTTAAACCTTCGCCACTTTTGCGATGGTGGCAACGGCAAAGACGTCATGTGTTTTTTTTTATTTTATTTTTCACATTCTTTTCCTCCTTCGCGGTACGGGTTCGAGACTTCATGCCTATTACCACTTTATTTGTATCTACATACACCTTCAAACACCCGGGCAACGCCGGGCACCAAGGCTAGTCTATTATATAACGAGCAAAATGGGCGCGAGCGTTTGTGTATGTCAACGAAACGCTTTTAGCATCGGCCTCTCACGTCGGTTAGATTTCGCTAAAAGTTTTCACATACTTCTCAGATCATAATATCTCGCATTCGCAAGCGGACATTGTCTCTATCTTTTTTATCGATTTAAACAAACATTTTTGGATCGATTTAAACAAATATTTTTGATCGATTTAAATAAAATTCTTTTTGATCGATGTAAACATTTTTGGATCGATTTAAACAAAAATTCTTTTTGATCGATTTAAACATTTTTTTGGTTTTGATCGATTTAAACAAAAAAAATTTATCGATTTAAACAAAATTCCCCCCGCGGCGTCCTCTCGGCTATGTGTTTGGCTTCTTCATATAAATAAAGCGAAACTATTCGAACGCAAATGCCTGGTCTTCGGGCCGGGTAATATCTATTCTGTAATTAGTCCTTGGTCAATGTAGGGAAACCTTTCATATTGAGACAATTACTGTTTATTTGCTAGAGTTCCTTCTTTTGGGGAGAGCTGGTTTTCTCCAAAAAACCCTTAAAACCGACCTTTTGTCTAATTTGCTTTCGTGGGAGGTTTAAAAGCAACACTATTTCTGCAAGTAATCTTGACTTCGTTAAATTTTATCGCTTTAGACTTCCGGTCACGTTATGGAGTAGCGGTAAGAAATCAGATTTTCTTTCGCCTTCTTTTCCGCCTTCGCGTCACGGGTTCGAGCCTGCCTGCCTACTACCACTCTTCTTTTGTTTTGTTTTGTTTTTGCTTAACACGCACCTACAAATATCCGGGCAACGCTGGCCACCGATACTAGTAGCATTTAGAAGTTAAAAGTTTTTAAATATATTTCATTTATACACCGAGTTTGTAATAGTTTAAAACTTTAAACTATGTCCCGCCTTTAGATATTCGAATCGTTACATTTGAGTGTCAACCGCACAAAAGATTAAACCTTTAACCACAAGAAGAGTGCAGTACTCAAAACACAATTGGGAATTACTTAGGATTTGTACTTAGTCATGCCTGACGGAACGAGAGCATGCTACACTCGTGGATTAAATAAAAGATTCCGTTCAAAATAGTGTGTAGGTTCCTAAGTTTGACAGAAAGATTCTCATATTCGACAAATTACATGTTACATCGACCGGAACGTGCGAATCACTTTCAAGATAAGAACAATAGTTCCAATGATCCAAATAATACGAGTAATCGATCTTCATCTAAAAAAAAAAATGAGAAATAATTGGAATTATTTTGATTTTATCAAAGCATTTCCATACTTTTCTACCATCTTTCTTTATAATAAACTAGAAGATATACCCGGCGTTGCCCAGTACTAAATGTAATATTAAATTCCTTTAAAAATTAAGTAAAGAAAACGGAAAGAAACTGAGACATGTGCATGCTAGTATTATGTTGTTGTTTTTCTAAACAGTTCACTTCTTGTTAGTAACAAAAAATATTCGAGCTGAAATCGAAACCGAAACACAGTCAGCCATTAGGCCAGCTTGCCAAGATCTTTAAAAAGTGTTTCCAAACCTCGTGAAACAGTTTAAAAACAAATAAAAATCGGATGAACCTCAAAGTACCATTTTTTTTTTTTTCAATTTTACCTCGTTAGCAGCCCTTTTTTTCGGATGAAAACCTATTAAAAAGTTTCCCACGTGTCTGAATATCCCATGTACGAAATTTCAATTCTATAGATCAAAAATCGTTAAGTATATTGAGTGAGAAGTGTCCTCTCAGGCGCAATACTTTTATAGATATATAGATTAGATAAATATAGCTCAAAAGATGACCCTTTTACGCATAGAAGCTGTGTTCTAAGGTTTATAATGATCAGCTAATTAGTAGAAACGTGAATCCTACGTATGCAAATATAAAAAATTTATTTATACACTATTTTATAGAAATTTGCATAAATATACCAAAAAAAATGTGTTCCTATGTGTGTGCGTGTGTGTGTGCGTGCGTGTGTGTGTAATGAAGCTACGGTGACGTATGTAACAGCGGCAAGCTGTGGCGCGAGTTCATGTCACAGCGAAGGAAGAGAAGGAAAAGCAAAGCGGAAAGAGATTTGGAACCACGTGAGCGCGACAGCGAGACGAAGTACATGCCGGCCAGAGAGATGTGTAAACTCCGTGTGACGGCGACTGAATTTGAGCAGACATGACGACGCATGAAGAGAAGAAGCACATGTTCAAATGGCAGAGGTTTGTTAACTACATAAAGAACGAAGAGACTTATAAAACCAAGATGCAGGCATAATTTGGAAAAATATCTTTTATTTCAGCTAAAAAAAAGAAGCTGAGTCGAATATCTTCTTTGTTCTGTTGCGAAACATTTGTGCACAACGCCGGGTCCGTGTTAACATGTAATTACACACACACACACACACACACACACACACACACATATATATATATATATATATATATATATATATATATATATATATATATATATATAAAGCTGAATGTCTGTGTGTGTATGTGTGTGTGTGCCTGGTCACGAATAGGCTCCTATATGGTTGACTATTTTAAAAAACTGATTACATATAATGATAGATGTATCGAGACACAGTAATGGGTATGTTTGATCTGGCAGAACGGTGGTTCATTAAAATTGTTGGGTCTGCATTCGCGCCTGGTCCACAAAGTATGGATATTAAAAATTTAAAAAATATATATATTTACAAGTGTTTTTGATACAGATGTACATAATAATACTTTGATAAGTATGTTTTAACTTAAATAGGGATGGTATAATAAAATTGTGGAGTCTGCGTTCGCCCCTGGCCTTCATAGAATGGAAATAAGCACAAACTTTAATAAAGACTTTTCATATCTATCTGCGTAAGTATACTTTGATAATTATGTTTCAGTTTGAAGAAATATGGTATAATAAAATTATTGGGTGTCGTTCGCGCCTGACCTCCATAGAATGGAAATATGTCACAAAGTTTAACAAGGTTTTTTAATATAGATCCACAGAATATTGTGATGAGTGTTTCAGTGTGAACAGGTATGGTATAATAAATTATGGAGTTTATCTATTTTATTTTTACTTTAATCGCATTTTGCTTTGGTTTTGATACCCCCAAATTCGAAGCTATCTCTTTACAAACCTTCCTTTTCATAACCTATTTTCTGTGGGCTGTTTTTTAACCCAGTCAACGACGGGTACTTTTGTTAGTATATATATATATATATATATATATATATATATATATATATATATATATATATATATATATTTATATATATATATATATTTATATATTTATATATATATTGCTTATGAAGTAAAGTGTGCTTATGTTTATAAATTTGTATTATGAATTTTCGAACCTAGTCGAACCTAGGCGTAAGGTGTCCAAATGTTGGCTATACTTACTTTGATTTAGTTTTATAGAAAAGGGGTGAAAATTTCATATCGCTCTGATTTTTGTGAAAGTTTAGCAATAGGCATTAAACATATATATGCTTCAAATGCCAGATTCTAAATATTTTGTAAGTTTAAGGGTACAAACAAAAGAACAACTAAAAAATTGAAATATCTCAGATTTGCATTAAATTTGATTGACAGTCACTGGAGTCCAATTAAGCGATTCGCTGAATAAATAAAATTTCTCTCTCTCTCTCTCTCTCTCTCTCTCTCTCTCTCTCTCTCTCTCTCTCTCTCTCTCTCTCGCTCGCTCGCTCGCTCTCTCTATCTCTCTCTCTATCTATCTCTCTCTCTTTATATATATATATGTGTGTGTGTGTGTGTGTGTGTGTGTGTGTGTGTGTGTGTGTGTGTGTGTGTGTGTGTGTGTTATTTGTTTTTTTTTGTTTTTGCGATACGTTTGTGAATGATTTACGAAAGTGCATTTTTACCTAAATGCGAGTTAGGAATAATTTTCCCTTGAACCGATTTGGTACCCTCACATGGGGAGCGGCATATATATTGTTTTTAAAATAGGAAAAATTATTCCCAACTAGCATTTAGGTAAAAATGCACTTTCGTACATAATTGAATGAATTCAAAAACGTATCGCAAAAACAAAAACAAATAATATCTAAGCAAATCGCGTCAAACAGTCTTGCGAGATGGACGAGCGGGTTAAGAGTTTAGGCTCATTACCGTGGGGTCCCTTTGGCGAATCGCGCTAGATTCCGCCACTATGATGAATCGTAGACGACGAAACACGTGTCAGTTAATAATTATATTTAAAAAATATATCTTAAAATCAATATATATATATATATATATATATATATATATATATTTGAAATTGGTATATTTAGGCAGCATTTGTTTTATTCAAGCAAATATTATTAAATGCAACGGAGACACTTTGCTTTATGATTCTTTTTTAATTTTTCAATTTTCCATATAATCTTTCTTGTATCAAAACCAAAAACATTAATAAAAGTTCCATAATTGTTGCTGTCACGAGCGCTTTCGATTCGTTCACGAATCATCTTTAGGTGTTGAAGTAAATGTGCAAAGAAGCGAAAATGAGAATTAAAAGTGAAAACTAAAATATTCAGTAAACGACGTTAGGTGATGCGTTCAAATATATAGAGTCGATGAAAAGTCGATTAAAAAAATAATTAAAATTCCGAGTATTAAAATCAACAAGTTCGTGGACACCGTTAACGAAGTCCGTCCAATACAAACTACGCAAGACATTTTAGAACGTTACTGCTTTTCTCGAATGCAATATCATTTATAGTGGGTTGAAGTGGTCTAATATATGACGCCTCAAGAATTTTTAATTTTTAATATTATTTTCATGTTGTATAATTTTAATTTTGTCAACGAGGACCTTTCTAGGATTGGAGGGGGGCAGTGATGTTCTTTTATCAAATGTTTATATATATTTAGATGCAACACGCTGGAACAAACGAATGTAGTGTATAAATTCAAATAATATATATATATATATAAATTTAAATAATATATATATATATATGCGTGTGTGTGAGTCTGTGTGTGTATGTGTGTGTGCGCGTGTGTGTGTGTGTGTGTGTGTGTGTTTGTGTGTGTGTGTGCGCGTGTTTGCGCGTGCGTGTGTTTGTGTGCGTGCGTGTGCGTGTGCGTGTGTGTGTGTGGAAATATACTTTATTTCCTTATAATATATACCAATACTTATTTAAGAAGCTCAATGTAAATACAGGGCAATATACAGAATGAATGACAAAAGTCTATCTTCTAAAGTTCATGATGTTGGCCATCTTATAATTTATTCCTTTAATTCAGTTGACATTCACAATGTTTCGTAGCACAAAATCAATCGCATAATTATTATATCAATTAGTGGATCTATTTCCCCTTAACTCATCAGAAGAAATAGCAACAATCAATCCATCAAAAAGAAATAAAGTGCGTTTTGACATGATTAAAAATCCGAAAATTGGAAGAGAAGCTGTAAATACCTTATAATATGTTTCCATTTTGAATTTAAAAATAAAGTCACTAAACTCATCTATGCGTACTAACAAGTTCTGTTAATTTAGGAATATTTTGCCAAAAATGTTCTATTTAATAATTAGTAATTAGTAAATTTATTCATTATAGTTAATGTATTCATATTTATGAAAATATTAATAATTATAATCTATTACACATGTTTGCATATACGAAACTGAAAAAAAACTGTTTACAATTTCCGGTATAATAAATTATTTATTAATTTGAATTTAAAACTATACATAATTAAGCTCACTATAATCACGTTTATTACTACTATAATAATTATAATTATTGATATTAGTTCATTCTAAACCTATAATTGTTTGGTTGAGATTTATAATTTCGCTAAATTATCCTTTACCGTCAATTGTTTACCTTCAGCGACAAAAGTTAAAATTAATTTAAATTTTAGTATGATAGAGTAATTGCCTTTTGAACGACTCCATCGATATATCAACTTTGTTTATCATTCATTCTTTTATCATAATTGACACTTTCCATCCTGTAATTCCACTTATAAGTAATCTTTATACAGTTCTAATGTCTTTCAGTTAATGTTTTCTATGATTAATTCAGTGTATATTATAAATAATTAAACTAATACGTTGATTATAAAATGCTGGTATTAAAACTATGTCAATCGATACTCATAAAGCGTTAAGTTATAATTCATTTCTGCTTAATATCTAATTAAAAATTAACTAGTTTTTACACCTACATTCATTTTTATTTAATAATATGTTCTTTAGTTTTAATTAATTAAATGGATAGTCAAGTGAAATGTAATTCTTATTTTACTTAGTTATTCACGAATTATTAATGTTATTTAGACATAATATTATACATTATGTTTACTTCCGATATATATATATATATATATATATATATATATATATATATATATATATATATATAAAGTACATGTCATCACACATATGTATGCAGTATACAAGATCTTCTGTTTTAAGTGCATATATTATTATATAGTGAATTATTAATGTTATTTAGACATAATATTATACATTATGTTTACTTCTAATATATATATATATATATATATATATATATACATATACATATATATATACATAGATATATATATATATATAAAATTTACATGTCATCACACATATGTATGCAGTATACAAGATCTTCTGTTTTAAGTGCATATAATTACATTTTCTGTTCTTTGCGGCTTTCAAGTTACCACTACATCAGTCCTTCTTCCCCAACACCTAAAAGGCAAATCTAAATAATTTGACGGTTGATGTCATCTAACGTTGATTCTTTTACAAATGACCAAAGACATTTGCAAAGAAATCAAATTCTTTATCAACTAAATTTACCCCAGGCACTTATATTTATGTTTTTGTCTTAAAGTTCTTTAAAAAAAAGATTTTATTATATATACATACATACATGTATGTATATATATATATATATATATATATATATATATATATATATATATATATATACTCGTTCGCAGTCATCTCTACTAGCATTATGAAGATATATGTCATTTAAAGGATTATATCAAATATATATATATATATATATATATATATATATATATATATATATATATATATATATATATTAGCTTAATCATTTTAGGGTCGTTTCTTTTGATAATATAAATAGGAGGGTCGCGCACCAGAAGTAAATTATTCTCTTTTCTCTCGTCTATTCAATAAACTAAAAATAAAATAACGCATGGAAGAATAATACAAAAATGGCCGAATAAACTAAATCGTTTTCGTTTTGACTATTCTGTACATCGAGTGCGACATTACTTGATTGAATTCTGGGCTCTTGGACATTTCGGATCGGTCCAGATATCCGGTTCCTTCAACCCGAGCAAAACTAATGCATCAAATTGACCACTACCTGTTCGATTTGACTCGGACAACTTTGTTATGTCCTTGGAGTGACGTGAGGGATAATTTTAGAATGACCACATGTCATAAGTGAGTTACAAGAAGTGCGTTCTGGAAAAAATGTCGGGAGGAAAAAAATTGGATTCTTTCGCTATCGAGGATCGTTTCAGATAATTTTTTTTTTATTTAGATTTTTTTTTATTCTTTGTTTTATGTTTTGACAACAAATTAGAATAACTTCTCTTACTCGTACGTGGTTTTTGTTTTCTCGAACACGGAATTAAACCGTCTCACACACACTTCACACACATACAGTAACGTGCTCGTTTTACCACTCCTTTTAAAATAATAAGAAAACGGCGAAGGATGGTCTCTCGCAGTGACAAATAAAAAATGGAAGTACGTGGTGCAAATAGAAAGTAAAGTCTCTTCTGATTTATGACTTATTAATCAATTATTTATTTATTAAAATTTGCTGTAGTACAGAATACTTATAATTTTTTTTTAATACCTGTTGAAAAAATATTGTTTCATTTCTATTTAACTTTATTTTTAATTAATATTTGCGTGTGTTTATCGGAAAATTGAGTGAAATCATGTATGGTAGGTGATCTTTTATAATATTATATATATATATATATATATATATATATATATATTAAGTAATGTATTGATAATTTATATATATATATATATATAAAATTAAATAATAATCGGCAAAACTCTTGCTCGATGTATGCATTGTGCTTTGTAGTTTGTAGTTGAAATACCTTTCCATCCTTCATGCATTACACCCCGCAGTGAAGATTCCAGAAAGGATGAAACACTAGTGTCTGTAGGTATTTAATAATTATTACAGTAAATAATTACGTCCGCCCATTTAAGAAACTCGTTTCTTATCGTAGAGCACTTTCAGTTGAATTAAGTCGGTCAATTTAGCTCTAATGCTTAGATCATCATATAATGATTAGATCACTCTGACTGATGTAAAAAAAAAAACATTTAAAAATAAAATTTTTAAATTTCAACGTTATTTCACGCGGTTAACGGTAGCCGAATGCATAGTGTTCTTGTTAATGAAGCCAGAGATGGCTTCTGTCGCCGGGTTCGAATCTATCGATTGGTGTTAATCGTGACACCCTGCACGGAAGATTCCCGAAAGAATGAAATATTAGTGTCTCTAGGTATTTAATAATTATTATAGTAAATAATTATATATATATATATATATATATATATATATATATATATATATATATATATGCGTTTTATTTTTTATTACCGTATCTTTCTGTTGAGTTACATTATTCTTTCAGCTACTTGGCCGTTTTTTTTTTTGCCGTCTGTAGCATCCTCAGACTTTTATAGAAACGCATATCTGCTCTACAACGGTATTGAGCACTTTCTTCAGTTATTATTAATTGCCATTTCCAATATATATATATATATATATGTGTGTGTGTGTGTGTGTGTGTGTGTGTGTGTGTGTGTGTGTGTGTGTGTGTGTGTGTGTGTGTGGAAATAATATCCGAACGCAATAGAAAATAAGCCATGTAAAAACAAAATTATTTATACATTCATCAACTTTTCGTTTTTATTTGAAGACTTTTTCAAAAAAAAGACTGTTTTGACAAAATAACGTAGAAGTAAAATATTTGAAAATATATGGCACGTTTGTGATTTGAAAATAATTCGTGTGTTTTGTTTTGTTTTTTCAAACATAGACTTTTTCAATGTAGTGGGATTATGACAGTAAATAATGTTTTTTGTTTTTTTTTGTAGCGCACCATGACCATTAGAATTCAAAATGTGTGATGCGTCCATGGATTTTATAGCGATTAAATGTGAACAATTTTGTTTTATTTATTATTACATTTTCACGCCAGACAAGTACTTTGATGTAGAGGCCTACTATCAGGACATAAATTGCAAGTATATAGGGAGTTGAGCAGCAAGGTGTCTGTTCACATTACACTTGAACTTCTGCATGTCAGTACAGTTGGGAAAGCAGGAACCCGGAAGGGAATTCCAGAGTCTACCAGTTCTGGGGAAGAAACTATTATAGTAGAAGGCTTTCTTACATCTAGGGATCTCTACTCAGAAGGGTTGGGACTTTGCTGCTTCTCAGGTTTTACGGGGCTATTTATGTTGAGGGCTTATAGTTCGTCGGAGTATTCACCATTAAAATATTTGACAACAATACTCCATACATGGACGAATGGTGGCCTTATAGAAGTACAGGATACTTTCAGGTTTAAGTAATTTTCTAGCACGGTAGAGAGAGCCCACCTTCCTCGCAGGGGGAGGACTTTTGCGGCCTTCGGCCCAAGATCAAAGTGTAGTATCTGTTCCGGCAGATGCTGCAAGCAAAGACTAGCTATGACTAGCAAAGACCATATATGGGGGTAACCCCACATATCTGAACTTGGTCAAGGTAGGGATCACCCTACGACCACAGTTACTATCCAGCTCCCATTTCCCACCTCGGGACCTGGATCCTCCTTTCCCTCCCCCTCCCTCTCTCTCCACATTAAAAAACGGCCTTGTGCCTAATTTGCTCAGTGGGGAAGCAAATAAATACCGCCCACCTTCCTCGCAGAAGCCCTGGCAATGCTCTCAATGTATCTGTTCCAACTCATGTTTCCCCTGAATGTTAAGCCGAGAAGTCCAGGTAATGTATCTTTAGTCATAGATCTTGGTGGTTGAGAAGGTTTCTTGTAATTATTGAAGAAAACAAGTTTAGTGTTGGCAGTATTGAATGTGACCGCCCATTTTTGTCCCCATTCCACTACAGATTAGAGGTCTTCCTCTGTTTGTCATGTCGTGTAAAGTAGCTAGGATGACTGTAAATGCGAATGTTATCAACATATATTTTTATTGACGTTTCACTCCAAGCAAAATATGGAGGTAATTGCAAAATGCAACAGTCGCAGGGAAAAAGCTATTTCTACACTGTAGGGTGGGATTTTGCAGCGTTTCGGGTTTGTCGAGGGTGTTGTCGTTAAGAGATACTAGTGCTAATGCATATATATATATATATATATATATATATATATATATATATATATATATATATATATAAATTAAATTTACCAAAATGATCCAAGATGGAAAAAACTAAAGTATATTATAATATTAAAGAATTAATATTTATAAAGTAAACTTAACCAGATGTAAAAGCTCGATAAAACCAAATAGGAGATAGAGCTTATAATACGAGCAAGCAGTTAATAAGACATGTTAAAACACATTTTGAAAAAGAGTTAAAAACATATTAAGTATTTCTTCGTAACTCCGCGGATTAAGGACTATCAGCTTATTTAGTGTTTCCTTTTCAAATTAAATATGTTTTTAAGTCTTTTTCAAAGTGTTTTTAACATGTTTTATTAACTATTTGCTCTTATATATATATATATATATATATATATATATATATATATATATATATATATATATATATTGAGTGCGTCTAGAGATTATATGCCAGTAACAAATTATAAATTGTTTGTAAAATAATTGTATTAATTTTTCATGTTTCAAATGTTATGATTTATTTTGTACTAACCTAAAAAAAAAGCAATTGTTAGCCTTGAAAATAATTATTACTGACTAATCTGATGTCAATAGTTTATCATTTTTTTTTTACTTTATTATATTTTCTCTTAGAAAAAAAAACGTTCCAATATTTTATATCAATTTATTGAAATGCTTTAGAGATAATATCATAACATGCATTTGATTTTGCAAACAATAAAATAAAAAACAATAAAACACAAAAAACATTAAAACAATAAAACCTATTAAAACAGTTCATCATTTATTGCACAGCTACACCTTTCTTTTCAAAGATTCTCATCAGCCTGTTATCAACATCTGATGTTTAATTTGCAATTGTAGAATCTGAGATATTATTTGCAGCAACCTTAACTGCTTCCCATTCCGATAAATTTCTCTTTTGAGAATGCTCCACAGGTTCTCAATGGGATTTAAGTCATTATTAGCGGGCTAGTCCATATACGTTTCTAAAAAAAAAAACTTTTTCTTCAGCCATGATTGTGTAAACTTTGATGCATGACTTGGTGCGTTGTCTTGCATAAAAATCATAGATCTTCTCTTAACAATAGGTTGTTTATACAGCAAATCAATGAAAGATTGATCCAAAAACTCACAGTAACGTTAGAGCTATCTTTAATTTACTTTAATTAGACCCACTAGCTCATTGCAAATAATTCCAACCGAAATCATGATGGATCCATCACCTTGTTGACGTTTTAAAAAATGTTTCGAGTCACGTTGGTTACAGACTAATCCTCGACCCCATCCATCCGGTACATTAAGTGTGTTTCTTGACTCGTCAGTGAACAAAACTTTATTAAAATCTGTTTCCATTAATTTTTTGCTCACAGTAACCTCTCCTGTTTTTAAGTTTCTTTGTTAAAATAGATATTTTCGGTTGATTTCTTACATGAGCAGACTTCCTTAATGCTTTACAATTTGTTTCTCTTGAAAATTTAGGAGCTCTAGCTGCCTCAAATATGAATGCACTTGATGCATTTGGATTCATAATTGCTTCTCTACAGATACGATACAGATCACCTTAGTTAATTTCCTGAATTCATCCTGTTCTTTTTTTTTTCTTTCTTGGTTTAATTCCTATTTGGCAAATTTTCTTGACTGTTCGATGATCCAAATTTAAATCTTTCAAAAATTCTACAGACGACTTTCCTTTGCCAGTTTCTTTAATTATATAGTGTTTTTCATCCATTAATAGTTCTTTTTTGTGAATCATTTTGCTAAATTCTAGCACTTGCAAATAATCTCCTGACACTGCAAAATGCAATGAATATAAAAAAACCTGTAAAAATCTTATCCGAAATAGATTTTAGTGTTCGAAATTTATTTGCTTACATATGTGCTACAGATTATATCGTTAAATATAAAATATCATCAATATTTTAAGAAATACTTGAAGCTATCTGTTTGGCATATAATCTCTAGACGCACTTTATATATATATATATATATATATATATATATATATATATATATATATATATATCAGTTTTTTAAATATAATTATATACTAACACGTGTTTCGTCGTCTATGACTAATAAAAGTGGCTGCATCGACTTTAGACGACGAAAAATGTGTCAGTGGATAATTATATTTTAAAAACAACATATATGCCGCTCTCTATATGTGAGTATCAAATTGGTTAAAGGGAAAATTATTCCCAACTCGCATTTAGGTAAAAATGCACTTTCGTAAATAATTGAATTCATTCAAATCGTATCGCAGAAACAAAAACAAATAACATCTATATATATATATATATATATATATATATATATATATATATATATATATAATTCTTATAAATGATAAATGATATAGATGATAATTAAATAGAAAATTTTGTCTATTCATTTCGTATCTTCGAAAGTTGAAAGTATCAAAAGCATAATAGACACGTCTATTATCTATATATTAATACGATAGCGTGTGTGTTCTTTTCTGTGTCACGCTTACATCCGGGTCGTTTAATTGTTATGTACTTCCATTTCTTTTCATAAATAATTCTACCAAGTATTCTTCATAAGTTTCGGTTTTCGGTTTCGATTATAGCTGATGGCACTTAAGTCATCTATTTTTTTTATAAATAATTTTATCAAAAATTCTTCATAAGTTTTGGTTTTGGTTTCGATTATGGCTGAAGGAACTCATGTTATATATATATATATATATATATATATATATATATATATATATATATATATATATATATTCATAAGTTTTTTATTTCAGTTTCGATTCACTCGATTTTATTTCAGTTTAATGCACTACAGTCATATGGATATATTTCTTCTTTTTTTTTTAAATTACAACTTTCATATTTAAAATAAATTAATATATAAGCGTACTTTACGACAGTTCGTGCTAGCTTAGATAAATAGTTTTGCAGTTTTAACAAAAAAGCTACAATAATATCAGAGCGTCTCCATTTATACATAAACAGAATACCAACATCAATATATTACATATGAATGAGTTCTTTGTAGAATTTCCACAGGTCCCGCTAGTATTAAAT
The DNA here is from genome assembly GCF_053919585.1 of Euprymna scolopes. Lineage (NCBI taxonomy): Eukaryota > Metazoa > Mollusca > Cephalopoda > Sepiida > Sepiolidae > Euprymna > Euprymna scolopes. The sequence goes on from NC_136519.1 coordinate 70,027,877, forward strand.
ATATATATATAATTCTATAAAATTGTCTGTGGTCCTTAGACAGGAATTGAACTCGGAATCTCATTTTAGCAGGTAATATAGGAACCGATTAAAGAACAATGTAACTAAAAAAAACACAGAATATTGAATGGTCGAACGCAAAAAAAAAACCCGAAAAAATAAAGAGAGTAAAACAAAAATAGAACAAAACAAAAACCAAAAAAAGTTCCGTCCTAGAACCTCAGTATTATATGTATTTTTGTTTTTGTTCAATCCTTCGTGTCTTTGACTTTGTAGTTTCGCTCATCTCCAGACTTCAATAGAATCCAAGCTATTGTTTAACCAGTATTTGTCGAAGACTAAGAATCAATACAATAGTCGCTTTTCATTCCCATCTTTAGTCAAAGGTTCTTTTTTTTTTTAGGCTCGCTTACAACACAGCGATAAAGCCTTGGGCTTCCAGCAATGTCCACCAAAGATAAGATCACCCCTAAAACAAAGAGCAAAAATAATGTCATACTACCAGCATAATTGGTCAGCGTAAACTGATGACCATTGAATGTACGACTAATTGACTCGTAGATACTAAAAAATGACCGTGACTTCTGATGACAATTTTAGCCTTTGTTCTGTTTGTGATATGAAATTGTCAAGAAATTATTCCGGCCACACATCTTTTGAAATACATCAAAGATTTCTAAGAGATCTTCGTCAAGTATCACGGAAGACTATGAAAGAACTCTGTCACCCATGTATTAATCAACCAACTAAAGAATTACCTGAAGCTAAATCCATGGAATTTGGTGTTTCTGCTTTTTGTTTTTCTTTCTTTTTCTGTGTTGTTTTTAAAAATGGCTACTCTCTAAGATATTTTTCTTATTAACCGATTAAAGGATTAAGAAAGAATTAAATTGATAACATTGTCCATTCTCCTTAAGGAGCTTATTTTCTACTAACCATTAATTAAATCTGTGTATTGTTGGTACTTACGTAGTCAATCACGAGTATCGACATGGAACTCAGAACTATTTTTCTGAATTTTTTAGATGAGTATTTGTTATTCGTGTTTATTGAATTTATCGGTTTACTGTCATCATCTTAAATGCTATTTCAAAAAAATGTCAGTCGATGTAAGTACCGACCTTCCTCAGGTGTATCTTGTTGAACTCGGGGATATTTCTGCCGAACTCAGCAATTTGGAGGGAATTTCGAACGGAACCCTTTATTTACTTCACGGGGGTAGCATGCTCTCGTTTCGTCAGCCATGACTGGACAGAGGTCTTCAGTAATCGTAAAAGTGATATTCTCCTGAAGGTTGAAGGTTTAATTTTCAGTACGGGCGACCGAAAAATACAATTGCGAATTACTTAGGACCTCTATCGAGTCATGGCTGACGGAACGAGAGTATGCTATCCCTGAGAAGTAAATAAACGGTTTCATTCGGAATTCTGTCCAAATTCCTGAGTTCGACAAAAACATTCCTGTATTCGACAAGATACACATGAAGAAGATCGGAGGCTACATCTATCGAAACCTTGTAGTCATGAAAAGGATCGAAACAGTTTATAATTTGAACGCTACATTCTTTTCTTTTATTTTTAAAGGGTTATTTCAGTAACGTATACGACGATTTTCAAAAATAAAACTTGATAAATGGATGCCTCACGACTAGAACGACAATCAAAAGAAGCGCCGTTATGAAGTGTTATCTTCCCTTTTCTTACGCAACAAGAACGACCCGTTTCTGAATCAGGTTGTGACTGTGATGAAAAGTAGGTTCTTTACGACAACCGGCGACGCTCAGGTCAGTGATTAAACGCTGACAAAGCTCTACGACACTTCCCGAAGTCAGAGTTGTACTAAAAGAATGGCATGCAGGCTGTTTGATGGTCTGCAAGCGGTTTCATCCATTGCCGTTTTTTTTTAATGCAGGTGAAATCATTACGACGGAGATGTAATGAAAACAAATAAATGAAATGCATCAGAAACTTCGACAACAACAACCAACATTATTCAAAAGAAAAGGATCCATTCTCCTCCACGACAATGCCCCGCACATTGCAAAACCAACCCTGAAGAAGTTTGAATGAATTGGACTAGGATATACTGCCTCATCCGCTATATTCTCTAGACCGCTCATCTACTGACTATCAATTTTTAAAGTATCTCAACAACTGTCTGCGGGAGAAATGCTTCCAAAATCTAAATAATAATAAAAAAAATCGCCTTCAGCGACGTAATCGCCACAATATTTTTAAGTTATTGGCATAAATACATTTGTTTTGCGTTGGAAAAAAGTGTGTTGATCCTGATGCTGCTTATTTCGATCAACAACTTTTTGTTCGACCTAAGATATGTTCATCTGAATTTAAAAGTTAATAACCGCAAGAACTGTCTTGTGAGCCTGATAGTTTTAAATATTGAAAATCTTCCACGATCATATATATATATATATATGTGTGTGTGTGTGTGTGTGTGTGTGTGTGTGTGTTGTGTGTGTGCGTGCGTGTGTGTGTGTGTGTGTGTAATGGTTGTATAGACTGGTTTCCTAGAGGTAAATCCATTGAAACCCGTGTGAGTATTAAAGAGTGCTCAATGGAGAACAGAGCTGGTATATAGTCTGTTTATACAAACATTTTATGCACATCTGTAACTAATAATGTTTGTATAAATAGACTATATATATATATATATATATATAAAGGGCAAAAATCTGTTTAAATGTATGTATGTATGCTCGTATATCTCGCAAAAGTTAAGTTTTCGATAGAGGCGACGGATTTTCACGATATTAACATCATTTTGAAGCTAGATCCTTCGGACAAAAATATTGAAAACTTGGCCAAAACCATTAACTCCTTCACCCTCAACTAGGCACTTTCCTATAGGGATGGGTAGCAAAAAATCGTTCCTTCATGACAATTTAACCAAACACGCATGCGGAAAAAAGTTATTTCTTGAATTAGTTTAAATATAAAAAACGACTTAATTTACCTCACGCGGTCATAGATCAGTCGGTATATTAATAGCGTCGTTATCTTAAGATTGCGCGTTCGAGCCTAGATATCAGATTTTCTTTTTCGATTTTTAAAGTTTTAATATTGAAACAGGGTTGTTTATGCCATTTTTCCATTCGTTTTTTTTGTTATTTTTACATCATGTTCGCTGTTTTTTTTTTGTGTGTGTTTTTTCGTTTTTCCGATTCTTTTAAGAAGTTTTAACATCGTTCGCTTATTCTTTATTTTGCATCACGTTCGCCGTTTTTATATATAATGTTTAATTTATTTATATATAATATTTAATATTTTTATATATAATGTTTAATATTTTTATATATAATATTTAATTTATTTATATATAATATTTCATTTATTAATATATAATATTTAATATTTTTATATATAATATTTAATTTTTTATATACATTATTTAATTTTTATATATATAATATTTAATTTTTTTATATATAATATTTAATTTTTTTATATATAATATTTAATTTTTTATATAGATTATCTAATATTTTCATATATAATATTTGATTTTTTATATATAATATTTAATTTATTTATATATAATATTTAATTTATTTATATATAATATTTAATATATTTATATATAATGTTTAATATTTTTTATATATAATATTTAATTTATTTATATATAATATTTAATTTATTTATATATAATATTTAATTTATTTATATATAATATTTAATATATTTATATATAATGTTTAATATTTTTTATATATAATATTTAATTTATTTATATACAATATTAATTTATATATAATATTAATTTATTTATATATAATATTAATTTATTTATATATAATATTAATATTTTTATATAATATTAATTTATTTATATATAATATTTAAACATATTAAAACGTTCGCTTATTCTTTATTTTCCATTTTGTTTTGGTTTACCCCCTCCCACACACACACCCCTTCCACACACACATCCCTCCAAATACCTGGGTAACGCAGGGTACCCCCGCTAGTATATATATAAGTGGAAGTTTTTTTTATTTTCTCTAATTGCAAGTTCTTCGTTGGGAACCTCATTTGTTTGTAAGTCAAGTTACCTTTACAGTCACGGCAGTTGTTTGTCTCCAAAAATTTACGCTAGTCCTAATGAGATAAACAGTTCTTTACCATGGAAAAAAAATGTTTCGTGGATTTAAAAACAAAGCCATATTCAATATGATGGCATCCAATCTCACCCCCCCCAAAAAAAAAAATAGTAGAAAAAAAACCTTCTGAATATCGGACCTAGTTTTACTCCATATTAATTTGTTTGCTGATCTGTTTTGTTATTAAAATGTATTCTTTGCATGTGCTTTTCGTCGTTGTTCCTCGAAAAAGTGTTTGTCATTCATAAAACTTATTTAATAGGGTTCGAATGAATCCACCATACTATTTATTGCACCTCTGCTAGTTTGTTAGATATATGTGTGTGTGTGTGTGTGTGTGTGTGTGTGTGTGTGTGTGAGAGAGAGAGAGAGAGAGAGAGAGAGAGAGAGAGAGAGAGAGAGAGAGAGAGATAGTTAAATTAACCGTTCATCTAACATCGTCAAAATCATCTCCTCTGATTGGGATGTACATGTAACTATCGACGGCTTGTAACTTTAATATTATCTAAGAATCTTTGGAAGGGACAGCTCGAACTGTCCAAGCTAAATGTCGCATCAGGCAGACATCAGATACTATCCACTTAAAAGTAAGATGTATTCTGTATATCCCGCGGGCCCCTTTACTAGAAGATGACCTCTTTCGATTTATGAAATAGAGACGACCCCGGTCAAGTATGACAGAAAACTATGACACCCGCATATAAATCAACCAAACTAACGAATCACCTGCAGCTAGAGACGTGGGGTTTGATATTTCCGTTGTTCCCCTTTTATTGTTTGTTCTTTTCTCTTATTTTTTAAGAAATTGTCCACAACTTTCTCCCAACGACCTGAAACCTTTCGGATTTTATCCAAGTACAATTTTTCAGTGTTCAACCCGAACAAATTTTGAACTCGAATCAGTTTACAAAGTACAAAAAGCAGAATCATCATCATCATTATCATCATCATCTCCAGCCCTTTCCCACAGTGCCAACAACGTGGTAATTTCAGAGCTAGCTCGTTTGGAATTCCGGTTACTTGAAGGGACACCCATGGCAAACAGGTTTGGCACCAAGCGGTATTAGGGCTGCATCTCGGTTAACAGGGTTCAAAATCCACGAGGAGTCGAAATTACGATCCGTCGTCCTCTGGTCGTCTTTGTAAAATCAATGAAGTGAAAGTGGTAAGCTTTTTATTCCAGTAGCTTCTTTCCAAGGACTGCAAGCTCGTAGAACTCTCTCTCTCTCTCTCTCTCTCTCTCTCTCTCTCTCTCTCTCTCTCTCTCTCTCTCTCTCTCTCTCTCTACTAATCGTTTTTCTCCTACCTGTAATCTTGGTCTTTGCAAAACAAATCAATAGTCACCTCCTTTCTTTTCGATAATCATCTTTCGGTATTCTTAGCAAATATCTAATAAATATCTATTATATATCTAATAAATATCTAACAAATATCTATTATATATCTAATAAATATCTTATATATCTAATAAATATCTTATAAATATGTAATATATATCTAATAAATATCTAATATATATCTAATAAATATCTAACAAATATCTAACAAATATCTAACAAATATCTAATATATATCTAAAAAATATCTAATATATATCTAATAAATATCTAATAAATAGATAATATATATCTAAAAAATATCTAATATATATCGAATATATATTTAATAAATATCTAATAAATATCTTATAAATATCTAATAAATATATAATATATATCGAATATATATTTAATAAATATCTAATAAATATCTTATAAATATCTAATATATATCTAATAAATATCTAATAAATATATAATATATATCTAACAAATATCTAATATATATCTAATAAATATCTAATATATATCTAATATATATCTAATAAATATCTAACAAATATCTAATATATATCTAATAAATATCTAATATATATCTAATATATATTTAAAAAATATCTATTATATATCGAATATATATTTAATAAATATCTAATAAATATCTTATAAATATCTAATATATATCTAATAAATATCTAATATATATCTAATAAATATCTAATAAATATCTAATATATATCTAATAAATATCTAACAAATATCTAATAAATATCTAATAAATATCTTATAAATATCTAATAAGTATCTAATATCAAGTGGCTTTGCGGCTCGTCTGATGCAATTACTATAAACTACAGGTGTTAACAATAACATGCGAAACTAAAACTGAAACAAATGAAAGTAGAAATTCCTTAAATGTCATGTTTTCCAGAATGATGATTCCACATTCTTCAATAATGTCCGCTCTTTTATGCAGTTTTCATCAGGGAAATACAAAATGGTTCAAAATGAATTTAATTTGTAATTTTTTATTGAAATAGAATTCTTGCAAAAAGCGAATGGTACAAGAAAGAGATTAGCACAGGGTTGTATTTATAATGCAGTATCGGTGCCAGAATTTGTCACTAGCTTCTCAAGTCGCCTGAGAACCGCATCAACTGATTTCACATGGAATATTCATAGTAAAGATAAATCTCCAGGTATCAAGACGAATACGGATAAGGGTTAATCCGATGGATAGATCGACAGTTGAATAAGAATTCAAGATTTACGGGGCTGCCTCTATATTTTTCCATCTACTCTTCACATTCCATGAGCGATGTTTCTGACTAAGGAGGAAGAATTGATAATTTCTGAATCGGCGTATATAGTGATGGGACGAGTACAACATTTTTTCCCGATTTCGATACAATTACTGATTCCGACTCTGATCCTTTATAAATATACTATAGAGTTTTCTTGTTATTGTTTGTTTGTTTTTGTTTTGTTTTTTGATTACCTTAAAATCACATGTAATATTTACATATATTCGCAAACGTAAAAATACACTAATCCAGGTGATCTCTAAATGTTTGTTTTACTAGTAGTTTAAAATCAATGTTATTTAATTTTCAATGAGCGATGTTTCCGAAAAATGTGAAAGAATTGTCGTCTTTTTGGGGTAGGCTGTTGTTTTTAGTAAGTTGCATAAGAAGCCTTTCAAACTTCTTATATTATTCACCATCTTTCAATTGTAAAACTTATATAAGTAAGTAATTTGCCTTGAACCAAAAAGATACATACCGCACAAATTGAAACCGAGGCTTGCTTTCTTCCTGGTTGATGGAACAATATGGAAAACGTGTTCCGCGTAACTAGTTTCTTACGATTCGGACTTTAAAATATATTTTAACCATAATCCTTTTTTACTACTCGCAGATTTCGTTATTAGAATAATTTACAGGCAGATCCAATTCAATTGCATTTACTTCACATAACCCATTCATTCTCTATAATGTGTTTATCCTGGCAATATATATTGATTTCGATCGCATTTAAGGACTTTTAACTGTGGGTTGTTCATTAGTCATCGCGTCTTTAATTTTCATCATTTTTAATATTTTGTTTTTTGATAAACTTTCTCCGTGAGAAATAAATTTATGTATATTAGTGATAGGACGAGTCCAATATTTTTCCAATTCTAATACAATTACCTACACTGATTCTAATTCATTTTTAATCTCTACATATTTAGCTATAAAGGTGTTAGTATTTTTATTTTCAAAAAAGATTAATCTTATGTGTACATGTATTTAAAAATATGAAAATAAACTAGTGATGGTGATCTATAATTGTTCGTTTTACTGGTAATTTAAAATCAATAAATATTTAGCTTTTTACCATTAGTATAAAGAAAGAAAAGAAAAAAAACGGTTGAAATAATCTTTTCGGCATTAAAAAATAGTCACAAATTTGTCTCATCTGATCATAATATATTTGTGTCGGTGAAACTTGATAATATAGATTGCGTGTGGCATAATAAAATAGTTTTATCACTCACATTACAAAAGCTTTTTAATGCTTACTGGAAATCTGGAAGGGCCGATTGCAACGAAATTACGTACAGTGTGTGTGTGTGTGTGTGTGTGTGTGTGTGTGTGTGTGTGTGTGTGTGTGTGTGTGTGTGTGTGTGTGTGTGTGTGTGTGTGTGTGTGTGTGTGTGTGTGTGTGTGTGTGTGTGTGTGTGTGTGTGTGTTTTTATCTGAGCATTGATAATGTCCCGAAAAATAAAAAATAAAATGGAGGTGGAAGGACCTGATACTCAACGTTTCGCCCGATTTATGCGGGCTTCTTCAAGAGGGATGGTCATTGACGAGAGAGTCGGAGGATTGGGGGAGAGCAACGTGTTTTCCTTATGTAAATTAGATGTCATATATACATATATATACATTTTATGAGAGAAAATAAATTAGAGTAAACTCGTGTCATTTTATTTACTTAATCTATCACCACTATATGTTTCCAGACGAAATTTTTAATCTCTACGATATTTTAACTTTTAGACGTAATCAACCACACTAGTTGCTCTCCCCCATCATTATATATAGCCCCAATCCTCCGACTCTCTCGTCAATGATAATCCCTCTTGAAGAAGCCCGTATAAATCGGGCGAAACGTTGAGTATTCGGGTCCTTCCACCTCCATTTTATTTCATATATATATATATATATATATATATATATATATATATATATATATATATATATATATAAAGGTAGAGAGAGAGGAAAAAATATATGTTTATATATATATAGAGAGAGAGGGAGAGGAGAACAAAATATGTGTGTGTGTGTGTGTGTGTTCATCATTTACTTTAAACGTACTCAGTTTGTATATACTAATCGAATGGGTTAAAAAAAATTTCTCATCAATAAAGTTTTTTTTTATATAATGCAAACATGTTTTATATATAATTTCTTGAAAACTCCTAGCTTATATATATATATATATATATATATATATATATACTATAAAAATATTACTGCTGACTACATATGTGCATACATGTTCCTGCTATGACTCCTTTAAAGAATTAACGCCTTAAGGACTAATATTTTTAGACGAATATTGAAAACAATGCTCCTTTGAATAAATTACAGTAGAAACACGTCTGCACATATGTAGGTAGTGACGCTTGTAGAAATAAATATACTATAATTTCGCTCTGCTTGTCGTTGACCACTTCTTGATGAGTAGCAAAGTTTCAGAGGATTTAGATCTAGGAAACTGAAATGATACAATATATATATATATATATATATATATATATATAATGCTCCCTATATTGGATTGAGAATATTGAGAAGTGATATACGAATTGCTATTAGCGTATAAAGCGATGCTCTTTGTGTAAACAAATCGAGCTTAGGCATTTGGTCGATGTAAAACATCGTTACTTCACTATCCGCACAGCAGCGGCAGAATAGTGTAATCGTAATAAGCCTTGACTGTCTTTTGGGCGGTCGAGTCTTGAACCCGGCTTAATGAGCTGTGACATAGTGAAACATTACTGTATGTGGATGACTATATATATATATATATATATATATATATATATATATATATATATATGGGCCGAGAAAATTGTTTGTTCCAATGTACAATAAAATAATTTTTTCGATGAACATAATGTGATTTTGTTTTCTGTATTGAAAGCGGTTAAACATTATTAGCATTTATCGTTCTAGTTGTACAATATTGAGCTGCTTAATTGAGCTTTATGTTGTTTAATAATGATATTTTTAATATAAAGAAATATATATATATATATATATATATTTTATATAGGTATATATATATGTATGTGTGTGTGCAACTTTTTCCTTACCTTTATAATTACGATTTTTCATCATTGATTTTTGCCTTTTATATGCCGACTGTGCAATTTACAATAATACAACGTATTCAATGTGGTGGTCGCAAGTTAGAGAAGGGACACTAACATCCGCAACGCTATGCAATGTAAAAAAATAGAATATTTTCATTTTCACATATTAAAAGTTGTTGTGTCTAGTATATTTCTGCAGCAATCAAATTACTTATAATTTGTGTACTAAGCTAACACCAATGGAACACCTATTTTACTGTCAGTTTTACTATATTATAATTAACAGCTCTTATAAATAATAAATAAAACTATGTTATTCCTAGATATTTGACATCAACCCTATTAGCCTCTTCTTTCTCTTTTACTTTTTATCGGCATATTTTTGGGTTAATTCAAAATCAATGGCGTAGCAAAATATATGTGCGTTTAAATTATCTTCTTACCCGCACTCGAAGCTCAACAACTTCCGGTTTAAAACAAAAATGGACGCTCTTTCTCTCATGCCCCATGAAAACTGCGGTCGTTTCCACAGACAAAGGACACCTGACCTGATCGTCTGTCCGTTTTTAAAAGCAGGCGTTAAATGACAAAACAAGCAAAGGTCTACTTTCCTAAATTCTTCAAATCTTTCTATCCGCACGAAACCGATAAGACTGCGTTTTCTTCGTCAAAATGTCATCGACGTAATACTCTCCCTTGCCGGAAGTTAGGCTTTTTGGTAATGCAACCGCCATGTTTGTTTCTTTTCATCCTTTTTATTGTGTTCATTGTGATCTTCTCATTTGTTTGTTAAATGTACGTATGGTTAATGCGGGTGGAATTGTTTGCTTTCGTAATAATGCTTTTTAGTCGGAAAAAGGAAGTTATTTTTGTATTTTGGTGTGTTTACATTTTTGTCGTTTATATTCAAAAAGCAAAAAGGATTTTCGCAGACAAAGCAATATCGGTTGAAATTATGGAAGAAATAATGTAAAAAAAAGGAGAACGAATAATGAAAGAAAATGGTGTTTTTGTTTTACTCTTATTCACAAGTGTCACTTTAATGTAAAAGGCTACTATTTGGGACCATAACTACAGGAAAAATATGAAGGGAGTTGAGCGGTGAGATATCTGTTTACATTACACTTGAACTTCTGGACGTTAGTACGGTCAGTGAAACATAAGACGAAGAAGGAATTCCAAAGTCTAGCAGTTCGAGGGAAGAAAACTATTAGTGTAAAAGGATCTCTACAGTGTGGGCGTGAGATGTTGCTTATTGTCAGGTTTAAAAAAGAAAGGGAAAAGAAAGGAAAAAAGATAGCAAAAGAACAGGAAAGAAGAAAGATAGCAAGTTACTACATGATTAGAGAAAGCAAAAGAGAGAAACTAATAAAAGGCGAAAAACTTTGTTGATGATGTAAAAGAAAGGGATAAAGAAACAAAGAAAAGGAAAAATAATGAATAAGTGTATGAAACGGAAGAAAAAGAAAGAAAAGAACCAAATAATAGAAATGCAGAAGAAAATGATAAAAGTAAGAAATGAAAGACAAATTTGATTTACGGCATATCAACCTTTTACGGGTTATTTAAAGTTAAAAAAGAAAAACATGTTTTCATTCGTCATCGTTCGGCCGGTGAACGAATTGTCGTAAAGTATGTAGATTACAAGAGAAAATATAAGTAAAATCAAACAATTTGCGTGATTTGAAATATTTTAATTGCTTTTAGAGAAAAAT